>NW_022900919.1:5080263-5251675 GCF_012274545.1 Fukomys damarensis
ATCTATTCCAATTTTTTGCAGGGTTTTTATCATGAATGGGTGTTGAATTTTATCAAATGCTTTTTCTGCATCTATTGAGAGGATCATATGGTTTTTGTCCTTGACTTTGTTAATATAATGTATTACATTCATTGACTTTTGTATGTTGAACCACCCTTGCATCTCTGGAATAAATCCGACTTGGTCATGATGGATGATCTTCTTAATAATCCTCTGTATTCTGTTTGCTAGTATCTTATTAAGGATTTTTGCATCTATATTCATTAAGGAGATTGGTCTGTAGTTCTCCTTTTTGGTTGTATCTTTCTCTGGTTTGGGAATCAAAGTGATACTTGCGTCCAGGAATGAATTTGAAAGTATAGCTTCTCTTTCAATTTCACTGAAAAGTTTGAAGAGTAATGGTAAGGACACATAGTTTATAGCATTATTTTATGATATTTACCCCAAATGTCAAATGCAGAGGAATGCAAGAGTTCAGCCACACACTAGAGGCCTAAAGAATCCAGCCAAGGATCTGGATCCCATGGCAGTGTCCCACACAAGTCCAGCAAAAGGCCTAGCGACTAAGGCATTGGCTTCCACAAGTCCAACCAGAGGCCTAGAGCCCATAGCAGTGGCTCGTGCTTGTCCGTATTGAGGATCTGCACCCAAAGGCCAGGGGTGAAAGCCTGAAATCCTATGCTGGTTGGATGAAGGATTTGTACCACCAAGCTGAGTGATCTATACTGCAGCCAGGAAGTGATGCTCATGGTGAAGATCAGAGCTCCCTTGACAAGAACAGTAGCCTTTCCCAGCAACAGTGAGGCCCTGAGCTCCTCCTCTGACAAGAACAGCTGAGTTCATATCAGTAAACCATCTTCAGCAAGCTTCTAGAAATCCACAGCCCCCTGATCTTCCCTCCAGGGCTATTGGCAACAGTTCTCAGGTGGGTCTTCTGCACCCAGACCGTGCTGATAATCAGTTCAACTGGGTGTTGTAAGTTGTTAATCCACTGCACCCAGACTTAAGTAGGTAATTTGCTGCTGAAAATAATTTGCTGCTCGAAATACGGTGCATCACCTGGCTGCTTGAGGAGTTGTGGCAACTTCAGAGGAGAGTGAGGTGTCTTGGGCCTCTGGACTCAGGGCCTGGCTCTCCCGCTGATGTCTCCTAGTTTGTTGTGCTTGCTTTCCATTCCTCGCTGTTAGCCTCTTTGGTGCTCTTCGTGTCATTAATTAGCACAGCCATTCACTCCTTTGACAGACTTAGGGGGCATGCACTGTGGTATCAGCAGTATCTGAGTGCTGCTTCCCTGCTGTGCAGAGCCAGGTCAGTGCACTAGATACTCATTCAGAGGCAGGCGCAGCAATGAAACGGGTCCACCCCTTTCCGTTAACACTGCCCGTGGTCTGGCTCTGGGCCTGGGCTCCTGCCCAAGGTGATTTGGAAGAGGGAGGTATAGGGGACACCAGTGGCAAAGCTCTGCCCAGAGGGCCTGAGGTGATGAACGCTTTGTCATTAACCAACCCAACCCTTGAAGCCCAAAAGCTGAAGGAGGCCAGATCCCAGGCCAGAAGAAGGTGCAGATTGGTGATGAAATATTTCAGACAAATCTGAAGCAAGGCCCTTCTCTTTCTCATTTTACTAAGCTCTCCCAGGTTACTTGCTGTATTATCCTTTCATAATTAGCTGATCCCACTTGAAGATGAGTGAGGACCTCAAATGAATTAGCATGCAGAGAAATCTGAAAGTAGAAGAGAAAGTAAAACACCGGACAAAAAGCTGCAAAAGAATGTTGACCATTCAGAGACCATCTCCAGAATTCAGAAAAACGAATTTCCATACGCTCAGAGAAAAGGTTGGCAATAGGATCTTTAAAGCAGAATGTGGGCATTGAAAAAGATTCAGAGGAGCAAGTGAGACAGAAGAAAATAAGATCCAGTCTGGCAGAATTCAGGGTAAAAGTAGAAGAGAAACCCACACAAAGACCAAGAAAGCCATAAAACAGGTAGCCTCCTTGAAAATACAAATATTACACACAGGCAGGAGGAAACTGCGCAGGATAAGCAAGATGTCTCTGTAATTTGATTTCCTAACAGAATTTGAGAAAAGAACAAAATTAAGTATATGACAGAAGAGAACTATGCCACCGTATGGGTCAGACATGAGTCTGTCATTCAAAAGGCATGGTGACGTGCAGAAGGCTGGAATGACCAGAATGACCCACATCCTTTCCCTGTTCCCATGGGGCCCTCACCTGTCATGAAGGCAGAAAAGGTAAAGGATGTTAAGGAGTGGAGTCTCCCTGGGTCAGCTGCCCCTGAAAGAATACGAGGAAGTGGTTTGTCACAGATCTTGAGCAGAACAATGAAGGCCCCAAAACTCCTTATGCAGCCAGTTTTCCTAAGTATATGCAGGCAGTGGACAGATACTCACTTGCCTGCCAGAAACCAGTTAGCTGCTGTGCTCTTTTGAACAGACTTTTGAATAAAATTATCAAATGTTCAAATCCAGCCAGAACGGAAACAAATAAAAATACAGAGCATGGTAATGATGCACCACGGAAGTGCGTCAATGTTACAACAGGACAATGTAATATAAGACAGAACAACTGGGCATGGCAGCACACACCTATAATCCCAGCACTCTACAAGGCTGAGGCAGGAAGGCCCATTACAAGTTCGAGCTCAGCCTGGGTAACTTAATGACTTACCAAGACCTTATTTCAAACATTAGAGGCAAAAAATGACTTGAGGTATTGCTCAGTGTGAAGACTGCGTGGGTATGGGGGTTCAATCCTCAGTACCTCAAGAAGAAAGTAAAAAAGAAAAGTAAAAGAATAAGAAGAATTGGCTATCTGTGAGTTGCAAGGACGGCTCATGATACAAATGCTATAAGGCTTGTATATGATGCTATAATGTAGGAAAATCTCTGTCTGGGAGTAGGGAAGGAAATGTAAGTCATTCAGTTCTCTTTATTCTCAGGATCTGCCTCCCCCAATTAGCAAACTTCAGATTAAAGAACATTTGGGGAAAAAAACTGTCTTGGCTGAATATAGGCATAGGTTTTCTTGTCATTTTTCCATAATCCATAGAAGATAATATTTACATAGCATTGGGACCAGGGATTTAGCTTAGTGGTTCTGCTGCCTGTGTCACAAGCGCAAGGTCCTGAGTTCAATCCCTGATACCAAAAACAAAACATTTACATGGCATTTATATAGTATTAGGTATAAGTCTTCTACAGATTGCCTAGAGCACCCAGGAGAGTATGCATAGTTATATGCAGATATGTACCGCACATATGTGTACCACATGCAGCAGACTCAAACATCCTCACACTTGAGTGTATGCAGAGGGCCTTGGAACCAATGCCCATGGAAACAGAGGGATAGTTGTGGGCAGGGATAGTTGTGGCCAAGCTGTTGATGGTCACTGTGTTGAAAATGCTATCTTTAAATAATGAGAACTGTAGCTTTAAGGTTTTTCATAATGTTTTTATAGGCTAGAGCAATCTTTTAGCATGTTGTCTTTTACAGTGAAAAAATATTTCTCTGAAAAATAGTAATTCACCCTGTTTTGCTGTCACATATTTTCTTTCGCTATCCTTATAGGGAAAATCTGACTTGCCAAATACCCAGTGTGTCACAGGTACTGGGAATACCTGGTGAGCTGGCATTCCCGAACAGAGCACCCTACAGCAGTGTCGGTGTTACTACAGATGAGCAGGTGATGTGATGGAAGGCTAGGAGGGCAGTGAGTCTCGGGAAGGCCTGTCTGCAGCAGGGCTTAGATGAGACCAGATGCTGAGGTATAGCCAGAGGGCCAAGGATGTTTGCTTCAGTAGCCACAACAGGAAAGTGCCCGTTCAGAAACAGAACACTTTTTTGGTTTCCCTGTCTTGCTGGTATTCTGGCAGCTAGTCTCCCTGGTGGGTAAATCCTCAGCCCCAGGATACTCTTCGTGCTTTGGACTGTATCCATGTTATTTCCCCCCACCTAACCAGCTTTTGTACTGCCTGGAAGGCACTTGATGAGTGTACAGGGATGGATGGATGCAGCAGTGGATGGACAAATTCTGTGAGGCTGTAAAGTTAGCACGTCGCAATTCCTGCCATGAAACTTCCTAAGCTTAATGTTTTTAAAGTACCCTGCCTTTTAGAACTGCAGTGAAACCCACATTTTAGACTATGGGATTGAGGCTGCTAAGGATGGCTCAGGACCAGGCAGTTAGATATCCTCGCACCCTCCCATGGACCACAGAAGTTGCTCTTCCAAGAAATTTAGATTCGAAGGTACCTGTGTAATCAGAGAAGTGAAGTTCACAGCCAAGATCACTATCTGCCTTGATTCAAGAAGAGAGTAAGTTGTTTGCCATCAGATTCAGGAGGCAGGACCCTCCCAGAAGACCTGCCTGGAATGCTGCCCCAAATTTCCTGCTTCCCTGGGCTTTGCTGTGAGGGTGTTTACATTACAGACATGGCAGGACAGTGGAGGAAGCAGGACAGTGAGTGATTGTGGCTCCTTTGAGATAAATGTATTCTTTTTCGGCAAGATTGTTAGCCTACATTTTGACAATCAAATATCTATATTCATTTTTTGGGGTAAGGTGCCTGATTTACTAGCTTACAGTAAATTGTAGTGCACAACCCATGGGGGTGGGACAAAATGTCTCCTCCCTAGAGGCCCAGCTTAGGAGGATTGGTGGAAGGTTATTCATGGTCCTACCCATGGCAGAAGAAATGTCCCAGGACGATACTCAGGAGCAGGGTTCTTTGCATGTGGTATATTTGTCTTTGAAACGCAGCCTTAGAGGGCCTGATGAAATGTAGTCTATGCATCCTTTGAATGTTATTTTTCCATGTCCCATTAGCCAAGATGTTTTTGTTCCATTTTGTTCTCTATAATATGGATAGGGATCAGGGAGATCTTTCAGAGTTTTTTCTACACAAAACTTTCAAAGTTGACTTTTGGTTCTTTTTTTTTTTTAATGAGTTATGATCCATGGAACTGTTGGAAGCTTCTGTCAGGATATAAGGTCCTCCCGTCCACCTTGAGGCTGAGTTTTCACAGCAGTATTTCCTGGAAACTTGTATCTCTGTGTGCTTTCCTGGTGGCCCACCTATATGGTCCCATGGGCTGCCTGGTTTTAGGTGACTTCTCTGTAGGCTCTGGGACTGCTCATGTCGGTTACGTAAGCATGTGCCAGTGACTGATACTTGCCGCCCGCTATTTAAAGGAAGTTTTCTGCAACTCTTTGCAAGTGAAGAGAGACTAACCTAGGTTTATGATGTTCCTTCTTTGTGCTGCAAGCAACACCTTCCAAGAAGTGAAAAGATAACCACAAAATAGAAGGAAAATATATAGGATAAGGGTCTCATTCAGAATAAATAAGAACTCTTGTTTCTCAATAATAAAAAAACAAACAGCCCAATAAAATAGGGAAAACACTTGAGTAGACATTTCACCAGTGGTAATACACAAGTGTTCAATAGGCACATGAAAAGATCCTTAGTATCATAAGTAATTAGGGGCATCAAATCAAAACCACAATGAAATACCACTTCACACCCACTAGGATGTCTAGAATTAAAAAGAAAAAACAGACAAGTGTTGGTGAGGAGGTGGAGAAATTTGAGCTATCAGAAATCTCCATTAAGAACATATGGGATGCAGCTCTTTGAAAAATTGTTCGGCAGTTCCTCAGAAAGCCCTCAAAACGTTAATTGGAGTTTTCCTATGGCCCAGTAGGTCCATTCTTTGGTATCTACTGAAAAGAAATGATAATGCATGTTCACTCCCAAATTTGAACACAAATGCACATTAGCATTATTCATAATAACCAAAGAGTAGAATACCCATCAACTGATGAGTGGGTAAGTGAAATGTAATACGCAATGGCCCATTGTGTATTGTGGGGTAAAGTGGCATGTTGTTCAGCAGTGCAGAGAAATGAAGTACTGAGGTGTGCCATGATGTATTTGGCTCTTGAAAACATGTTAAGTAAAATTGTCTGGACACAGACAACTAGTATTTACCATATGACTGGATGTATATGAAATTTTTAAAAATCAGAAAAGATTACGTGTTAGCCTAGGACTTGGGGTCTAGCAGGGAACAGCAAGTGATTGTTCTTGGTATAGGGATTCACATAGAGTGGAAACATGTTCTAAAATTAAATGCTCACAATGGCTGTACCACTCTGTGCACAAACATTAAATTGTATGCATTAAAGGGGGAATTGTGTGTGTGTGGATTATATCTAATAAAGCTGGTTAATAAAAATAACCCTTGAACCCAAATTCCACATCCCCAGGGAAGGAACTTGGTCCGGCTTATGTGTTGCCAACCACTGTATCCAGTTTTGAGTTTGTCTGTAAGAATGAGGACTGCCGGAAAGAGTGACATTATGTCCCTGTCTGGGGAGGAAGGCAAACAGCTGACAGAGCATGCGTGTCCATGTCTGAAGAGAAAGTGGTGTTAGGATTGAAATAAAGGAATGTGTGTGGGTCATTTGTTACAGTGCCCAGCATACCGTAGGCATTGACTCTCGCGGCCCTGGCAGTGTCCCTCTTCACCTTGGGAAGGATCATAAGATGTGGTATAAAAATTAGAGCTCACAAATAGTCAGGTAATGAACTCAATCTAAGGGACACTACAGAGAAATCCAGCAATGAAGAGGTGAGTTAACTCTGCCTCACCACTTGAAACTTCGAAGGCAGTGGATGGGTGGTTGATTGCTAAAGTGGGATGCATTGAACTTCGTATTTTTTAATCTGTGGATTTGAAATCATTTTACATACAGACACAATCTCATTTACCACCCAGTAGTGACTTGGGTCCTCCATTGTCTACTTGCATGAGGATTTATTGATTTCCATCTGTTTTTTACTGTCATTATTGTGCCTTCCTGCTCTTCAGGTCTCCGGTTGAGTGCCGCTGTGTGGGGTAGGCAGGCATTAGGACACATTAACAGTTCAAGGCAGCCATATTTCTAGTACACGTAAAGCCAGGAATTAATTGGTCATTTATTTGCCAAAGAGATTACTCTGGGAGTTTTTCAAGGAGGAAGCATCTCTGCATACGTTTAACAAGATTTTAATTTGTCAGTTTTTCTTAATAATACTCATTCATCTGTTGATGGGAATGTAGGCCACTTCCAAGATTTGGCTATTGTGAATTATGCCGCTATACATATCGCCATGCAGGCATCAGTAATATGATATCTTTAGCTCTTTTGGGATGATGCCTAATAGCTGATTGTGGCATTTATACCCAGTAGAATACTGCTCTGCTATGAAGAAGAATAAATGTGGGTCATTTGTGGGAAAGTGGGTGGAAATGTCACATGGTTTCTTTCATATGAGAAACCCATAGTATAAACAAATTAAAGAGCAAAATGAAAGATAGATAATAGGAACTAGGGAGATTGATCTTTTGCAAATGAGATCAAGAGATGGAGGGACATAAAGAGAATTAAGCTGTGTCATGTCCAGGTACCAACTCCCCACGAGCATGCAAACATGCACTGATAAAACGGACAGTCCCTTTCAGATACACACCTAAATTCAAAACTGGGAAAACATGGAATCAAAATTTTGCTTTACTAACCTAAATTCTCATTAAAATTGCTGGCAAAGTTAAAAAATATTATGGGATCAAGTGTTAAGGGGGAAAAAAGTGACTGTAGTGGTCCCTGCCTATCTGTGGCTTTGCTTTCTGCAGTTTAAGTTATCTGCGGTCAGTAGTAATCTGAAAATCTTAAATGGAAAATTCCTGAAACAGAGAATCCCTAGGTTTTGAATCGCATGCCCTTCTGGGTGAGGAAATCTTGTGCCGTCCCGCCTGGAGTGTGAGTTGGCTTTTTGCCAGCTCATCCATGTTTTGCACGATTCTACATGTTGAGCGCTTAGTAGCCGACCTGGCAATGCTGTTGGTGGCTGAGGTATCATAGTGTTTGTGTTCACATAATGCTCGTTTTACTTAATGACAACTCCGAGATGCAGGAGGAGTGAAGCTGGCAATTCAGATAAGCCAAAGAGAAGCCCTAAAGTGATTCCCTTAAGTGAGAAGTTGAAAGCAATGTGATATGCTGAGGCCCACATCCACATAACTTTTATTATAGTGTATTATTGTAAACTATCTTTTGTTCATTATTAGTTTTTGTTGTTCATCTCTTACTGTATCTAATTTATAAATTAAACTTTATCATAGATACATATGCATCATAGGTTTGTACACAGAGGAAGAATCACGCACGATGGTTGGTACTATCTGTGGACTTCGGCATTCACTGGTCGTCTTGGAGTGGATATTTTTAGATGGCTTTTCTCCTTCTGCCCACCTTTGACTTTATGAGATTTCTGCTTTGGGTATTCAGAGAGGGCTGTGCTAGAATTGCATGCTGTAGCTGGCCCACCTACCCAAGGTTTAATGTTACCTTGGATTAATTCCATGGATAGCATTTCCAAGGCCGACTGCTGCTGTCTTCCGACATAGGCAGGAGAGAAGCTGTGACTCTGTCAGCGAGGTCCTCAGCTGGCCCAAAGGAGTTGGGGCTTCACATAGATGGGGCAGCTCTCCTAGCACCCAGGAGGGGCTCCTCGGGCATCAGTGCCCCTTGTGGAGCATTGGCACCCGCACTCAGCCACTGCACCCAAAGCAAGGAGTGTGGGGAGAGGCCTGAGCACCACCTGGGGCTCCTGGCCGGGGATGTGAGAGGGACCCTTCTCCCAGGACCCCTCCTCTCGTTTGAGGGCACAAGCCAAAGGTAGATTCCAGGTGAGAGCTGTGCCTCAACTCTGGGGAGGAGTCCTGCTCCTGCTCCCCCCAGAACGCAGACGTGTGTGTCATGATACAACTTAAAAGGTAACTCCCTATGGAAAGCGAGGCCAGCACCCTGTGGGAGGGACCGCAGCCTGTCCCTAGCCGCTGCCCGCCTGGTGTCCTGGTTCCCTCTGACATCAGCAGGCATGGTCTGGGGATCTCCAGCCTGAACTTCCACAGAACATTCGTGCCCTCCCTGGCCTTGGTGGGGCAGTAACTTCGGGGGTCAGAAGCACCGAACATGCAGAGCGAACTGGCCTGTGACCTTGAGCTAGTTCCTTGCTGGGCAGATGCTCTTCACTCCTCTGGAGAGTAGGGTGATTGTGCATCATCCCCGCTGCCCTCGAGGGACGGCTGTGGTGACTGACTAGATGTGAGTGTAGATGTGAAGGGCCACGCACGTTGGGGACTGAGGAACGTCAGACGGGTTCCTGCGGCAGGGGCATTGTGCACGGAGCCATCTGACTTACAGCTTTCAGCTCGCCTGTTGCCATCCTGCTGTGTCAGAGGCTGGTGAATAATTGTTCCTGCGGTATCTCTGATGTCTGGGCAGGGGGTGTTTGGATGGGAGTTTCCACACCCATGAGTGTGTGCAATTGCAAACACTGTGTAGCATCTCAGGAGTGGGTGGGCCAGGAGTGAGAAGAAGGGCTTGGGAGTTCTGTGTGCCTCTGCTAAGGGACAGGGAACACGTGCTGAGAGAGCTCACTGCCCCCTTTGCAGCCAATCCGGGCCTCAAGAGTCAGGGCAGGTAGCACAGAAGATGCGGGCCACACAGGAGGCAGGCTGTGCACCCAGAGGTGTTATACACTGCATTACACACAGACACTTGGCCATTGTATACATAGAGCCATAGCTGTGCAAAGTTAACCGCTCACTAAACGTGGATAGAACTTAGACGTCCTCTTCAGGTCCTTCCGCACTTCTCAGCAGCACTGAGCTTCGAGTGTGGTGCAGGAACAGGGCTGCAGCACCCTACCTCCAGCGGTCGTCAGCAGCATCTGTGGCAGCGTTCCAGCTCTCCGCCTTAGGGACACCTGGCAGAGCTGCTTCCTGGGCCTCCCATGGTGCAGTGGGCCCAGAGGCCGACCCTGCCCTGAGACTCGTGTGGGAGTGAGATGTGTCACCTCCGGGCTGGAGTATTTAACTGTTTGCACATGATCCCGCAGAGCTCCTGGGCTCCAGGTTGGGGGTGGTCTGTGCTGTCACTCCACATCCAGGCCCAGAGTGAGGGGCCACAGTGCACAGCCGCAAGCTGAGCGTGATAAGTGGTTAGCACGGGTGAGAAATGAGCACTGTGTGTCTGCACTCTAGGGCATTGGCTGGATTGATCTCCCTGCTTTGGTTTTGTGTTTTGGGTTTTCTTCCCCTGTCTTGGCATCAAAGAAATGTGACAATTTCTCCTGAATTACTTTTCCAGAATTTCCAGTTAGCGACATTTTCAGGCATTCCCAAGTAAACAAGGAGAGTGTCTCAATTAGTGTCCAGGTGTCACAACAGAGGCAGGCATGGGGATGGATATTTCAGGAGATTCTGATTTACAGAAGCCTTTTGGTAACTAGAAAGCACTGTAAAATGATGAAGCTGGAAATCTCCCAAGTTATGTTTCATAATGTTAAAATGTATTCCATTACAAAGCAAAATCAGATTCTTTCATCCAGTACACTTGGGAAATGTGTATTGATATTTGTTGTTAAAGATGTTTGGTTCCCGTTTGCATATGAGAGACTGAGAAGACCCCAGCATGGGAGCTAGTCACCCACCTGGGATCCAAGCTTCCTCAAACTCACTTGACCAAGTGTGTTCTCTTTTACCCTGACCTCTACATCCATTTCTCAGACCCAGTGTTTATGGGGAAATCAGTACGTAACACGTGGGCTTTGCCTAGTCTTAGTGCCATAACATACTGTTTCTTCATGTTAAAAAGCTGGTTGCTCTGTGCGAGATCATGGTACTCATGATTTGATTACCTAGTCACTTTCCTTTCTAGTCTTAAGCAACAATTTACTGAGATCTTGCTGTATACCAGGCTAACTAACTGTGCAGGATGTTGAGTGGAACGCCCTTTGGTCTGTGTACTTTAATGTCTCCAGCCTGTCCTGTCGTGTTCACAATGCACCTCTTGGCTGAAGGACCTAGAGGTCTGCGTTGGGCACATTGGCCACGTGTGATTCTTGCACTCCTTGGTGCTTGAAAAATACCAGCAACCTGATCTCTGTCTTATCTCTGGGTTCTGAAAGCAGCTTTGGTGGTCTGGAACTTGAGAGAGAGTATATATAATGTGCTCGTGCCTGTGTTTTCATGGAGCAGCTTAGCACCCTTAGAGTGACAGCTTGCTTGTATCTCAGGACGTTATCACTTGTGTGTTAAGGCCAAGGGTGCTGAGGACCAAGAGTGCTTGGGACCTAGAGCGTATGGCTCAGACTCTCCAAGCTGGTTGTGAGGTCGATGGATCTAACCTTCATACTTGCTGTTGTGTTGTCCACACGGTGACATTCGGAAGGGGGATGTTGGAGAGAGCAGCAAGTGGGAATGGGCCGGTGGCAAGTTTATAGTGCCTGGTCCAACTGTCCTACCTCTTAGATGTCTTTTGATTTTGACCATCACTGGGAGAGTTCTTGAGATCCAGAAATATGCTTCTGCATGGCAGTTCTTCTGGAATTTGTTCAGGCACAAAAAAATGAGACTGAGAAATTTTCCCTGGTCCCCGAAATGGCTTCAGGATTCCTGTTTCCTTGGGAGTTGCTATTAACTATTACAGGAATTTCTCTGTAGGCTGTTTCTTCTCTCCTCCAGCAAGGGCAACTGTAAATGAGACAGTAATTTAAATTCTGTCCCTTTTAAGTTCAAATTACCTCATGGCAGCTGATGTGGTTGCATTGTTTGCTGAAGGCAGGTGAGGCAAACTGCCCTCATCTCCCTGCTCAGTGTGGTGGGCTCTTGGGAGAAGCTGAGGGTGCGGGGCCGTCTAGTGCATTGGGCCGGCTGGAACATTTTGGTTTTGATGGAACCCTGAGTTAGGGCATTAGGGGGAGATGAGGCTCGTGTGACGTGTGTGTAGGGGGGAAGCTTTAACCCTGTAGAAGCTGGGATCCTGCACTCTGAGCATCCCATCTTTGTTCAGTGTCCCTCTGAGGGCTGGCTGGGCAGCCCCTCAGGTGCAAGTCTGGGCAGGGGCCAACACTGACTCCATTCTGTCAGCACCTGCTCTAGCCCTGCTCCTCTCTTAGGCCTCCTAGGGTGACCCAGCCGGGACAGGTTCTGACCCTTCACACCCCTGCTGGGCTGAATGAATGGGCAAGTAGCTGACTGACTGACTGAATGAATGAATGAATGAAGTGCTCACTTCAGCTGGAAAGCCTGAAGGGAGAAGCAGGTTGTCTCAGCCTAGGCCAGCTGCCTGTAGTGACACCTGGATAGCTTGCACCCCGGGCGGATGTCCACCCTCTCTGCGCCCCGAGTCCTCTAGTGTTGTGCAGGAGAGGAAGGTGCCTCTGTACCATCCTTTGCAGCACCTGGAGCTGGTCAGTGGTAGAGTCTGTTACTCCCACTGCTCTGGGTATCACAAACAGACAAGTGCATATGCACAAATTACACACCATGCATGGCACACATAACAGATACACGTGTACAATACAGTGTATGTGACATGTCTGCACAAACCACAAATGCCACATCACTCAGACGTATACACACCACAGGTGTCCAGGTATAGACACACCCACACTACAGTGCAGGCCCACATGCACACATATCACACGTCCAAATGCACCCACTGCACAGCCATGTACACACTGCTCACACCACACAGACACACTCCCTGGAACATGTGAGTGTGCCTATGCATTTCACACATACACACCAAGCCACCAGGCTCACCGGCCTTGGGGCTGCTAATCCAAGACTCCTCCGAGCACCGGCACATGGTTGGGGCTCAGCAGCAGGGCTTTGCACCTCACTGCATGGAGCTTTCTCCTCAAGACGGCCCTGCTTCCTCTCCTGGGTGTTGAGAGGCCCTAAGCCTCTTGGGTAGAGATGCTTGTACTGCCTCAAACTACAGTGGGGGTGAGGAGACTGCCTTCAGGAAAAAGTCCAGAAGTGCCTGGGCTCCAGAGCTAGTCCAGAACTTTACTAAATGCCTCATTGTAGCAGCAGACTGATTGGCCACTGGCTTTACCTGTTGGGCTAGTTTTTGTCTCCATTGCTTGTGCTGCCATAACAAAGCACCACAGAGTGGGTGACTTACACAACAGACACGTACTTATTCTGTCAGGAGGCCGGAAGTCCACATCCAGGTGGGCAGGGGTGCCTTCCAGTGATGTCTCTCCACTTGGCCTGCAGACAGCCATCTGCTCACGATGCTGTCACATGGCCACTTCCCTGTGCACACCTGCAGAGGTGAGCAATTTCTGGTGTCTGGTCTCTTCATATAGGGCCAACAATCCTGTTAGCCCAGGCTCCCATCCTTATGACTTCACTGAACCGTAGGTACCTCCTTAAAGGCCCCATCTCCAAATAAAGTCTCACTGGGGATGAGAGTTCCACGTAAGAATGTGGAGGAAGACAGGTTATCCTAAGAAAGATGAGGTGTGGCTGGGTTCTGCTGCTGCCTCTTCTGGCAGGCTCCTGCAGGACAGCGAGGCAGAGCTGGTCGTGTCCCCTGGCATCCTTACATGGGAAATGCACCAGGCTCTCCTACATCTGACTGCTAAAGTGTGTGTAAGACAAAGTCTTAGTAAATGTGTGTAATACCCTCAGTCTGGGATGTCCGGGACTCACCCACAAGGAGGTCGGATCAAGAATGAGGAATCAACCCAGGCCCAGGCTGGACCTCTGAGTCAGGTGCCTCCTTCTGTATCCACAGGCTGTTTCCTGCAGTGTTTGTCCCAGACTGGGCCCCTCACTCCTCACCTGGCTGGGGTCTGTGCTGGGAGCACACGCAGGGTGTGTTACTGTTGCCCTACTAGATTTCTGGAAGCACAGTGCCCTGCACTGGGGCCCCTGGGACACAAAGGCAGAGTTTTGCTCAAGTGGGAGGGCAGCTTAGCCACTTTATTCCTTGGCTTTGACAGTTTATTCTGACATTTGCTGAGGACTTGACCATTCTTGAATTATTTTAATTGAAATACTGTGAAGGATATTTGAATTTTTTCTGTTTTTCTTGCATAAAACTTTTACCTTATCACACACAGGCATTTATTAGCTCAGTTGTGTGACAACTCTTAGGTGTTTGGGTTTTCTCTCTTCCAGCCCCTTCTCTCTATGAAAGTCTTCATGCTGTGAGCAGTTAACAGAGTCATCAGACACGTAACAATGGCACTGACAGGCAGGGAAGATTTGTGAGGATCATTTAATACAGTAGTGTCCTGGTAGCAGACTGATTTCCCTTGAATTCTTAGGAAGAGGTCAGGTAAAAAGGCAAAATTTGAGATTGTAGATAGCCTCTGAGGGCCATGTCACTCTCTGTATGTTTTATTTATTTTGTATTATGATTTCACATGCATTCTATAACAATATAAAATGTAGAAGGTTACTTCAGTGAAAGATGGGCTCCAGTGGGATCTGCGGCTAGATTTAAACCATGGCAGGTGGGCAGGTGCTGCCTGGCCATAGTGCCAGAGAAAGGCCTCAGCCCTCTGTGTCCACGGTAGGCATCTGCCAGACTCTTTCTCTGTAAGTCTGTTGAAACTGGAGATGCAGATCTTGAATGTCAGCCACCTGGCCGTTTTAAGCCCAGGTAAGAGACTGGGAATATTTTGGCCTTTTCTGCTGCAAGTCTTTTGGACAAACTGGTGTGTAATTTGGAAGCAACCAGAAAATAACATATAGGAGCTTAATAATCTTAGCATAAAATTAGAATGAAGACACATGAAGCACATTCATAAATGGCGATGACTTGTAGTAACTCAAAACTCACACGGACAGCCACACACCCAGGTGCTTGTTGTGTATGTGTGTATACACAAGGTCATGTGCGCCACCAGGAGACTGTATCTCGGGAGAGCAGTAAGAGCATACAATTTGGCCATGTGGAGCCCTTCTCTGATCAGCTGTTAATTGGGCAAGTTAGCATCTTTGAGGCTCAGTTTCACCAGCAAAACAGGAATAATATTGACCCTGCTTAGCTTGTGCAGGCAATGTTTATAAAATCACTGCTATACTGCTTGGCACATAGGATTAGCAAATAAAGGAAAAGTGAATTGAAAGGAATTGAATTAGCCCAGAGCCTTGAGAGATCTACAAGTGAGAGGGGAAGGAGGCCGGGTGGCTGGTAGATGAAGACCGTCCCCACTTCTTGGAAAAGCAGAGGAGCACACATGCCTCTGATGATGGGAACGGAGAGGGGCAGCTGTGGTATTCTTGAGGACCCTGCAGCCAAGTCACCAGAGTACTAGGGCACAGGGTCAGAGCTGGGTTCTTGGGGCCAGGGCCAGGACGGCAGCAACGCCTCACCAGTGACAAGCTCACGTCTCCCAGTTAAACATTCACATGGGATTATAAATGGCTGGTGGTCATGTCTGTGGATAAAGTATTTTGATAAGTTGTCTCTCTTTTTAACAATGGGACCTGTTTTCTGTATGTGATCTTAGCCCAAGAGACTTACCCCTAGTATTTGAAGAAAAAACAGAGGCTGGGGATGGAATTTTCAGCCCTGAGTGGTTACTTCGGGTGCTCTGTGTAGCAACTGGACTCCTAGGAGGGTCTGTGTGGAAGGATAGAGTTAGGCTGAAAAATGTAATAGTTTTTTTAATCACAGAAGCCTTGAATGCCTGGTTCAGCATACCAATCAGTCTAGATTGAACTCAACTCGTTTTCCAGTGGATGTAAGAGGTTGGCTAACTTGGGCTCTTCTTAAATGAATTGCTGGTAAAACTGAGAGACTGATTTATGAGAAAATCTCTCATTGGTGCAACTGTGCTACTTTATACTCCTGAAAGGCGCCTAAATGAGACTCCAGGGAAAAGTTCCTGTCTGGAGATGCACCAATTACTGAAAGAGGAACCATGTGCTTTTCAAATAGAATGAGACCCATAAAATTGTGTTAACACAAGCAGAAAACTTCCCCAAACTCTTAACAGTAGAAAATTATCTCAGTTCCCTGCACTGGACGAACTCAAGAGCCTTAGGGATTGGAAACCAGGACTTTTGCATAAAGTAATGTACATTTTTATTGCTGTGACCATGATAGATTAGTTAGAAAGTAATTCCTAAACTTGTAGAAAATGTCCAAATCTCTAAAAATAACTTCTGTTATATTTCCATATACAAATCTCCTTACAGTTTATTTTAGTACTGTGACAGTGTCATGGGCAATTTTGCAAAACCAGAGAAAGTCTTGGAAATGTTTGTCTGACTCTTATCTCCTCCTTGCTTGGTTGTTGAGAGTGTGTTCCATTGATTTGTGTTAATTAATTGTGTGTATATTTGTTGTTCTGGTTATTGTGTTTTACAGGAGGAGGGATCTTGAGAAACCTCCTTTGTTGGGAACTCAGGGAGCTCCTGAGGCACCCTTTCTCCTACTGTCCCAGTAATTATCCTCATACTCATTTAGATTCACCTGTAGGCACAGAGCATGATGTCACTGAGGCTCAGATTTTGCTAAATATAGATCTGCTGGCTCCTCCACATGCCCCTCACTAGACAGGTGGCCATTTGAGACGTTCCCTGGCTCTATTTAGAGGGCACGGCCATGTTTTCTCTGGTCCTGTGCCTGTACGGACGGAGGAAGTGGTGCCCATTTGAGAGAGACACAAGAGAGACAGCACCCACGTTTTGGAGCATGGTTGACTAGATGTCAGCCCAGTGCACACATGAGGCCCTCTGTGTATGTAAGACCCTGCGAGGCACACAGCATCCCAGTGTTCGGTGCATACCAAGGAGTGCCCTGTGCCAACTTTGCAGGAGCCTGCCAGCGCCACTCCCTGCTCAGCTGTCTGACTTTCCTACGTTAGCAGATTGCCTGCACCTCCATGATCATTTTCTGTTTGTTACAAACCAGACTTAATGCTCCTCCTTCTGCCCATGCAGCTCCCAGGACAGTGGGCCTCTGCAGGACCATCCTTCCCATTTTGAACTGGCCCTAGACACCCGCTGGGAAGCTAACAGCCTCCTCGGGAGCTGGGTGTTGAGGGAAAGGAGGCAAGCAGATCAGTGCCAAGGACAGCTCCTGATTGTTCTTTGGTTTAACTTACTCATCTGGCTGAGCAGCCTTTGCGCAGTGTTTGGGATGATTATTAGGTGTTGTGCCCGTTAGGCACATTGTGAGCAGTTACCTGAAGTCACTCGTCAGAACTTCACCCAAAGTGATCTGCACAAACACTGGATTTTTCCCAGGCAAGCTGGGTCGAAGCTTCTTACCCTTTTTATTTCTCACGGGTGCCTCAGCAGGTGCTGCAGAGGCTGGGTGGGTCCGTGAGGAGACTCCTGCAGACAAGGAGGACAAGGGGGCGTTGTCAAGCTCCCTCAGGCGTGGCTGGGATCCAGCCTCCCTCCATCCAGCCCAGCCTTCAGTAGCATGGCCTCAGTTTCCAAACTCTGCCTGCTCCCTGAGCTTCTGTCCACAGAGGGCGGAAGGAGGGAGGGGCCTGTCACTGGGAGCGGTGGGCGAGGAAAGAGGGAGGTCTTCCTAGGTCCCTCCTGGGAGACGCTGATAGAGTGGGCCAGACCCTTACTTGGTTGCTAAGAGTTTATTTTCATTGCTTTGTGTTCATGGATTGCACATCAATGTTTGTTGTTTCTATTATTGGGTTCAGAGAAGGGATGTCTTAGAAACTTCAGTTGTCTCTGAGGCTGGGCCCAGGTTGTGGTCTTAAGGCTGGATCCCTACACACGTTGTAGCAGTGGAAAAGTAGAGGGAGGGAAAGGCTGCCCACCCCTTCTTCGTTCAACATTACGTTACATTAACTGGCTGCGCGCAAGACAATGTGTTTTATCTCCTATCTCAGTTTCTCTTCACTTCACTGTAACTCAGGGATGCTGCCAGCTCACCCCAGTAAGGGGATTAAACTTGTCCTCTGCCATCCCCGCCTTGGTCAGAGCCCTGAGAGTCTCTGTAGCAGATGGATTCAGTTGGCTTGTGCCACTTTCGGTTGAGAAATCATTGCTTATGTCACCATGCATCTTTTTTTAAATTAAATTTTTTAATTGCCCATATTTGTCTACATTTATGGAATATAATTCACTACCTGTATACAGTGGTGTAGCGATCAAATCAAATTAATTAGCATTTCCACCTCCTTGAACATGTGTCATTTCTGTGTCTGGGAACCTTCAGACTTTCCTGGTTATTCAGTAGAAGAGTATGTCATACACTGTAGACCGTAGTCACCCACTGAGCTACAAACACTGGTGTGAACCCCTCCTGTCTCACTGTGCTGCAGTATCTGTCGCCCTCCTCCCTGTGTCACCGCTGCCTTTTCACCCTGGTGCTGGTCTCACCTGCACAAGTGCCCGGTACTCAGATGGTCTGGTGGAGGGCCCCTCTGTGACTGCTGAGGCTTTGACACCTTCCTGAAAACAGAACTCAAGGTGACAGCCTGGCCAGCCTTTCAGCTGATAATGAAAAGGCAGTGACTGCAGCCCAGAGGCCAGCAACAGAGATGGAAAAGAAGCGGAGTCTTCACTCTCTCTGGAGCTCCTACCACCTCAGGGACAGGATGGCTTCTTAAAGAGGGTGCTGACTTCTGCCAGTGTCCTCAGTATAACTGGGGAAGGGCGTGCCTGGGCAGCCCAGGCAGTGGGGTCACTGCACAGAGAGCACTGTGTCAAAGGTGTGTTTGGAGCTACCTCTGAGCCATTGGCGTCTTAAAGACAATCAATAACGAACACTGCGCAGTATAAAGATTTTAAGGAATACTTTGTGAGTGGGGAAGAATTGAAAGGAAAATGACATTTTAGCAAATGGCCTTTTATTATTTCACAATTCATTTAAGGGTTTTGAAGTGATGTGGACTGATGCAAAAGATGTTTTTATCCTGGTGTCCTGAGCAGCGGGCGGTATGGCATAGAAACAAGACACTTTGTGGCCTGCAATTTAGAAAATGACAGCACCAATATGCTGTTTGATGTTGAATGATCTGGTAAGCTCCCGTCTCCTTCCCCAGAATGTGATTGTTGGTTATTACATTAGTGGCTTTCAGCTGTGTTCTGTTCCTTTGCTTGGGAGCGCTCACTTAAGTAAAGTCTTACGCACAGAAGGAAGCAGACCTGTGGGTTGTTCCTGTCTCACATCCAAAGCTCAGAGCCCCAGGTGAGCTCACTGATCGTGGTTTCCAGGCAGCCCTTGGGCCGCTGCTTACCAAGAGGTCCGCGTAAACCCTCAGGGTCCACTCCAGCTCCCCGCCAGGGTGGGATTCGGGCCGAGGAATTGGAACTGAAATATCACTTGTGGTATTTTTTGTGTCAGAGAGGTGGCGATTGCCTTCCAGAGACTGGGCCAAAGGGGAAATGACCAATCTGTGAAAGATGATGTGAGATATTACACAAAGCCCAATGAGTGGGACTAAATTTTAATAACAGATTTACTTCTAATGTGAGTATCGGCATAATTAAGCATAGTGTGAGATTGAACGGTATAGTTTTTGTGTGATTTTGGGTACAAGCCATACAAAATGAAGAAAAATATGTGTGTCACTTGTACATAAAACATAGAGGCATATATTATATGCACCCTAACCCAGTGCTGCGTCAGGGTTGGCTCTCTGAACACATATGAAAAAATATATATGTATATGTGAAATATATGTTATCATTGTAGTTATAATGCACGTTTATTATGCTTACTATATCATAATATAAATCTTTTATAATTTATATAGAAAGTGCTGCTCATACATCCATATGTTCAACCCTCCTGCTTTTTTTTTAGTCTTGGATTGAAAGTAATAATAAATCTCCTATTCCTTGTACACGGCCACATTCACACACACAATTTAGCCTCAGAACGTCGGAGTACCCACAGAGTAAAAGACTTTTTTCCTTTATCTTTTAAAACAATACTTTAAAATGTTACGCACTCCAGGACTGCAGTTTTGTCTGTTAGGAAACGCCTCTGTGTGTGGCTCGGGTGAGCAGCCTGAGGGGCTTAGCCTAGACCCAGTGCTCAGGGCCTGGGCACTCTGTTTTCAGAGGCAGTGGAGCTTGGGGGCTGCCTGCTGTCGAACAGGGAGGCCTGAGTCAGTGCCACCCACGGCCCTGGCAGTGTGTGGAGCAGGCACCTGCTGCCTGCCCAGGAGGGTGCAGCTGACTCAGCTCTGCCCGCCGCCCTGGCTCAGCACCATCCTGCTCCGACTCAGTGTAGAACACTCCAGTGATTGCTCATTAGGGCAACTAATTGCAGTGTAGAGTCTGCTTTCTAGAACCATTTGTGGAAACCTGATTCTGTTCTTAATGACCAAGCCACTAGATAATACTGTACACTAAGGGTGTGTGTGTGTGTGTATGTGTGTGTGTGTGTTCTCTTGTGGTTTATCTGAAAGGAAATCTACCCTAGGGCCTGTGGGATCCAAAGGACACTTTGCACATGGTGGGGCCACCAGGTCACTTGTAGGAAGCAGGAATCCCTTTGTAGATGCCTTGGCTCCTGTCAACAGAGCTGTACAAAGAGCTCAGTGAGCCACTTGTCGGGGGTCTTGGAGTAAGCCCACCCCTGGGCCTCCTCATGTTGAGCCAGGGGCAGTATTACCTTACCGTCTCTGCTCAAAGGTCTGGGGTGAGGAACTTTTGTGACCTACAGGTATCCCGAATGGAAAGCTGGACTGTGATTCAGACCTGGCTCCATGCAGCCAGGGTGGGAGTCCTGAGGAGACCTCATCGGGCCTCAGCGGGCCCCAGGAATGATGGGGGATACCCTCTACAGTGAGTCACTAAGGAGGCCATGGGGTGAGCCACTGCTCTGTCCTGCTCTGCATTGCTGAGTCCTGAACATACTTCCTGAGGACCTCCTCTTCCAAACACACAGTGGGCTCCAGGCTTCCTGTGCTCAGTCTGCAGGATCTGCTGAACACAGAGAGATGGTGCATTCTGGCCTACAAGATGAGGCACAGGGGTGTAGACCTTCCTCAGCCTGACCAAGGTGTGCTTGTCTTGTGGAACCCCAGGTACAGGCCTGCAGGGCTGGGAGCAGACACGGGAGGCCCGGCCAAGGGAGCTCAGCCTGGTTGAGCAGGCCTGCTCTCTCTTCCTTCCCAGGGCATTTCCAGTCGTTCCCTGCCCTTCCCTACCCACATCTGGGACAGCTGAGGCACAGAGCTGACCAGAGATGCAGCTTCTTCAGGGAGTGCTGTCCATCTGTCTGTCTGTCCTTCAGCTGGGACAGTGGGAGACTCTCATGAAAAGTGATACAACTATGGGTCTACCTTGTGCCGCTGCCAGGTTGAGCATAGGAACAATTAGTACCTTGATGTGTAAAATGAGGACAGTGAGAACAGAGACAGAGGCAGTCTCAAGGCTTGCTGGAGGAAGTGACTGCTGTCTTCAGGTTTGGAGGATGACAATGCACAAATGAGGCAAAGAAAAAGAGCTTTCCTTTGTGCAGCAGGCACAGCTGTGCAGAGGCTGGAAGCCTGGGATGGGGCAGAGGCCACGCAAGGCCAGTAGCTGGGCTGGTTGCACTGGGTGGGGCTCTGCATCTAGCTCAGGAACATACATGAGTAAAGGAAAACATCGATGGCTTATGAGTGTGTGCGATGAATGGTATTCCATGTTTCCAGAAGGCCCTCTCTGGGGCAGGTGGAAAGCTTTGGCAGGGAGTAAGGCAAGAGATGATGCTGGGCTTGGACATGCACAAGGGACTCATTTCTTTCTTCTCCCCTCTTCTGAGGCTGTGTCCGCCCACCGGGTCCTGTTTATTTGCCTGCATGGCTCTTGGATTTGAGTCCTTGGAAAAATGTGTGTTTCCTTGGTAGCTTCAAGCCGTTGAGTTTCCCAAGCCTACCCCATCCAGCATGCAGAGGGTGTGTAGTAGGGTCCTTGGATGAATGTGTGACTGGACAGGTGGATGGGTGGATGGGTGGCTATACAGATTTATAGATGGGTGGATGTCCTGAGGGGAGGGATTAGATGCTGGAGTTGGATTTGAGTCATTTTTCTATCACTTCCTTTTGTGTTTTCCCTTGAGCAAATAACCTCATCACTCTGCTCCTCTATTTGTTCCTCTGTGAAGTGAGGCTAAGCATCTCTACCACAGAGTGTCATGAGGGCAATGTGAGGAAAAGTGCAGCAAGTGTATTTGGAAGTGTAAATGTCACAGAAGCATGAACTGATGTCCCTGTGTTCAGCCCTGCACGTACTGCAAGGCAACAAAGGATTCTCTGGCGGTTGCTCAGCATCAGCATGAGGGAGACCCCTTCAGTCTGACACCCAAAGCTCCCATTTGGTAAGTGGACACTCACGGGGGTCTTCTGTGCCCTCATGCTGGGGTAATCTTTCAGCGTACACCAAGTACCTTGCATTATTAATGACCATATGGCCACAAATGGAATGCACGCTCCTGACGTCACTGTCAGAGCTCTGCCAGCCCCTTCCCTCCCTGCAGTTCAGGTGTACTAAACGCCCTCCCTGCTTTGGTGAATAAGGTGTGGCTGGTGTGGCCAGTGTTCAGTGTGGGTGCTGTGGTTAGCCTAAGAAAAGCTTGGACTTCATGCAAAGGTCCTTGACCTCCTGCACCCCAGCCTCTCCCAGCCCGGGACAGGGCTGAAGGGAATCTCCACGTCCTGGGTCAGGCAGCAGCTGACTGGGCACTGGGAGAAACTAGGCTTGAGCCAGAAAGTTCTGGATTCCTGCCTATCTTAATAAGCTCTGGCTGCCATAAGAGAACAACACAAAATGAGTGCTTAAACAACAGACAGTTCTTTCTCTGGGTTCTGTAAGTCCAGGGTCAAGGTGCTGGTGGATTCAGTGTCTGGCAAGGGCCCACTTCTAGATCACAGATGGATGCTTTCCACTGTGTCCTTCCATGACCTGCATTCCATTCATGCACGTGGAGGGAGGGATGGAAAGAGAGGGAAGGAAGAAAGGAAAGGGGGAGAGGGAGGAGGAGGAGAGACAGAGAGGAGAAAGGCAACGTTAGTCATATTGGGCCCCATTCTCCTGACCTCATCTAACCCTGCTCACCTCCCAGAGGCCCCACGTCCCTTCGCTGTCGCTGTGAGGGTTAGAGATTCACTGTAGAAGTGAGGGATCACATTCAATCTGCTACACAGCTCCAAGCCAACCACTGGGGATCTTATGACAGAGTATCTCGCTTCCCTCTGAGTGTTTTCTCGTCTGTACACAGAACAGAGCTGGACAGTTCTGGGGCTACTGCCTGGCTCCCAGGAGACGTAGACCTCTCCGTGCCCTGCAGGCTGACACAACCAGGCCCTCTATTCCTGTCCAGGAGACTCCTCTTTGCCTCATTTGTGTGGGTTCCATCCCAGCCACACAGGCCTACTGTGCTAGAGGAACCGTCACACCACCTGACTGTCTCCCAGCTCGGGGCATGTACTCGCTGTGTGCTCTGCTCACACAGCTCTTTCTCCAGACAGTGGTGTAGCTGCCTCCTTGCTATGGGGCCTCTGCCTTTGGTCCCCACTCTGGAAGGCCTCCGTGACCACTCGCCTCAGCCAGCTTCTCCCTTGGGCCTGTCCACAGTGTGTGCTGACTGTCAGTGTGACCACTCTTCCTGTGTGTCCTGCCTCAGATATCTCCATGCAGGTGAGGTCTTGAGAGCTAGGATCCAGACAAGGAGAGGCTTGCTGTCTGCCCAGCAGCGGGTTTCCTAAGCCTCAAGCTCTCAGCAGTTGAGAGAAGCGTGCTGTGTGTGGCCTACCCTAGGGCTGGGACATGGAACAGCATGGCAGATGCCCTGGTGTGTCCATGCCATGAGTAATCAGAGGTCCAGGGAGCTTCACTGTCCACTACTGGCAAACATGAACTTGGGGCACATTCACCCCAGTTCACCGTCAGTGAGGATTTCGTTCTTCCCTGACACGCTAATACAGTGAGAAGGTGGAAACCAGTCCACACCACTCTTCACTCTCCGTGCCAGAGGCTGCCTTGATTGCCGGATGTGGGTTTTTTATTTTGTTCTGTTCTGTTTGGTTCTGGTGGTCGGGGTGCTGAGGATCAAACCCAGAGCCTTGTCTGTGCCAGGCACTCATTCGTTGAGCTGCACCCAGTACTGTCATGTGTTTACTCAGTGCCTCCACTCCACAAGCGCAGTAATCTGCTGTGCTGTCCCCATGGCCACACCCTCGGCACTTGGATAGCAAGTTCAGAGTGGGCATCTCAGCACTTGTGGGACAGAGTGGGCTGTGTACAGGACCGTGGGTAGCTTTAGCTCAAAAGCTGTGTCTCTGAGTAGGCCTCCTCCAGCTCAGAACTGGGGGGAAGGTCCATTTGTTATTGGTTAAATTGTTTCTCCTCTAAAATACATGAATTGAAGTCTTCCATCTCTAGTACCCTAGAATGTGATTGTATTTGGTAATGGTGCCTTAAAGAGGTACAATTGGACCTGTGTATCTCCAGCTTCCACATTTGCGGGTTCAGTGAACCCCAGGTCAAAATATTTGAAAAAAAATTGCATCTGTACTGAACATGACAGATTTTTTGCCATTATTCCCTAAACAATACAGTTTAACAACTTTTTACAAAAGATCTGCATGGAAATTAGGCATCAGAAGTAATCTAGAGATAAAGTATAAAGTGGTATGTTGCATTGGTCTGCTCTCCTTTTGCTGGAACGGGGGACCTGATACCCACCATTGAAAGAAATTTAATTTGGTTCATGGTTTCAGAGCATTCAGTCCCTGGTCAGCTGGCTCCAAGGCAGGAGCTTTGTGGGGGAAGAGCATGCTAAGCAATGTCATTCAGTTCCTGGGAAGTGGAACAGTTTGGCAACAGAGCCATAGCAGAAAAGGCTAAAAATGGGATAATCATGCCCTTGACCCACCTGACACCCAGAAGTGTGCTTCACCAACCTGTGAGGCATTTGTTTCCCAACCCAGTCAAGTTAACAATCATGATCAGTGATCATAGATGTGCATAGGTGGCTTATGTGCAGCTACTGTGCCATTTTATATAAAGGACTTGAGTATCCCTGAATTATGGGATCCACAGGGAGTCCTGGATCAGTCCCTCTTGGATATAAGAGGTCAACTATAATAATGTTACAAAAAAGCCATTGAATGGGCCCTAATCCTGTATCACTTGTGTCTATATAAAAGAGAGAAAGAGACAGGAAGATACATACACGAATAAACTGGCCGTAAGTGGATGGCTGTATGAAGACAGGAAGAGGGCCTCTGTCTGTAAACTCAGGATACATCCAGAAGAACAGTCAGCCTTGCCCATGCCCTGATCTTTGTCTTCTAGCCTATAAAACTATGAAAATAAATGTCTGCAGTTTAACAGGCCACTGGGCCTGAAGGATTTTGTGTGGCAGCTCTACAAGGCTAATATGGCATCCTATAACAAATGTGCTGGGAAGAAATATTACAGCACTAGGGAGAATCAAAATACACATGGGTTGACGCTGCCTTTAAATAGCAGCAGTAGGAACAAATCTTTGTTTTTGGAAGGGCACTGTAAATTTTGTCAACATGAGTCCAGATTTAGGACAGAATGTGGGAGAGAAAGCAAGGCACTGTCTCTGCAGTGCATATCGTGGTTTTCATGTGTGACCCACAGAATGGGGTCTCTTCATCGTGCAACCTGTGAGGTGGAGGGGCTGGGCACACAGTGCGGGAGAGTAAGACAGGCCTGGCCTCCTGGAGTTTATCCTCTGGTGGAAATACAGAGGCCACGGGGATGGGACAAGAGAGCCAAGTGGAGTGTCTGACGTCTCCCGGAGCAAAGCTGGCCTCCCCACAAGTTCACACGGAAAGAAAAACCAGGGCTGTTAGACACAAGTTCTTATGGGAGGCTCCCAGGACTGGCTCTGCACCTAAAAACATGGTGCTATCGCAGTCTGGTTGTCTCAATGCATCGCAGCCCTCAAGTGTCCCAGGGTTGAGACTCTCCTTCCAGCTGTGCCAACACATGCCTGTGGGCCCTGTCCGCCTGGACTCAGAGCCTTGCTGGTGTCATCATGGAGCAATTTCTCAGAGGATCTCTGACGCCGAAGAATGACAGATGAGAACCTTGGTTGAGGAGGAAAGAGTCTTTTGCTTCAAGATGTAGCTTAAATATTGTTATTATGAGTCCTCAAAGAATAAGGACAATTTTAAGAGCTGTGAGATATGGTAATGAATGGATACTGGCTTTAGGAATTTATGACCTGATAGTTTGAAATTGTCCAAAATGGGTCACTTTTAGAAAAAGTATAACTTACTATCTCAAGAGAACTGGGCTATATGGTCAGTCTATTTATAAGACAGATGATATCTATTTAAGTAATAAAATGTCAGCTAGAAATTAATAGTATGCAGAAATATGCACGAAGAAGGAGTCGCATATTGTGTAAATGGATAATAACATCGCTTTTCTGTGAGTCACACAGAAGGGCCCTCAGAAGCACAAACCATTCATAAACTACTGGGATCCCCTGCTTCTCCTTTGAGTTCCACAGTCCCCGTGGAGAGAAAGGTGGCTATGAGAGGGGCTCTTTGTCTGGAAACTGAGGCAGGCTCATCTTGACTGGAATAAAGCATGAGCACAGGGAAAGGCCGGGGAGGCTCAGGAGCACTGCAGAGAGAGTGGCCTAGGGCCAGGAGCATCCTCTTTAGTGGGGGGTGGGCCACCTTGCCCAAGCCCATGTTCCTAGGGAATGGACTGTAGTAAGGGTAACAAGTGCAGTGTCATGGCTCTCTGATTCTGAGGTATGGTCCCCTACATCTTATCCTTCAGATTGTGCGCTGTACCGTGGTCAGAGCCCAGGAGGTGGCTGTGACTGGCCACTGGTGCCGCGCTTTCACGTTCCATGTGTTGTGCTTGCTCTGTTGGTGAAAACATCTTCAGAAGGGTTGCACTTGCATTGTGTATGCAGAGAGACACACACCTACTAGTGGCACTTAAACTTGATGTTAACAAAGGAAGAACTCATCACTGAAAGTTGACCACAAGTCAGTCTAATTCTCCAATCCAAATCAGCAACTTTATGGAACATGAGGAAGGAAAGTCCCTACAGTGAGGGACAGGTGCATTCCATTCTGGAATGGAGATGTTCACAGGAAGATCCCTAAGCCCACCCTAAGCAAGAAAACACCACTCGCTCAGCTTGCAGGACAGGACTGGCAGTTGAAATAATGCCTCTTAGGCCACACAGCAGCCCCTACGGTCAGAGTCCAGGACCCCGGGGAGATGCAGTAACCAAAGGCCCATGTTGGAATACAGAAGTGCTAAGAAGTCTTAAGCTACTGATTTCACTGACATGTGTTCTTCTCATATTCATACAAACAAATATCTGTGTAAATAATAAAATGAAAACTGGAAATACCAGAAAAACAACTCATAGTTGATTTTGCAACTTACTTTTTCTCTTAATGTTCTGTTGCATTAATAGCATGTCTAACCATCATGGCAGCTGTGAGGTTTAATTTTAATGTGTCAACTTGGCTACGCTGTAATCCCCGAATTTTGGCCAGATACATCTGAATGTTACTGTCAAGGTACTTTTTACTTGTGACTGATATTTAAGTCAGCAGATTTTGAATAAAAGCGATCAGCCTCCTGCATATGGGTGGACCTCACCCAAACAACTGAAGGCCCTAAAAGAGAAAACTAAGGTCTCCCAAGCCCAGAAGGAAGTGGGCCCCCACACTGCCTTCAGATTCACACTAGTGTCATCACTTTCCTGGAGCTCCTGACTGTTGATCCACCCTGCAGGCTTTGGATGTTCCAATCCCCACAGTTTTGTGGGCCATTTCCTTAAAAATAAGGCTCTTGATTTATAGACAGACAGACACACAACAACAGGAAGTACTATTACTACTGCTACGACGACTACTACTACTACTCTTACCACTGATGTTACCTCTGTGTCTCTGGAGAGCCCTGAATGCTATAGACTTGGAGTTAATAAGTGCCGTAGTGGTCCCTGCTCTGACTCATGCTGCATCTCAAGCAAGCTGAACCTTTGTGAGATGAAGATGTTTCAACATGCTCACAGCATCCCCTCCATGGGCTCACAGGAGACAAAGCAATCAGACCCCCTACTCAGCGGCCAGCTCAAAAGGAGCTTGGAGGCTGTGTCAGAGGGAGGGTGCCTGGTGTGAGTGACTGTGTTTCTTGTCCGTACCCTGGAACATTTGAAATGAACATATTCCTTGCTTTCCAAATAGGAAGTGAGAGACCCAGTATGCTGTCAGCAGCCAGCCCTCAGGGTAGCCTGCCCCTCTGAGTGCTGTTTCCAGCCCCCTCTGTAAAGAGTGAAGAATCTGGCATTCCAGGAACTGCCAGGCCAGGGTGGAAGTATCCAAGCGCTAAGCCTCACAGCTCTGAGGCAGACTTCAGGGCCCTCCCCACAGGGAGATGTTCACCTGATGGTGGGACCTTCCCAGGAACATCAGCCACTGTTCTCACTTCTCAAATACGGAGGAGACCAGCCAGTCCGTACTACCAGCTACACAGCTCTGACTTGCTCATCCTCCCTCCCAGTTCTCCATCAGCCCATACCCCAGGGACCGTGGAAAATCCCACCCCCCAAGCCAGCTCTCTGGATATTTACAGAGGCTGTGACCCATAAGAATATGCGAACCTGGTTTTCTGGGACTGTTTCTGAGAGTCCAGTCAGCCAATTCTGGTGGGATGAAAACTTTAGTTACTCTGCGATTGTGAAGCGTCTGGGAGAGGCCAGCCACAGAGAAGTTGCCAACAAAGCAGTCTGTGCATTTCCCTTCAGGCTGAACTACACCACGTTAACCCTTCATCCCACGATTCTGAGGAGCAGGAGGCCTGGATTTGTCTAGATTTCTAGTCCCAAATTTGTTTCTTCAAAGGACAGTCTAATTTTCAGTATTAAAGCATAATTAAAGTAACTGGATTTTATAATTTAGAAGATTCATAACAATAATTGTCTTCATTTCTATAGATCTTTATTCAAAATCAGACTAACAACTGAACTCTGAAGAAAAAAGGAAATGACCTGTTATTTCACTTAGGCTAAATACATTACATTTTCAACAAATTAAATCTTGAGTAAATTAGTTGATGTTTCCTATAAATCCTTGGAGAAATAATAACAGTTTAAGAATGGCTCTCCTCCCAGGGCCTTTTCTCTCCAGGAGTCAGAAGATCTTACCCAGGTCCCTGGTTGAAAAAGCATCACCCAGACCCTGGGCTCAGGGGGGCAGATTGTTGAAATGGTCTCTTGATTCCTGTCATAAAATAAAATAAAAGTTCTGTGATGGCAAGATTTTTATTTTTTTTTTGTTCATCAATCTCTAGCAATTGTCAAACAATGCCAGCTGGCAAATAATGGGCACTTAATATACATTTGTTGAATGAATCATTCTACCAGCTTACTTGCCTATTGTACTGATGATTTGTACTTAACAAAGATAAGGTGACCCCTTTATATTGAATATGTCACTGAGCTCCTCCCATTGTTTTCTGCTTGTGCAATAGTAATTACATAATCTCTTCAAAGAAGTAACTGTCAGTTTAAAGAGAATATATTTTGCCATATATTAAAGTGTACTGCATATCTGCAGTAATTATAAATTGTGGTTTTGAGGCAAGTTCGAGGCCTGCAGCACAGGAGAGGGAGCTCTGAGGCATACTGTAGTGTGACAGGTGCTTAATACACATTAAAGTAGAGCCACGAATCAATAGGGAAAGTTTCTATATAAAAAAAAACCAAATCGGATCCATACCAAACACCACACACAAAGGTTAAACCAAAGGTTTAAATGTGAAAGGTAAAACTGGAGAGCTGATCAAAAAAGGTGTGGATATAGGAAGAGCTTCTTAAAACTTTAAGACAAGGAATTATAAGGCAAAAATAATGAATTTGATTCTACAAAAATTGAGAGTGTCTGGCCAATGAAACTATCTGGAGAAAACCAACGGAGAACAGCCTACAAGAAAAATATCTGCTGTGCAGGAAAAGTATAAAAGAAGCTTCAGATCAGTGGCAGCCAACAGAAGTTTGAATGGAAGGATGAGCAATGTGTATGTTTGGGCATTTTACAAAACCAGAGAATCCTAAGGATCAAAAGCAAAAGAAAGGTTGCTCCGCCTCATATTCAGCCGGAGAAGTGTACACTAGAAGACAAAAAATTACCTTTGTTTAAATCACAGCGGCCTGGGGCATCTCCTTCCTCTGGGCCTTCTGTCCTTTCCAGACTTTGTCTTAAGAATGGTAATGGAAGGAAACATATGTGTTTAGTTCCCAAGAGATGCTGCGATAGCTTCTTCCATCTGCTGTTGTTGATGCTAAGACAGACTTCACTGATCAGAAGTTCTTAATTTTGAAATGATCGAATTTATTATTTTTGCCTTATGATTTGTGCTCTTGAAGTAAGAGGGCTGTTTTCTAGGAAGAAGGCAACAGACTAAGGGGAGGGAGAAGGAAGACTGAGCCGTGAGGCTCCTAGGAAACCAGATAGAAGCAGAAGTAGCCCAGCGGGAAACCATGGAGGCCAAAAGGAGAGGTGATGTGCCTGGTCCTACTCACATCTCCCAGACTTCACCCAAAGCCCAGCTGTTCCTACGCCTCTGCCCCAGGCTGGGTAATCCAGACGGAAACAGCTACCACCAGGCCAGAGCCAGCCCAGAGGGTGGGGACTGAAGAGGCCAGAGGCTGCGGGTGCTGATGCGGTCTGCAGAAAGGACAGGCTCTGACTCTGTTGTCAGAAAGGGAGAAAGGGCAGCACTCCACTTCCAGGAAGCTTTGGGAAACACAGTCTGTAAGGACTCCCCTGGGCCGTCCCGGGCTGGAGTTGGTCAGACTGGCAGTCATTTTCAGGGTGTGCGTGCCATCCACTACTTGATATTCTGGGTGTGTTGTGCAGTCTTTTCTGTGGGTGGTGGTGACGGAGACAGTTCTGCATGGCTGTGTGAAGAACCGTTGGCACTTCTGGTGTGCTGGGGTAACCTGTCATTAGCCACCCCCCAAAGCTGTTGGAAGAGCTCCCTGAAGGCTCCCTGTCACCCCCGTCCCTGGGGTTCCAATGACTATTTACAGGGCTCCCCTGGGGGCCCATTACCATCCCAGGTGCAGGGCTGCAGAGGTGAATGTCTACAGGAGGATTGCTAAGATGCTTGCGGGGCGGGCTGGGGATTTAGCTCAGTGGTGCCACTGCCTGCCTTGCAAGCACAAGGTCCTGAGTTCGATCCCTGGTACCCACCCCCCAAAAAAGATGCTTGTGGGGGAGAAGGGCACATGTCTACAGAATGAACATTACCTGGGGAAGACAGCCACTGTGCAGGAAGTTAAGATCGGCCGGTGTAATAGAGACGAGTGTCTTTAGCTTGCAGAAAAAGCCAGCGTCCCGGAGCAGACATTCCAGATGAGGCACAAATGAGGGTAGGAGCCAGACAGAGAGGAGCAGATGGGAGAAGTTTCAGAAAAGGCCTTGTGTGGTTTGGTCAAGGACGAACAGACTGGCCTCCGTGGGGGGAGCGTGCAGGGCAGCTGAGGTGGGGTGGGGAGACACAGGGCACCATGAAGGGGGAAGCAGGGCCCCAGCAGGTGGAGATCTTATAAACCTGCTGCGGAGTTCGGGTTTGGACTGAGCATGATGCGAAGGCATAGGGTTTTAAGTGGGGAGTGGTGGTACCTGGCTTCTGCTTTGAAAAAGTCCCCTTAAGTGTGGGCATCAGATTTTAATCAGACACAGGTAACAGCCGGTGGATACTTCCAGACACCCAGCTAAGACGGTTGTTAAATGGTACAATGTTGGCAGAGATAGGAGGAGAGGTGGAGAGGGCGAGGTTGGGTACATGAGCTGGATTAGCCCATGGGTTTCATGTGGTCCCGGGAAAGAGAGGAGATAGAGTCTGGGGGATGCTAGTGTTTCCGATTCAACCAAGAACTACTTTGTGAAGGTGTGGGTTAGGAAGAGTTCCCACAGGTGATGCTCGCTCGGTGAGATGAATAAGAACGCTGGGTGAGAGGTTAGGTATTGATTTCCAGAGATGCAGTGAGATTCGGAGCTCAGGACAGGTCCCTGGGTCCTCCCGCCTCACCCAGATGCCGTTTAGAGCCATGACGGTGAGTGCGTCAGGACAGTACAAGTGGAGTCAACAAACAGCCCAGGTGGAGCCCTGCATCCCATGACATTTACCAGCAGGGCTTGGGAGCGCCGGGTGAGCAGAGAACCAGGAGAGGGTGGGGTGTTGGGGACGCCAAAGGTGGAGGGCTCGCTGGATGGGATGCTCTTGACAGATAAGTCAGAGAACGTGCTCTTCACGACTGGCCATGGAGACTGCTGTCAGAGCAGCCGGCCACAGCTGGACAGAGAGCCTTTGGTGCAGGTGTTGGTCTGGGACATTTGGTGCCTCGCTCGTGTCACATGCCTCGGTCGGAGTATTTGTTCTCTTGGGTTTTTCTGTTCTATCAGCTAGAAGCAGGGATATGAACATTTCTTTGACCCTCCTACTCACAAAGAAGGCCATAGCAAGAAAACAAAAAAAACCAGAGTAAGAGAAAATGTGAAAAATCCCAAAGAAATCATCAGCCCACTTCTTATGCTTAACTCAGTTCAGCTTCCCAGGGACTAAGTGACTCACCTAAAATGACGTGTAATTAAAAGGTCAGAACTAGAGAGCAACACTTCAGCCTTGCAGCCTGTGATTTCTACCATGAATACTCGGGGAAATGTCACTGTTGTAGGAGGTGTCTCCTACCTCCATTGACGCCACCAGACACTGGGATGCCACCCTCGTGCAGGCCCTGGGCCCACCACATAGTTGTCTGCAGCCACAAACACTGTTAGTGGACTCCGCCAGCCTGGGCAGCAGAATCGGCTGTCACTGAGGATGCTGCTGTCATGTTGGATGGAGGGCCGCTCGCCAGCAGTTGCCAGTGCTGTGGTCACAGGCCAAGAAATTCCATCCCTGGTCACGTTTATGCCTCCCCAGTACCTTCAGACTTCAGGGAGCTGCTTTTTGCTTTGATTTATGTTGTTGAGTTCTTCTGTTTAATTTTCCCTCCCTTCCTCCCTCCCTTCTATCTCTCTGTTATTCTTTTTATCCTTTCTCCTTTTGTAGTTAACCTCTCAGTCTTTGAAACAAGAGAGCTGAGCTCCAGCCCTGCCTCCTGTCTAAGGGCCTCGGTCATCTTTTCCATAAAGTGAAGGCTGTTGGGCCCCTGGGGGCTGAGGGTCTCCAGGTGTGACCCCAGACATTCTCTTTACCTGGGGTGTTGTGAGAGCCCCGCCCAATCAGAATCTGAGGTGGGTCCTGCAGGGACTGCGACGCCCACCACACGTGAGAGCCGTGATGCCTTAGGTCTCTGGTTGCTAATGTCTGTATACCCGGGGAAAGTCACACGTTTCCAGCGATGGTGACAGCCCCTCGTGGTGGGCAGCGTGTGGATTCCTCCATGAGGGAAAATCCTGGAGTCTGGGGGAGTGTAGCTGTGTGAATTTCACATTGCCTCCGCCTCCTCTCTGCCAGCTGTTGAGCATCTTCGGACTTCATGGGTGCTGGCCTTTGAGCCGCCTTCAGGATACGCTGAAGCTCTGATTGTGTACAGGTGAGGGTAAAGGAAGCTGGCCCGGGGTGTGATTGTGGGTTAAAGTGCAGCCCTGCTTTCCGCATTTCTACCTCTGGCTTTCCCGGGAACGTGACCGTTCACCTCTCGTTGCTGACATAGTTGACAGGCGTGAGAAGACAGAGGGTGGGTATTTTCCGTCCCCTCACCCAGCTGGCTGTCCTCAGTCACTTCCCTGTGCTGCTCTGCCCTGGGGACAGTTGTGCTGAGCGCAGTGATGAACGCAGCTGGGAAGCTGAAGAAAATCAGAGGCTCGAGATTTTTTTCAGCAGTGTTCCCTTATCTGCAGTTTTGCTTTCCACTATCCTAGTTGGCTGCAGTCCAAAATATTGAGAGGAAAAGCCCGTAATTTTTTTAATTCAGTGAGTTTATTGGTACATTTTAGGTGTACAATATGATGATATTCATCACTGGGAATCAATGAGATATCTTGGTTCTTATGTTTTTCTCCATTTCTCCGCCCTCCCTTCAACCTCTCCATCCCTCCTTATTTATTAAGTGAAATAAATAGAACACACATGTAAACGCTGAATAGTTTCTCTGGTGTGAGAAACTGAGTGTGAGGGCCAAAATGTGGAGTAATGTGACATAGGAAGAAAAGGTCCACAGGGGAATGGAAGGGGCAGTGGGAGGGGCAGGACAATGGAAAAGAAAAATTTGAGAAAAAGAAAAAACAGAAAGTCCATGTTTTGAAGAAGAGAGAGACCACAGTCACAGAGTTTTCATTACATGCATTGTTCTATTTTATTGCTTGTTATTGTTAACCTCTTACTGTCCCTGAATTTTACTGTGCATGTGTATGTGTACGGTATGTGGAGAGAGGGGAGGGGTTGGTTCTACCTGCAGTTTCAGATAGCGTCCAGGGACTCTTGGAACATAACCACCAAGGACAAGAGGGAGACTGCAGGAGAAAGGGAGCAGAGTTGTTGCTGCAGAAGAGAGAGGCACAGGGCAGAGGAGAAGGAGAGAAAGGGGGAGCCTGAGCACAGCCCTGAAGCTGGTGGGCAGCTGAATGGCTTGGGAGCAAACACAAGGAGCAACCCAGACTCCCCACGGCCACACATCGGAGCACTGTGTCGGAGTCGCGGTGAAAGTCTCTCAGTGGGCGGGACATGCGGTTCAGGAAAGAGTCTCTAAAGGAGACAAATGTCTTGCCCTTCTCGTGGCAGAGAATCAGTGTCAAAATGATCTGACTTTGTTCTTTTATTTCTAAAATTAGCATTTAGTACTTGAAACATTTACAATATGAACATTTTGGTGGGGATTGCTTTCAGATATTTAAAAATGACTGTCTCTAGGAGAATACCACAGCTGAGGAAAAAATAGAAGTACTCCTCTTGATTCACACGGGGTGATGTAACTTTGATCCGGTGCTTCTCCTGCTTTCTGTCATGCCCGAGGAAGGTGTGACTTGGAGGAGGTGTTCTGTGTGGCTCACACTGCGTGCTGGCAGATATTCTGTGCACACACAGCCTAGTGTGCAACAGGACATATCCCTCTGAGGATATCAGAAATGTATACTTTATTTCCAACTTTTTAAAGACATTAGTGATGCCAGAGATTTAACTGGGTGTAGGATTATTGTCATCTCTATATGTAAATAGCCAAATAAAGAGAGAATGGAATCTGGAGTTGGATCCTGGTATTTAGGAATTTCCTGGCCTTAGAAAAATACCGCACATCCTTAGGCTTCAGCCTATACATGTGTGAAGTGGACATTCAAACAAACAGCTCTTCCTATAAGAGATGGTGCGACTAAGGTTCTGTGAGTAAGCTCTTATTAAAAACTACAGCATTTGCTTACACAGAGGATGATTCTGGCATCAGTTTCTCAGCACCACTGTCCTAGGAGCGCACTTTCCCTCCTCCATTCACACTTTTGTAGATCCTTGTCCTGCCCCCAGCCCACCCCTGGCTACTTCCATAGTTGACTGGCAAGTCGCTTTCTCAAGCTGGGGCGGTGCACTGCACTTGTTACTGAGGATGGCTCATTTTCTGACTCTGAGAACAGGTACCTAAAGAGTAATTCATTCTTTGCTGGGAACCTGAAAATAGATCTTCAAGAGAGTCTTTTTTTTTTTTTTTTTTTTTCCTTGAAGGGCTTAATCTGTAACATAGAAACTAGGTTGTCATCTTTGCTAATCAAAGCCATTTAGGTGGAAGACAAGAAAAGAAATGGGAATCACCCATGTGATGCTGTGTAGATGCCTCTTAGCATTGTAGGCCTTGGTTCTGGCCCAGGTGTGAAGTACAGATCTACCCTGGCCCTTGCAGCATCTGTTTTTCTGTTTGCGTATTCTAACTCATGTGTTTGTAGCCCAGAATCTCTGCCCCATCATTAGGTGTATTAGGCAAGACTTACACATATCTTTCCATATCTAGAAGGCTGGTTTAATGCCTTCTCACAAGGAAGACAAAGATATAGATATAGATAGATAGATAGATAGATAGATAGATAGATAGATAGATTGATTGATTTACAAAGCAGAAATACGTTAATTTACCTGGCAAGTTCAAGAGAAGCCATTCAATCACCAGTTTATTTAAAACTTAATTCTTGTGCTACTCTAGAGCTGGCTTATAGAATGAACTTAGAATTATGAGAGTGTTCTGTAGAGTAACCAATTATATGCCAATTCTATAACAGTAGGCTTTTCATGTGTCACATAAAGTACAAATTCTTTGATATTGGTTTGGACAGTGTTTCAGTCCATTTTGTGTTCCTGTAACAGAGTACCTGAGACTGGGTAATTTATAATCGAAAAAAATTTATTGGCTCATAATCTGAAGACTGCAAGGTCCACTATCAGTGAGCCAGAATTCAGCAAGGACCTTCTTGTTGTGACCTACTCTAGCAGAAGGTGGAAGGATGAAAGAGATCAGAGAGGACAAAGAGCCACACTCCCCCTGTTATGTAACAGATCCACCCCTGCCACATTAATGACGAACCCACTTGGATGACAGTAGCATTAATTCACTACTCCTGTGACCTAATTAATTCTTATCAAGCCCCTTCCAGTATGGTTGCATGAGGTGGGGAAGGGTTAAGTTTCCAGAGCATACTTTTTGAGGACACATTTAAACCATAAGAGGAGTATCTCCATATTAGCTATATTTCTAGTGTTTCACACTTGTGTGAACTCCCTCGTTTCTACTATGATATTCCCATATTCTACTCACTGGAAGGAGGTTCCACTGCTATGAATTTTCTGTGTATGACATTTTCTACCATTTCTGTAAGCCTCCTTGCATGTTTTTTATTTAAAACATTTCTTACCAGTTTTAATTCTATGACATACTTCCAGACTTGAATTAAATCTAGAGAAATTCCCACATTGGTCACATTCAGTGTTCCTCAGCTGTGTGGGGCAAATTGTTGATGTTCATTGAAGATCTTCATACCTTAGTAATGTTCATAGGTCCTCTCTCCAGCCTGAACTCTCTCATGCATTCCACAGCTGCCACCAAGACTAAAGGGCTTTCATACTCCATAGTCTTTGGATTCTCCACCATTTTGAATTTTCTGATGCATAGATGTGTATGTTGTTTTTATAAGTGGACACTTTTCCATAGCTGACTAGCTCTTGTCATCAAATTTGGAAACATTATCATTTCTTTTAGAGAAAGTTCCTGTCTTTTCTTCTAAGAACTCAATTTCACAGTGACCAGTTGGCCACACTTGCTGAACTATTGAACAACATCACTGTCGTTGCTTCTCCTCTCACAACCACAAGAGCACTTTCCTTGCTCCGATAATGTGATGCCACTTGTTTAGAAAGGCAGTGTCCTGCATTGAGATCATGTTGACAGTTACCCATCAGTACAGCTTTGTATGACTTCCAGACAGCCCCGTCCACGGCCACCTCTGGAGTTGATCTCTGTGTCACGGTTTTCAACTAGCAAGACAAGCCATTGTGGGTGTCCTCACTGGAAAATGAAAAAACATACCTAGAGCTAAAGATTGAATTTTAGATGGAAAAAGTGTTTTTTTTTTTTTTTTTTCTTTCTTCCTTCGAGTTCTTTGGAGACCAGCAGGCCTCACACACACAGTGGAGGGGCTCGAGTCTGTCTCTGATACGACCACAGGGTCCCAGGTAGAGCGTGGGGGATGCGGCAAAGCTGAGCCACAAAGCCGCCCATCAAAACTCCCGGACAGACCCACCTCGACCTTTCCATCCCAAGAGGACCCGCTGCATCCTCCCGCTTGGGACTTACATTCTAGGACTCCTTCCCTGCCTGAGTTCCTCTTCAGGACACTTCTCTGCGGCCACCCCATGTGACTGGGGTGAGATGGTGAGAGGCATGCACCCGTCACACAGGTGCTGCCCACAGCGCCTGCTGCCCACAGCGCCTGCTGCCCACAGCGCCTGCTGCCCACAGCCTGCCTGGTCACACTCAGGCTCACACACACATCCCTGCCACTCACTCAAGCTTGCTTACAAGAAGAGAATCCAGTCACAAGATCCCCTGCCCAGGCCTCAATCATCTTTACTTTAAGTGTCTAGGGAGATTTGGCAGCAGCCACTGTTTGTGGAGAGAGAACTCACTCTGATCGATAACAATATATAAGGAGTAATACTAGCTGGTGTTAGTTTGGTGCTTATACTCCCAGCCCTATTATGTATGTTTTCCATGGATCACTTAGTTCTAAAACCAACCTTATTTAGAAGCTGAAATTCTCTGTATTTTGTGGACAAGAAAACTGAAGCACACTATGATTATGCCATTTATCCAAAGTTGCATGACTGGCAACCGACTTAAATAGGACAGGCTTACAGTGTGTCCTAAACAGACCCGAGGAACGTTGCTGGAGTACAGCAGGCACATGGAGTTTGGGGAGGGTGCCCCAAGCGGGAGAGAGGACTGTGCAGGGCACTGGCTCCTGGAGGCATTGCCATCTCTCCTGTTGGCCTGCAAGGTGGTTCGGATGATCCTCGTCATCCTTCCCGTAGAAGGATGGGCAAGTCATGGAGGGGAAGGTGCATGGGATGTCCCAGGTTATGGGTCTAAAAGGACACCTTTTTGTTCTGTTTGTCTTTCATTGTAGAAGGAAAAAACAAAAGGTACTATAAACTTGTAAAGGAAGCAATATTGAAGCAGAAAATGAGAGACATTTCCAATGAAAATATCTACAGTTTAGAATTCACAGAGTTTTTTTTTATAATATATCAAAATCTTAATGGCAATTCTGAAAGGACCAGCTGAGAAAAACATTTAAACTTGCAGGGCTTAGCTGCTGTGCCCAGGCCCCCAAGATGGGCACCGGTGCATGGAGCCGACCTTCCTTTGGAGTGAGACCCGGGTAACCCCCCACACACCAACCCTGCTTCACCTGCTTATGCTGCCCTTCTTCAGGAGCACAGGAGAACCCACCACAGTCACCACTGTCATTCCCCACCTTCCATTCATTCTTTCTCTGTTTTTGGTACCGGGGATCGAACTTGGGACCTTGCGCTTGCAGGGTAGGCAGCCCAACCACTGAGCTAAATCCCTGGCCCCCATTCATTCGTTCATTCTTTCTTTCTTTAGTAAGTAGTTTCAATTGTGTAACACTTTAAGCAGTCAGAGAATGCTACAACAAAGCCCATTGCATTTGGAATCCCATCCTTCTTTGGGGATTTAATTTCTTTCTCTGAAGCAGATCCATTAGGATACTGTATCTCAAATATTTTGATTTGAGGACCTCTTTACATTCTTAAAAATTATTTTTGACGTTCTTCAAGGAGCTTTGCTTTATTTAGCTTAGCTCCGTTCCTATTTATGGTAAAGGAAATTTAAACAACATTTAAAATATCTGCTGATGAATTAATTTAAAATGATAATTACAAACCTATTATATGCAAACAAACTTTTTATGAAAAAAATTTCAGAATCAGAGAGCTTTAGGAAAAGCATGGCATTAAATTTTTAAAAATCTCTTTGATATCTGGCTTAGCAGTAAGCAATTCGATTCTCATGTCTGGTTCATCCTTCTACTAACTACTCGGGATGTATTGTTCAGTGGAAGAATGAGAGTCAGGCCTGGCCTCACACAGATATGTAATTAGAAAAGTAAAGAAGGTTTCAGATGTCTTAAAAGAGAATGAACTGTGCCTAAATTGGACAAAAGGTAGTTTCCTAAAATGTAATTGCTTATGCGATCTGAAACATCTGAACGTTTCCTGCTCCCTTGTATTACAACCCTATGACCTGACTTGGGCTTCCTTGTACACAGTCTGTAAGATGGGGCACTGGTCGCTGGGGAAACATTGGTTCTCTGAGTTCTGTATTGGTTCACTGTAGTTATGTATTATCACATATCACATCTTTAATATCACCAACAATCATATCAGAAAAGTCAGTCTTGGGATCACTTGGAATTAAGTAGTGAATACAGACATTCTTATTGGAAAGACCAAATTTTATCATGGGCATTAAAATGCCATCAAAAGTTGTTTTGTTTTGTTGTTTTGTTTCCTAAAGGGATATACTCAGTCCATTTATTTGCAAAATAATGATTGCCAGCTACCTATAGCTGAATGCATAGCTTGTTAATGGGTTATTCTTTCAGGTGGAAATGATGCTCCCTGCGAGCTTAGGATGTAGGGCAGTCATGGGATGCTCTGTCTCAAGACTTCCATAGCAGTTTGGCAGGCAGCAGAGGTACAGTACAGGTTCAGCATGCCTTATCCAGAATGCCTGAGACCAGAAGTCAATCGGATTGTAGGTTTTTATTTTGTATTCTGGAGTATTTGCATATATGAATAAGGCACCCCGGGATGGGAACCAGGTCCAAACATGAAATTCGTTTATGCTCCAGGTATTACCATAGGCACAGCCCAAAGGTGGTTTTCTACAGTGTCCTTTAGGGTGCCTGAATTTTTTACTGCAGTCTATTTCAGATAGGTATAAACTTTTCCACTTGGGGCATTTTGTTGGTGCTCAAAAAGTTAGATTTTTCAGGTTAGAGATTCTTAGCCTATACTTACAATATCAGAAATGAACATGCTCCATTTTTGAGTAATACAATTTACACTTTTCACTGCTTCATCAAGCACTTGTTTAAATTCAACTACTTTCTATCTGTGTTTCAATTTTTGTAACTGAGTATTTGACAGTAAAGAATACAAGACTATAATTGTTCTTTCGTGCTACTGTCTTGATTTCTGTGACAGCACCAGCACTTTTAAGTACCATTGCTTTTCCACTATTAACGTCAATATAGTGAAAAGCAAAACCAGTTTAGAATGATTGTGGAAATATTTCCAACCTCCTAGAGCCTTTGCTTTATGATTCTTGCATGACATTAAAATCCAGGCCTCTGGGGAGTAAGGGATGTCCCTTCTACATTCTCCCAGCAGCAAATATTACTGAGTAGCTTATAATACCAAAAGGGAATGCTAGGCAAAGGGACATTCATGTCCAGCACGGGACAGAGTGAGATTTCATTATGCTACTCACAATAGTGCACGATTTAAAAATTGTGAATTGCTTATTTCTGGAACTTTCCATTTAATATTTTCAGACCACATTTGACTATAACTGAAGCCATAGGAAGTAAAACTGGGTAAGGTGAGACTACTGCAAAGCTATTTATATAAATATGCAGCAGTGATCACTGTTGTGTTAGTTACTTTTCTCTCATTGATGAGACGAAATACCGGAACCTCAAAGTTAAAGGAGAAGGCTTTATTTGGCTTACAGTTTGTGGAAGTTTCAGTCTACAACCTGCAGACTCCAAGGCAGTGATGACAAACAGGCCTGGCCCAGCAGGAACAGTGTGGCGCCTCAAGGCAGCAAAGGTAACAAGAGGAATTTAACAGCATCTCCCTGCTTTTTAAAAAATCTTATTCAGACTACTTAGGGTGGGCAGCACTCACACCCTTAATCCCAGTGCCCTTGAGTTTAGCATTGATTGCATCTGAATCGATTCCAGCTTCACACACTCTAGATCAAGCCTGTGACCACATGAGGCTCTGGGAGGGCATCTAGACCCAGACCATAACAGCTGTCAAGCAATGACCTAAAGCAATGACCTACTTTATTACACCAGTAGGACAGTACTAATATAAAAAGAGCTTTGCCTTACAGAAAGTGGAACCTCACACAGCTTCCAAGAAACATGGGGAAATGCGTATATTGCCCAGTGGCCTTTGAGTGCAACTTCTAAATGGTTAGGTATGGTTTTCAAATTATACTAGTACTAGTGGGACTGTTTCTGAGGAAAGTTTCTTTTCAGAGTTTTAGATCATAGTTTTGTTTGAGGCAGTTGTATCACAAAGGAAGTGAAGTTCAGAGACCCAGAGCTTATACCTCGCCCGAGTTAGAAAATAGGATCTCATACCTTGACAGTGAATCTGGAAGAGAACTACAGCAGGAAAGCGAAGGTGGTCTTTTTAGAAATGACCCCAACCCTTCTTTGGAAATAAAATGTGTAGCTATGTTAAAAATTCCTAAAATAACTTTTTTTTTCCTCTAGGTAGAGTTTATTTATTTCAAGATGTACTTGTTTTTCCCAAGTATCCCTGTCTTTGTAGATTTTCTTTTGCAGTGAAGAGGCACTGCATTTTTACTCCAAAAATACTTGTTCGTATTATCTGCTTTTCAGTGGTCATGTTTAAGTTGTAAAACTGGCAAAATATTGTTCTTGATTCTGAGGGTGGGCATGGAAAGGTGAATAGCAGAGAGAAACAGCCTCACATTTGTGTATGTGGATACATCTAGTTTATTTTTTCAAAGAACTGGTTTGATCTTTCCCCATTGCCCTTCGTCAGGCATCCCACCGAGCCTCACAAATTCTTGGACCTAAAGACGAGGACCTGTGGCATCAGGTTGGGTAAACCAGACATCTAGTGCTGCCTCTCAATGAGCAGACCCTTTCTCCTTGCCACTGTGTGTATTGTATGTGGTTTGTGGATATTCTGCACTAGAATATGTGCCCATTAGGTAGGTGAAATATTTTTCCCGTCTTACTTTCCAAAATATAATTTGAAGGATGTATGGCAAATACGATGTCCTGGTCCATTTCTTTGTCGCTAGCCCAAAATACCTGACACCCGAAATTTAAAAAGGAAGAGGTTTATTTTGGCTCATAGTTTCAGGAGTCTGAGCTCGTGATTGGTGGGCTCAAATGCAGAAGCCACATGATGGGAGGACCTGCTGTGGAGGAAACTGCTCACATCATGGAGGACAGGAAACAGAGGGAGAGGGAAGAGCTGGGGAGGGAGATACAGCCTTCTGGGTCATGGCCCCAGTGACCTGCCTCTTCCAACTGGACACCAACTCATCAGAGCGTCAATCCACTGCTAAGCATGGCCCTTCATGATCCATTCTCCTTGCCAGAGCCCCACATTTGAACACATGAGGCCTTTGGGGACCCAGATCTTAATATTTGGTATTCTTGATCTACAGTGCTTAGATGGGGTTTGTCCGTCCCCACCAGAACAGTTGACATTTAACTGAATTGTGGTGAGAAGTGGGGTATTTCAGATGTGATTACATTGGTAAGAGGAAATAATGCTGCTCTTTATGGAAGTGGATTCTTGAGGGAAAGAGTTCTTGCTCTCTTGGGATTGGATTACTTGCAGAGAAATCTGGTTGTTATAAGACAAGCAGTACTCCTGTTCCTTCTCTCCTGAGTGCACCTGCTTGCTTTTGCTTTCCACCACGAATTAAAGCAGTACATGTGCTTCACTTATATTGTGTTCTGCAAATTCCTAGCCTCCAGGACTGTGAGCCTAAATAAAACTCCTTTCTCTATAAGTTATCAAGGCTCAGGTATTTTGTTATAGCAGTCGAAGATGGCCCGTGACACAGTCCTTTTCGTCTCTTTGAAGAGTCCAGTTGATGACACCTATCTCCACCCTGTCACATATTTCTCCTTACCAGGAGGCTGTTCTTTTCTTTCTCTGCTAGTCACCTTTCCAGCTCCTCCTTGAACATATTCTTGTTAAAGGATGCCCTCAGCGGTCACTCTCTGTTGTTTTATCTGTGAGCGTCACCACTATAAAGTGTTCCCTGAGGAGCCCTGGAGCTCCTGCAGTGCAGCCTTGCAGACAGGGTTCAAGTGACCAAGTTCTTTGGATGTGGTACTTGGACCATAGTGCATCGATCTGTCTGCCCCATCCCCTGTCAGTCTCTCTCTCTCCCCGTCTCCCCTCAGAAGCTGTAAATATTCTTTAGCTCTTGCCCTTCATCTCTGCTCACTTTGTCATTTCCATAGTGCTGACTCAAGCAGATCTGTCTCTCACCCAGGCCTCTTTCCAAGTCTGAGAAACCCTCACTCCCACTGTTCCATGTGTAGCCACTAGAAAATTTATGTTTAAGAACCATTTTTTTCTTCACATCAGGTCCTTGTATGGGGTTTCTCTAGTTATGCAGTGCTCTGCTCAGATATTTTCCCCCTCCTCCTGAGGACACACCCTAGAGACTGGAAAGGGGTTCATACATTTCTCTTCTCCCACAATTCGAACTGCTTCATTTCCCTGTGCTGCCTGGCCCTCTGTTCTCTGATGCCGCCTTAGTGTAGAGTCTTTTGCTCTGAAGTCTTCAGCCACCATCCTGCCGTAGGCACCTGCCTTAAGCCTCTGTGCACATAGCTTACAGACTGAATGATCTGCCCCTAGAACTCCAGCACTTGACCCTCTTGAGGCAGAACCCAAATAACTAAGTAGATTAGTCAAGGGGAAAGCATAAGTCCTGTTTTATCCTTATTCAACTCTATGCTCAGCCCATTCAGGTTTTGCCCTTCCAAGAGATGAACTGACATTGTGATCTTTGTGACCCTGATGCTTATCCATCTCTAGTATTCGTTCAAGCATTCATGAGCAAGTTGTGTCTCCCTGAGCTACAAGCTCATTTATTCAGAGTTAGGAATGTATCCTCCTTTTGTGGAGCACACATCTATTGCTTTAAAAATAAATTTCAAAAAATCATATTTACTGCTTTAAAAATTAGTTTTCAAAGTGTATTTTCCTCTCTGGTGTCTGTGCAGCCGACACATCACCTTCTTAAAGCTCTCACACAAATGTTATCTCCACAAGGCTCTTCTGTTTCACATCCTGCTCTCCATACCTTCTTCTACCCAGGTACAAGGTACTCCATTTTATTCATTGCACCTAAGGACTCTGTCTTAGTTATTTTTCTCCCATTGCTTAGACTAAATACTTAACACCTAAAGTTAAAGGAAGAAAGGTTTATTTAGCTCACAGTTTGTTGGGGTTTCAGTCCATAGACCACTAACTCCAAGGTAGAGTGGATGACAGACAGACATCACAGAAGAGAAACAGTTCATGGTGGGCAGAAGGTAGCAAAGCAAGCAAGGGACTTTAGCAGTGTCTGTCTGCTAAGCCATAACAGTTATAACCAAGTGTTCACTTTTTTATGCCATTATTTGCTGTTTGTCTTTTCTCACCTGTTGGAATAGACACTCCATGATGGCAGGGATTTCTGTGTGCTCGCTGCTGTGTGCTGTCATCTAATGCTGTACAATCTACTCGTCAGAGGTGCAGCCTCACGGGAGGTCTTTGGGTTATTGGAGATGTTACTGTAAAGGGAATATTGGACTTTAGTTCCTTCCTCTTCTCTTCTTTTACTTCCTGGCTATGATGCAAGTAATTTTTCTCTGCCGTTATGCTTCTGTGATGGTGTGGGGCCTCACCATAGGTCCAGAGCATGAGGCCAATTGATCATTGACTAAACACCCCCAAAATTATAAGCTAAAACTTATTCTTAGCTGGGTGTGGTGGCTCATGCCTGTAATCCCAGCACTTGGCAGGCTGAGGCAGGAGGATTGCTTTGAATTTGAGACCAGCCTAGGCTACATAGTGAGTTACAGGTCAGTCTCAACTACATAGTGAGACCCTGTCTCAACCCCCCCCAAAAAAAACCCAAAAAACTAAAACTTATTCTTTATAAGTCTATCTTGAGTGTTTGTTATAGTAACAGAAAACTAACATAATTCCCTTTTGTTGCCATTGTATAGATATACAGCAATTTGTTTATTCATTCAACCTTTAATGCACATTTATAAGTCACAAGTTTTGATTATCACAAAATGACTGAACATTTATATATAGGTTTTTATTAAAAACTAAAGTTTCATTTTTCTAGATAAGTAGCTAGGAATGAGATTATAGGGTTGTGTGTAACTACGTGTTTAATTTTATAAGTAACTGTCACACTGTATTTCAAGTGATTTTTGCTTAATGTATTTGGAAGCTCTTGTGAAGTGCACACACATTTGGAATTGTTGAGTCTTCTAGGTGAATTGAACCTCTCATCATTCTATGTTGTCTTTTAACCCTGGTCATTTCTTTTGCTCTAATGTGTACTGTGTCTATTCAATACATCTTATATTAATACAAGGGCTCTAGCTTTCTTTCATTAATGGCTTTTTAATGCCTTTTTGTCCATTATTCACTTTTGACCTTTCTATTTTATTAAACTAAAAGGAGATTTCATGAAGAAAGCATGTGACTGGGTCTTATTTTGTAATCTTTTTCAACAATCTATGAGTTTTAATTGGTATATTTCAACCATTTCGCTTAGTACAATTATTGATATGTTTGAATTTGCATGGAAAATTTTATTTTATCATTTGTTTATTGTTTGTTCCTTTTTTATCCCTACTTCCCCTTTTCCATATTCCTTTTAAATACTTGAATATTTTAAGTATTTCATTTTAATTTTCTATTTTTCTCAGTATACATTTTAATAATTACTTGAAATTATAATATTTATACTTTTATTTTCACAGCACATAAAAATTAATATTTTATCACTTAATGTAGAAAATTTAGCACCGTACACATCTCTTCTCTTTTTCTTCTTTGTGCCAGAAGTGTCTTGTGTAATAATCATGGGAGCCCGCTCCCGTTTATGGAAGATGTGTTCCACCCTGCAGGTGCCTGAAACTGTGTACTGACCCTGTATGTGCTATATGTCTACCTATCCATACATCCCAATAATAAAGTTCAGTGTGTAGATTAGGAAAGCAATGGATGAACAGTAATAACTAATAATGAAATAAAACAGCTATACTGTGCTATGATAAATGGGAATATATCACCCTCTCTTAGAATACCCTATTGTACTATACTCACTTGTACTTTGGGTGTGTGAGTTGATACAGTGCCAACATGATGAGAGGAAGTGAGGTGGATGACATAATCTTTGTGATGTATTTGGCTATGACATAAAGGTTACTGAACACATTCACAGCTTTACTGCAGAAACTGGCCTGATGACCAAGACAGCTCAGTAACTGATTGGCAGAACGTGTGCAGAGAGGTTGTGCTAGACACAGGGATGGTTCACATCACAGTTGGACCTGGCTAATGAGTATGACAGGCAAGCCAAGTCCTATGGATTGTTTACTTCTGGAATTTTCCATTTAATATTTTTTGTACCACAGTTGATTTCAAGTAACTGAGACTACAGAAAGTGCAACCATGGATAAGGGGGTGGAGATACTACTGACAGACAGGCTCATCAAGCAGTGTTATTTTTACTTTCCATCATAGAAAATCATTAGAATTTGCAAGAAGAATCTCTTATATGACCGTGAGTGTAACATTTCTGTTGTCATTCCTGAAATTTCAAGTTTCCCTCCCATGCCATTCCCTTCCTGCGTGAGAAACTCCCTTCAGCATTTCTTTTAGAGCAGTCCCAGTGACTAATTTTCTTAATTTTTCCTTCATTTGAGAATGTCTCTATTTCATCTCCATTCTTGAAAGTTATTTGCACTGCATATGGAATTCTGGTTAACAGTTTTTCCCTTTCACTCCTTTAAAAGTATTGTGCTTCTGGTTTCTGATGAGAAATTTGCAGCCATTCTCTCAGATTATTCCTCTTTTGGTAATGCAGTGATTTTTCCTAGCTGCTTTCAAGATTTTTTCCTTGTCTCAGTTTTTAGCTGTTTGATTATGATTTGGCTAGAACTAGTTTAGGGGAGCAAGTTCTCTAAATTTTGTGAATCTTTAAGTTGGTCTCACTAAATTTGTGAAGATTTCAGCCACTATTTCTGCACCAGATTTTCACTCCTATCTTGGGACTTTGATGACACAAATGTTCACCTTCCAAATTCTCCTCAAATCCCTGAGTTTCTGTCAATGTTTTCTAACCCGTTTTTTTTTCTCTCTGATGTTCAAATCTGATTATTTCTATTGATCTCTCTTCCAGATCACTTCCTCCTACTCTGCCATTGCCATTCTGACATTTAATCTACTCACTCTTTTTTATTTGTTATATTTTTATCTCCAAAACTTCAATTTGATTTTTTTGTTTCCTTGCTGAGAATTCTACCTTTTCATGTGTTTGTCCTTACTTCTTGAGCCACGGTTATAACACCTGCTTTTGTCTGGCTGTGCCAGAATTCTTGTCATCTCACAGGGTGATATATGTTGCTCATCTTTTTCCTTGAAATGTGATATTTTCCTGGATATTTGTAATTTGGATTGGCTCTCTGGACATTTTGAATACAGTAGCTTCCTCTTATTCATGGGAGATACATGACAAGATTCCCAGGGATGCCTGAATTTGAAGATAATACCAAACCAAATATATACTATATTTCATATATATATTTTTGTATGTATATATATATATATATTTGTATGTATATATCCATATATATATATATCCCTATGATAAAGTTTTACCTTGTAAGTAGGCACAGTAAGAAATTAGCACTAATAGCTAATAATAAAGCAGAATAAGTATAAGCATTAGACCATAGTAGAAGTTATTGCTACTGAATACTTTCTGTCCCTCCTTTTCTCCCTCTCTCACAGGAGCCATCTCAGTGGTCAGACCACAGTGTTGTATCAAAGTACAATTGCTTTATTTCAGTTAATAATGTCCTCAAAGAACAAGAGTAGAGATGCTGGCAGTTCAGACCTGCCAGAGAGAAGACATGAAGTGCTTGCTTCCTTCCAGTGAAAGGGTGAAAATTCTTTAAAATAAAAAAAGACACCATTTTCTGAGGTTGCTAAGTTCTGTGGTGAGAATAGATCTCTTATCTGTGAAACTGTGACAAAGTTAAAAGAAATCTGTGCTAATTTTGCTGCCTGGTTTACTGTGGGCAGCTGAAGCTGGAAAACACAACCTTGAGTGTACAGGACTACCTTATTATAGAATGAAAATCTAGATCTTCATTTTGAGGCTAATGTTGAGTCTTTTTCTGTTTGTCTGCTTTATTAGTCACTCAGCATAGTTCAGTCGGGCTACAAGCTCCGGCCCATCTTGGGACATGGTCCCAGTGGTCAATCAGTTTTTGTAGCCTTTATCATGGTCTTTGGATTTTTCAAGCCCCTGCACCATTTGGTGGCGCTTCTGAGACCTCAATGGTGGTTAGTCCTACTGTTCTATTAATGCTTTTAGTGTTCTGTTTAAATTAGATCTATCCATGCACTGCTCAGAAGTGAGCTAGAAGTTTATACATCATGTTGTGGGGCTGTTCTCTTGAACTTCTCTTCCTCACAGTCTTCCTGACACTTCCAGGCTCTCTGGGCTCCTTTTAATGCCCTGTCTCCAGAAAGCTAGATCTGGGCTGGGGTGTGGCTCAGTGTAGAGTGCTTGCCTGCCATGCACAGGCCCAGCACAAGGAAACAAAGGAGGGAGAGAGAGCAACTGTATCTGGCTTAATTTCCCCATTCTGCCCTGCCATTCCTATGATTTTATCTGTGTTAGAACTCGGGTAGCGGTGGGGTAGAAAGAGAAAAAGAAGCATTGGAGATGTGCAAAAAACCCTTGAGACTATAGCTTCTCATGTCAGAGAGAGTTCAGGGGATGCACCTGGAACTGCTGCCCTGCTCTTGCCAGTGAGAATTGCAGCCTCTTCATTGAGTTTTTACTGTTACTTTTGAAAAAACAATTGTGTTGAGATATGTTATATACCTGAAGGGAGAAGTTCAAATGCTTGCCCAAATTAACTATTCCATTGTTAAAAATATTTTAATATATATGCTAATTTGTTTCAGTTATATTACTAGTTTATCTTAGTTTGTTAAAAAGGAAGTTTTGTGTTGTTATCTGTTTCTTCTTCGTAAGAATCCTTTTTGTCTGTGTCTAGTACACTGAGCAAATACTTTGAAAATAATTAGATACAATGCATTAGCCATTGTTATTCTCTTACTTTGTTATGAAATTTTGTTTTAATTTTTCATAAAATAAATAAAAATTTATATACACAATAAAATGCAGCAACTTATTATGTGAAATTCATTGGTTTCTAGGGTACGCACAGATCAGTGCAACCACCCATACAACTGAAGTTAGAATAGCTCATCACCCCCTGAAAGCAAGCTCATACTTGTAAGCAATAATTCCTCCCTCTGCCTAGTTTTAGGCAGCCATAAATCTATTTTTTCTCTTTATAGATGTACCTGTTCTGGGCATTCTGTACAAAGAGAACCATACAATATATTCTGTGACTGGCCTCTTTCACTTAGAAGATGTTTTCAAAGTTTATCCGTGCTGTCAGAGATTTAGCTCAGTGGCTTCGCTGCCTCCCTTGCAAGCACAAGGGCCTGAGGTCAATCCCCGGGACCAAAAAATAAAAGTAAAGTTTATTCAAGCTATAGCAGGTATCAGTACTTCACTTATTTTATTGCTAAGTAATACTCAACTGTGTGAATATACTATGCTGTATGTACCTACACATTAGTCGATGGACATCCAGTCATTGCTGCTTTTTAGAAAATATGAATAATTCTGCAATAAAATTTGTTTATAAATATGTTTGGTTTCTCTTGGATATATTCCTAAGAGTAGAATTGGTAGGTTGTGTAGGAACTCTTTTAACTTTTCAGAAGCTGCCAAACTGTTTACAAAGTATCTATATCATTTTACATTCCCACTAACAATGTGTATGGTTCCGATTTCTCTACAACTTTGCCAACACTTCTATTTGTCTGTCTTATTCCTTATAACTCCATTAGTGGGTGTGAAGGAGTATCTCATTGTGGTTTTATTTGCATTTCCATAATGATTTTGAGCACCTTTTCATGTGGTAATTGATCATATACATTATATATTACATTTTATATATTCTTTGAAGAAATTTCTATTTGAATCCTTTGTGTATTTTTATTATTTTTACTGTTGAGTTGCAAGAATTATTTTTATATTCTGGATGCAAATCCTTTATTGGATATATGATTTGCAACTATTTTCTTCCATCCTTCAGATTGTCTTTTCACATTGTTGATGGTCTCCTTTGGATCACAAACAATTATAAATTTGATGATGTCAGTTTATCTGGTTTTTGTTTCTTGGACTTTTGGTATTGTATCTAACAAACTATTGCCCAAACCATAATCACAAATATTTACTATTATGTTTTCTTCCCATAATTTTTAAAAATTAATATTGGGACTTACCTTTAGAAAGCTTGTATCCATTTTATGTTACTTTCGGGGCACAGTATGCAATAAAGATATGGTTTTAGTCTTTTTTCTATGTGTGGGCATTCAATTTCCCAGGAACACTTTTAAAAAAACCCTTTTCTTTCCCTACAAAATTATATAGGCAAACTTATAAAAAATAACTGGCCACAAATGCAAATAAGACACTCTTAATTATTGTTAGTGTTTTCCAAGATTTTTTTGGTTTTCAGGCTCCTGAATATCCATGTGAATTTTAGGATCAGCTTGTCATTTGTTAAACAACAACAGCAACAACAACAACAATGAAACAAAATACATCCCATCTGGGATTTTGAAAGAGTTTGCTTTGAAACTGTACATCAATTTAAGGAGTTACAATTTTAGCAACATTAAGTCTTCTGGTCAAAGAACATGGGATGTCCTTTGTTGTGATTTAGATCTGAAATGTATCCCCAAATCTCCTGTGTTTGGAAGGTGGCCAGATCACAAAGATGCAATAGTTATCAGTGGATTCATCCATTGATTAGTTCAATAGCTAAATGAATTGGGACTTAGTTGGAGGTGAGGCCCTGATCCAAAGTGTTTGTGACCTGTGAGGGTGTTTTCCTGTTTCAAGCTCTATTCTTCTCTCTCTGTTTCTAGGCTACCATAAGTTGAGCAGCTCTTGCTTTGCCATGCCCCTCTGCCATTCTGTTTTTGCCTTGGACCTAGCCAAGCATGGACTAAAAATAGGAGCCAAAATAAACCTCTCATCCTTTAAGCTCCATGTGTTTGAAAGTGACTAAGACAGATTCTGATACCAGAGAATCATTGCTGTGATATGTCTGACCATGTGGTTTAGAAGCCTTTGTAACTGGTTTGTGCAAGGAATTTGGAAAGCTTTGGAGATGCTGTCTACAGAAGCCCTAGAATGCTCTAAGCTGAGCTTAATGAGAGATTTGTGTTGGAGTATAGAAGACCAGGATGCTGATAGAAATGCAGACAGTAGAGGCCAGACTCAGTAGGTTTCAGTTAGGAACAAGGACTCCATTGGTAGTTAGACTAGAATCCATGTATGTTACACCCTAGCAAAAAATTTGTCTCCATTTGCCCATGTCCGGAGTCTTCGTGGGAGACAATTAAGTGCCGTGGAGTGATTGATCTGGTAAAGGAAACTTCAAAGCAGTGCATTGTCCAGTCTGTGCCATGAGTACTGCTGGCTAGTTTTAGTTAGATCTACAGTGAAAAGTAGAAACAAAAAGTAGATTCAAAACGTTTGCAGTTTCATCAGAAATTAAGTGCCTGCAAAGGTGAGGCCATGGAGAGCATGGTTGCTAAAAACATGGTCATTAAAAAAGAATAATAAGCCAAGCACTTTGTACCAGGACAAGAGGAAATATGCCTTGAAGGCATCTTCAGAATCAGCAAGATCTTATTCTTTACAGGTTCAAGCGTGCAAAATTATAAAACTTTCATTTGAAAAAAAGAGTCCCGGGGCTGTAGAGGCAAATGTTTCACCTAGTGTCATGGTTTGTGTTTAGATGACCCCTTAAAGCTTCAGGCATAGGAGGTGGGGCTTTCTTTTTTAGGGGTGGCTGACTCTAGAGTATGTGGTGCTGGAATTAAGGATGTGTGATTACTGAACCACTACATGTGAATGATTGCTTTGGCACCATCTTAATCCTGGTGGTCTGGATAAGATGATAAAGGTGGCAGAAAGATGCTGTTCAGGTCTCTCTTCTTTTGCTGTCTTCCCCGGCCATGAATTGTTACCCCTCTGCCACCCTGCCTTGGAGCCAGCCGATTATGGACCAAAACTTCTACAAACTGTAAGCCAAATAAACCTTTCCTCCTTTAACTTTTGGAATTTGGTGTTTTTGTCTCAGTAATGAGAGAAAAGTAATTAACATACCAAGTTCAGCCAGCCAGCAGCCAGCACCATTGAAGGGCCACTACATCCACGATCCAATTGGGAGGCCTTCTGGGACGTTAGTAGAGTGGTGAGCAACAGAGAGAGTGGCTCTCCAGGGTTTGGTGTTCAGGCACTGAAATAAAGCGATGTGAGGAAAAGGAGAGAAGGTTCCTGGGACCCAGGAAGGATCTGAAGCAAGAACTGAAGCACAGGGGCAGAGCAAAGAGAGTCTCCAACACAAAAGAAGGAAATCGTAGGTGCCACCTTCTCCCTGAGCCCGGACTAACTGCATGGGAAGGGCAGTTCAAACCTGCAGACAAACTATGACTACTGACAACCCCAGAGACCTCAGTGGAGAAACACACTAATGGATCACAGCACGATTCAGGAGGGACTGGCTAGTGTTGAGCTGGTAGCAGACCTTGGAATCACCCCTGTAGTGCTGGTTTTTCGGGCTTGACAAATGCAGGAGTTGTGTGGTCAGGGATGCTTCTACCCAGATTTCAGAGGAAGTCCTGGAAGGTCAAATAGCGTGCCCCTGACAGGTCAGTGTGCGAAGCTGTGATAGTGAAGCCAAAAGCTCACTGGAGACAACAGGAAGTTGGAAATACTAGAAACGTGGATATCTGCTGAGGAAAGCTGCAGGCAGTGAGCCAAACTACCCCAAGAGAGAAGTCTTGAGGACTGCAACTAGCAGTGCCACAGGGGTAGGGCTGCTCAAGTCTTTGGGAGCGCACATCTTGCCACAATATGCCCTATATGCTGGATATAAAACTACATTATTTGTTTGTTTGTTTGTTTATTTGTGGGGAGGGGGTTGAGACAGGGTCTCACTATGTAGTTGAAACTAATCTGGAACTCACTATGTAGCCCAGGCTGGTCTCAAGCTCACAGTGATACTCCTGCCTCAGCCTCCCAAGTGCTGGGATTACAGGCGTGTGCCACCACACCTGGCTACAAAACTACAGAATTTAATGTTTGCCCTGCTTGGTTTTAGTCTTCCTTTGGTCTCATTATTTCTATCAACTTATATCTGCCTCGTGAAAAGGAAATGTATATCCTGTTTCCTTGTATGTGGGAAGTATTTTTGACTTTCTTTTTAATCTTAACAGTTACTCGCTGCTAAGAATTTGCCTTGAGTCTCACAGGAGACTTTGAACTTGGACTTTACAGCAGTGCTGGAAATATTAAGACTTAAGCAGCTCTTAGAACTGGATTAATGCATTTTCCATAATGAGGTGGATATGAGTCTTTGGGTGGGGGGAAGGAATGTTATGGTTTTGATCCAAAATGTCCTTCAGATGTCTTGTTTGACTGGAGGGTGAATTGATCATGGGAGCACTATAGCTAATTTTTTAGGCAGTAGGGTCTGGTTGGAGGTGAATTCCTGGAGGTATGACCTGGAATGGAATATTTTTGTTCTTGACTCCCCCCTTCTCTCTCTGTTTCCTGCCTGCCATGATAGAAGCAGCTTTTCCTCTCTGCTCTGCCTCTCTCCCATGCTGTTTCTTCCTTGAAGCTGGCTGAGCACAGATGAAATCATGAACCACGATAAACCTGTCCTCTTTTAAGTTGATAGTGTGAAGTATTGGGTTCCAGTGATGGGAAAGTGATTAAAACATCCTTTCCCTGCAGCTCTGAAAACTGGAAAGCCATGGAATAATGACTGAGATGTGTTCAGTGCAAATACATGCAAATCTAAAATTCTACCCCCAATACGAAACATCTTTATAAAATGAAAGAAAGGTAAATAAACATGTGATGGGGGAGAGCCAGAGGGAGAGAGAAGGGGAGAGGGAGGGAGGGAGAGGAAGGGAAGCAGGGAGGGAACCATCAAAGATTTTTGAGAGAAAGGAGAACAGAAAAAAGAGTGGTAGCTGGAAACAGAGATGAAGCCTATTTTTAGGATGACCAATTTGAAAGTATAATGAGGTAAAAACGGGGATATTGATGACGCAGTGGAAGCTGGGGCTAATTGGAGAGATGGTATCCCTAAGTAAACTTTGTACCAGGTGATGAGGGTAGCATTCAGAAGGCTAATGTGAGAGAAGGGCAAAAGAAGAAGCTGCAGAAGCTGAGGAGGTTGTGATGAGAAAAAAAAGGAGGCTCACCATAGAGCATTGTATGCAGCAGGCAGAAAATTCACACGCAAGGCCAAAAGCAAAGAGGATGAGGAAGAAATGAAAGGAATACAAAAGTGCAGATGGGAAAGTGAAATTTCTAAGGCAGTAAGACAGTTTGACAACCATTTAGTGCCTATTTGAGACATTTGATATGTATTTTTAAAAGAATCATCAGAGCCTCAGGATTTTTCCTAGCAATGTTTGGATGCTTTGGTTCAAGTGTGGAATGAGGGGAGGGTAGAGGTTAGGCAAGGCATTGGTATTATATGTAAAAGCATAACTTTTGTTGAACAATGGTCTTTTGGGCTAGGCATTTGGAAAAGCAAGAACTCAGGCAGGAACGTGAAATGTGGAAAGTGACAGGATCTACAAATTTGAGATCTTCAGAAGTGCAAATTCTTGGGACTATGTGGCTCTTGAGTACCTTGCAGAAATCATGAATTCTCTCAGGATAAATATCAAACTGCTTGTATCTCAGCTCTTCACTGCTGAGATAAGACTCTTGACAACACAAATTAAAGAAAAAAAATATTCATTTTAGCTTTAGTATGGTTTCAGTATATCGTTCGCTGGCTCCAACACAGGAAGGACACGGCAGAGGAAAGCTGCATCAGCCATGACACCCAGAAAGCAGTCGGGGAACGGGCCAGAGTAAGATATATGCCCCAAACTAGGCCTTCAGGAACCCACCTCCTTCCACTGAGCCCTGCCTCCCAACAGCATTTTCAGCTGTGAACTCTTCCACTGATGTGGATAGCACCACCCTGATCAAACCTCCTCTGCACTCATGAGACTTTTGCGGACATTTTATATCTAAATCGTAACACTATTAAATAAGAGTTACTTAACTCTGACTACACACCATAATCACATGGATATCACAAGCCTACATGGACCATTGATGTGGAATTTCTGGGTGTCGAGTCTTTTTTCGGTAAGGATGGATGGATGATGCTAATGTACAGAGATGATAGCTGCTACTGCAGGCCATGGAGCACCTCTAGACCTCCAAGTTGGTCAGCAGAGGTGCCACCTCGTACTGCTCATTGTGATAGGCCCTGGTTGGAGGATTGCAGAAGTTGAAAGCACTCTATGACTGAAGAGTTATGGGAGGAGGAATAGACCCCTGCATTTTTGATCACTGGAAATTTAAGCTAACTGGGAGAAGTAACTCTTGACCATAAGGAGTAGCTCTTTAAAAAAAAAAAAAAAAAAACACTCAGTTTCAAGGCAGTACCCCAGACAAATCACATAAAATCACTGACTGTAAAATGGGCCAAATCAGTACTTTCTATAGCTTCCAATTTTTGTAGTGGAGAATATTAGACAGGGTCATATTTGAGGGAAGATCTGGTGATTCCCACTGGGTCACGCTGAAGTTGAGGGAGCTGTGTGTCATCCAGGTGGAGGCATCAGAAGGCAGCCAGCCCTAGGTCTGCTGTCAGGAAAGCAGGCTTGGACTGATGCATTACAGACTGCTGTAGGTTTCCAGAGATTAGTTTGTTATTTTTTCCAGTGAAATCTGTCATCAGCATGTACAGCCACATGTCAGTAATCTCCTTTGGGTAGCATCCAGATAACCAGGAGGAGACCCAGACAGTTATAGGACTGATGTGAGATGCTTATAAAACACAGTCATAAGGTCATCATGGAACAGTCTCCAGCGTTGGATCGTGCATGCCAACTTTATGGAGTCAGGTTCCTGGGTTGTTGAAAGGCCTGCACCCTCCAGAGACCAACAGAATCAGGAGAGCCCAGGATCCTGACCTGTTGGCAGCACCATCCCTGGAAAGAGGAGATGATGATGTGCTGGTTGACAGGAAGGACCTGTTGCTTCTGTTTTGTATGTTTTTGTGTCTGCTTTTATCCCTAATGACAAACATGTTGGTATTTTCTCTTCTCTGAATGATAATATCCCAATCCCACATTTCTAGATATATTTAGAGGAAGCTGCTATCTTAAAGTCCTGTTTGACTACTACCTGACCACATGAAGATTTTAGTGCCCTTGATCCATTTTCACAATTCATCAAGATTAAAAGTAAATGAGAGCATGTATATTTGTAATCATATAAAATGAAGGACATTTGTTTCTGTGAGTTCCATTAAAACAGATCACACTAGGAGGCACTGTATGTTATTGCAGTCATTTCAGATGAGAATCTGGCCCTTGCTTGGGGACACACTTGCTTTGCTCATCTAAGGAAGGCGTAGGGATCTTCAGTGGATCAGCCTCAGTTGCACAAGCGGCTCCACACACTCCCACTTATTTTTATGGAATATTTCTTTATATCTTACAGACTCTTAAGCATTACACAGATTTGTTTTAAAGGGCTTCCTTATTAAATTCTAATTTATCATAGATAATATTTTGGCCGGAGTATGATGACATGCCTGTACATTTTGAAAATGAATGGACTTTTTACAGAGACTGTGGGCTTGTGTCTTGTAGCAGAGATTTTTGCATCTTGGGCTGGGGTTGTCCATGGTACGGTCCCAGGAGGAATGTGGCTAGCAGTGCTCTAGCACTGGCTCCTGCAAATCCTTGTTGCATTGCTGTTAGTCCGATTCTCTCACGATGTATTCCTGCAGTTATTTGAAACAATACTGCAGAATCCTCCCTTGCTCATTGTGTCCGGTAATAGCAGCAGCAGTAGCACCAGGAGAGATGCAGGAAGACTTGACTTCTGTTCAGTCCTTTGTCTGTGCCAGCACCCTTTATGTATTTCCATGTATTATCTCCTTTCATTCTTGTGGTGACTCTATAAGTCAAGTTTTATTTCAAGTCTTTTTTATATATGTAAAAGAGGAAGTTAAATAACTTTCCCAAGCTTTGGGAAAAAGAATTAGAATTTTGATCATCTATTTTGAAGATAAAATACTCAGAAATTCAGCACCTGAGACAGTGCCCATGGATGCAGAATTCCTGTGATTCTCTTCTGTCCTAGAGATGGGAGTCTGGGGGCGAATATGACCTCACATTGGGGTTGAGTCCCATGGACAGGTGAGTTGCAGAGCCTCCGTGCCATGTGTGCCTGTGATGCCTTCCCCTGTTCAGTCATCCCCCATTCTGGCATCTCAGCGTCTCCCCAAAGGGAGCTTCAAGGTCTCCAAGTTTGAGAAAGATGATGGTTTTCTGCCATCATTGCTATGGCATGGAGCAACTACAGTGGCCTTCCTATCCAGCACATAATCTTTCCTGTCCTCTTGTTCATGACCTTCCTTACATGTAGAAGGGTTGCTGAATGAACTCCAGGTCTGGAGTAGCTGCTATGTGAATCCAGAAGTTTGGTAAAAGTTTCAAATCTTGGTAAACTTTAAGCCAGTTTCGTCTAATTTACTTACCTTGCATCGGATATCCCCAGATGTACTTTTTAAAACTTGAGTGAGTTCAGGATTAATAAAACTTGTGTGTGCATCTTGGTTGTTTACAGTGACTTTTTAATACATTCCTGTCTCCATTCAGTAAAATGGGAGAGTAGCCCTGCTTCTGACACACTGGCCTGTGACGGATTTCAGAGATGGAGCATCGGAGCCTACACGTTTTTGTGTTAGTGAGGTCATTGACTTTGGTGTCAGTGCTGACTTTACAGCCGTACAGACTACAGGGCCTAGGCTTTTGCTGGGCATTTCCAGGACCTTAGTGGGCACCCAAGACAGGAAAAAGTGGCTTATAAATAACACAAGGGTACAGCCTATCCTTACAATTATTGTTGGCACTGGAACTTTTATAAGTGTATGTGTGTGTTTGTTAGTGAGGTCATTGACTTTGGTGTCAGTGCTGACTTTACAGCCGTACAGACTACAGGGCCTAGGCTTTTGCTGGGCATTTCCAGGACCTTAGTGGGCACCCAAGACAGGAAAAAGTGGCTTATAAATAACACAAGGGTACAGCCTATCCTTACAATTATTGTTGGCACTGGAACTTTTATAAGTGTATGTGTGTGTGTGTGTGTGTGTGTGTGTGTATACAGAGAGAGAGAGAGAGAGAGAGAGAGAGATTCCTCAAAACAAACGTATCCATTGTGTATCACAAACATAAAATTTTAAAAAAGAAAAGTGACAATTTAAAATATTAAACTAAAAAGAAAACTGTAGAGGAGCTCTTCATGTTTAAATTTAAAAAGTCAGAGGACACATGAGGCCTGGATTAATGAGCATTCCTGTGGCCCAGACATAATTCCTGACACCTACAACTGAAACAAGAGATTTAATTTGGCTCATGGTTTCAGGGAATTCAATCCACAGTTGTAGGCTCCAAGGCAGAAGCCCCATAGTGGAAGGACCTTGTGGGTGTCTTAGTGACTTTGTCATCACTGAGACACAGTGCCTGACACCAGCAACTTAAAGGAGGAGAGGTTTACAGACACTCCTCATTTGGCAACCCAGTTAGGTTTCTGCAACTAGGTTGTTACATGAACTGGCCGCTAAGAAACTGTATATAGTATGTACATTGCAATATTCAGAACAAAGAGATGATCAAAGGAAACTCCAAATTGATGAGTTTGCTTTTATTTGCATAACTCTGACATGCTGTACTATAATTCAAAATAGAAATAAAACTATAGTATTGTTGGTACAGTACAATCAGCAAAAATTACAATACTGTGCAAACAAGATGTATTGCAGAAAATGATATTGAGGGTTGTTAACAAAATGCAGAGAACTGTACCAAAAAAGAAAAAAAGATGATCCATAGTGTGAACAGTCACTAAATGGGTAGGTCATTAAATGAGGAATGTCTGTCATTAGCTCACAGCTACAGTCCAGGCTTGGCCAACTCCAACACAGGAGTGAAATGATGTCAGGGTCTGTAGTGGAGGTCAGCTACTCATGTCGTGGTGGTCAGGAAGCAGAGAATGAAGAAAGGAGCCAGGGAGGGAGATGGACCCCCAAGGGACCCCACCCTCTGGCCAGGGGTGGGTGAACTCACCAGTAGATGATTCCACTGAGTACAGTGCCTCTATGAGCCATTCACCTTCCACAAGCCCTGTTTTTGACCTTATGAGGCCTTATATCTTGACTCCAAGCTCCCGACTCTATGACCCACGTGGACACATCCAGAAGTGTGCTTTACTAATCCCATGGGCAGATCCCACATTCGCAATCCACCATAACTGCCACAGGCCCTTTGTTATAGGTGTAAGGGTTGAAAGAGCATACCGTTGGACCCTCACTCATGCCTGGACACAGCTGCTTCTGACTAGTGGAGGGGACAAGGGACAGCAGGCAGGCTTGTCACATCCCTGGGAGTCTCTGCTGCGGCAAGGGCTGGACCCCTTTGCTCTCTTCTTCTGTGACCTGCCTTGGCCTTGGTACTCTGTGGTGGGTTCACTAAGGGGCAGCTGGTAACGCCCAGCTGAACTGAACCGGTGTGGTCTGGGTGTGACAGATCCACCTGAGGAACATTGCCATTAGTCATAAGAGGAGAATTGGAGGGGAGGAGCATGGGCTGTTGATTTTTCTAGGACAGTGCTATTAAAATCACAGTCTTTGCTTCCAGTTAATTTTGACAACAAGGCAGCAGCACTAAAAGATGTCCTAAGGAATCTCTTGCATTTCAGTATACTCTTCCCTTCAGGTACAAGGTCTCAGGTCATTTTTTCATTGTGCTATTCTTTCTCAACAACCATGTTCTCCTGTTTCATCCTCGGCAATCCACAGCTCTACTGCAGCCTCTCTTCTGGTCAAACGCTTCAAACACCCTGCTGGTTCTCTGATCTTAATTCCCAGCATAGATCTGGCCAAGAGCCCTCAGCAGTAACCGTGCCACCATCCTAACACTATACTGCATTGAACTTTTTCTGCCATCCAGACAGTGTCTCCAAACACAAGCAGAATGCAGACCAACTTCTTGCCAAAGCACGACATACACTGCCTGAGATCCAGCAGTCAATGCAGCCTTCAGCAGAGGCCTCCCAAACTTTTTCCTAACTGGCAGCATTTCCACAGTACTCTGATTTTCTGGGCCCTCACCAGAGTCTGCCATACAGTTGAGAGCGTACCAGGGCCACCCCTTCGGTGAGTCTCTCAAAGCATTTCCAAGTTGATTCCCAAGGCTTTTAAACTTAAGCCACATGGTCAGACAACATCACAGCAACGTGGGTTGGAACCCCACTCTCAGCACCAATTTTGTTGTAGTCAGGGTGGTGGCAAGGGAATACATTTAATGAAGGACACATAGTTTATAGGATTGTTTTATGATATTTACCCCAAAAGTCAAATACAGAGGAGTGTAAGAGATTAGTCACACATTAGAGGCCCAAGGAATCTAGCCAAGGGCCTGGATCCCAGAGCAGTGTCCCACACAAGTCCAGCCAAAGGCCTAGAGACTAAGGTAATATCCCCCATGAGTCCAGCCAGTGGCCTAGATCCATAGCAATGTTTCATGTTTGTCTGCATTGACAGTCTACACCCAGAAAGTGTTGGAAGCCAGAAAATCTTTGCTGGTGGATGAAGGGTTTGTGCCACCAGGCTGAGGGATCCATACTGCAGCCAGAGTGATACGGTGAAGATGAGAGGTCCCCTGTTAAGAACAGCAACCATTCGCAGCAAGGCCCTGAGCTCCTCTGATGAGAACAGCGTAGTTCACATCAAAAAGCCATCCACAGCAAGCTTCTCCTAGAAAATCAATAGCCCCTGATCTTCCCCTCCACTTCTTTTTTTATATCTATTGGCAACAGTCCTCAAGTGGATCCTCCACACCTAGACCACACTTATTCAGGGCAGCTGGGTGTTCCAAGTTGACCATTAGTTAATCCACCACATACTCTTAGCCCAGACTTTCTTCCAATAGACAGCAGGTCCTCACACCCAGTAGACGGCACTGGCCATAGTGCATTCGTGTCTGCCTTTCTGCTTGGTGCCAGTCGGTTACCAGTAAACCTGTGGACTACACCCTCACCCTCAAGAACACAAGTAGTGGGCAGGACAAATCTTAAAGATAGATTGAAAAGCATCTCAGTGGAAACACTATTCTTACTTTAAAATGCCTGGGGCTGTGAAGACCAGCATTTCTGTTTAGAGACTGCAAATTTTAGGTTTCTTTTACATTGGGCCTCATATTTGATGCTAATTGACGGGAAAGGCCCCATTGTAAGTTCTTGCCCATTCTAGCTAATCTTTGGGTAAAACTAGAAACCTTCCTATATGTTCAAATGCCTCAGGAACCATTGGCTAAAAGAAAATACATATGCCTATGTCAGGAACGGTGAACCTTTAGAAGTGAATGCCCAAACTGCAACCCAAAAACCATTTATTGCAAAGTGCCAACACTGCAGTTAAACCTGCATCCTGAGATTTTGATTTAGAAAAACAATTCATACATTAACATCTCTTCTCTTAAAAGAAAAACAACACATCCACCTCCCTCCCGCCGTCCTGCTCCCTTCCCCCTTCCCCCCTTCCTTTCCTCATTCCCTTGGTCTCCCTTCCCACTTCTCTTCAACACACACACACACACACACACGCACGCACGCACACACACACACACGCACGCACACGCCTTCTGTGTCAGACAACGATCCATCTGTCCCTCATGTAAAACTAGTAAGAGATCAGCCAGTTATTTCAGGAGTACCTCCTTCAGAGTCCTAAGCCAGCAGTTTTCTGAGTATGGTCTGCAGACTCCTATCCAAGATTCCTTCAGTGGGTCCCACAGAGTCAGAATGATTTCTCACAGTAACAAAAGGTCACACATTATTTAAAAGTTTTAGCACCCATTCATGAATTTTTAAGTCACTCTTCTTATACGAGCACTCTTCTGTGTGAGGTCGTGTTACCTTCTCTGCTCATTTATTCATCCCTTTATGTGGACTGTAGATCTTCCCTTTGCCCGGTGGGTTATATTTTGTTACCACCACTATTCTTTTGATGCTCAAGTTGCTGTATTTTGGCTAATGGGAAATCCCTTCAATCTACTTCTGTGTCCTTTGGAATTATGCCCATCATTTTTCTTTAACCCTGCCTTCCTCTTTGGTATAACAAGATATCCTGGGATGATCTGTATTCATTTCTCCAGCCCTGAAATCATCCTTTTCTTAGGAAATCATTTCCTTTTACTTAGAATTCAATATCTGAATGTTGATTTTGCTTGTTGCTTCTAGTCATAACTATGGAATGTATGTGTCTGTCTTTAAAATGGGAATTTGTGTTGTTACTTTCAACTCTAATCCATACTGTTTTCCTTATTTCCTTTTACAGGTAGATACTTTTGCTGTTAATACATTTACTCATTTTCTCAAACACACCAAAAGTAGTAACTAATATCAAATTTTAAAAATCTATAGTTCACTCTTTGTGTGGCAATATTTTTAAGTAAAATTTAAATAAATGAAACACATACGTAAGTATAAAAGTCAATCAATTCTGGAAATCCATACACTTATGTAAATGGTACCCCTATCAAGATGTAGAAGTTTTTCTTCACCCCAGAAAATTTCACTCTGCCCTATCCTAGTCAATACCATCCAGAGGTCACCATTTTTCTAGAGTTGTTAAAGTGTATATTCACTGTACCAAGTTGAAATCTTCACGTGAAAGGAAGGCTGGAGTTTGAGTTCCCTCCTCCCCAGCTTCTGTGAGATTCCTCTCTGCCGCAGAGTACAGCACTCTTTGTTCCTTCTTGCTGAGGACTAGTGAGTATTCCATTGTTAAATACATGCCACAGTCGGTGACTCATTTTCTCGCCGCTGGACATTTGGGTGGTTTTCAGTTTGAGGATACCAGCAACAAAGCTGCTTTGACCATTCTTGTGCAACTCTTTTTGTGGACATTGTGTTTATTTCCCCTGTGTAAATATTTAGGAGCAGAGCTCAGGATCATGGGGGTTGGTATGTGCTTTGTTTCATTGAAAATGGTCGTATCTTTTTTTCAGTTGAGTTTTGCCATCTCAGTGCTTCCTCCAGCAATACAGGAGAACCTCAGAGGTCCACATCCCCTTAGACATCCGATGTGGAAAGTAAAAGACACATTGCCATCACTCTTCCTCACTAATCCCATCGTACTTGGGCTTTTCTGAGGCAGATCTGGAAGTACTCTTCAGTGAGTGTTTTTAATTGCACTGTTGTGGTTGTGTCCATGTCCTGAATTGATTCAAAAACTTGCCTTGCATGATCTTTCTAACTTTGGGGAAGGGCCAGGAGTTACACAGTGCCAGATCTGGTCAACAAGGTGGACGAGGGCGCACGATGTTTTAAGAGCCTGCCTTTCTGTTGGCTGGCGCTTGGCAGCAGCAGTCACCATGGGTTTTAATCACATTTCGTAAAGATCACCACAGAAAAGGAATTCCAGAGCTACTTCAGAAAGTGGCAAGAAGGACGGGATGAGAATATTTGCTTGTTTAACTTTATTCCTTTTATTAGTACATATTTGTCATACATTTTGATCACATTGGAATAGGGAATCTGTACTAACACATCTCGATTCTTTTTTCTTTCCCCTCCCCTCCCTTCGATTTATACAAGCTTTGTTTCCATTCTTTCCACGCTCTTCTTCCTTTTCCTTTCCTCCTTCTCTCTCTTTCTCCCTCGTTTCCTTTCCCATTTTTATATGTTCTTCCTACTTTCCAGTATCTGTCCTCCATTATGCTCCTTTGGGTTTGTCACTCAGGAGAAACAATGTGATATTCAAACTTGTGTGTCTGATTTATCGCACTTAAGATTATGGTCTTGAGGTGGGATGAGGACATTTAAAGCAAGTGTGAATATTTTAAGGAGTGAAACCACCCACCATGATTATGAATTTGCCTATATCTCCTCAGTCTTGTCATAGTTTGCTTTATATATTTTGAAATTGTGTATTTATATATATTTATCATAGTCATTTTTCTGGTGAATTAATGTTTTTATCATAATGAAATTTTTATTTTTGGTATTTTTTCTTGAATCCTATTTTATCTGATACTAATACATCAATTCCAACTATCTGGAGCTCACAATTTGCATATAGGTATATATATTTCCATTAATTTACATTTAAGCTATTCTGTGTTTTTCTATTCAAGTGAGTTTGTTTTTTGTAGATAGCAAGTGCGATCAGGTCTTGTTTTTTTATACAGTGTGACAATCTTCAACTTTTAATTGAAATATATTCTGTATATACAACTTAGAAAGGATATTCTGCATTTTGCCCATGAACATTTAATTCAATTATTTATATTTTTAGATTTAGTTCCATTTACTGTGATAGGAAAAATTTTTTTACATTTTAGGAATGTGAATAATGTATGTTCCAGATTTTCTAAGGAATCATATATTGAGGTAAAGAGCTTTCCTCCTATTAATAGTTTTTAAGGTTTATAAAACTTTAAACAAATGTCAGGTTTTTTAAAATCCTTTTTCTGCATGTATGTATGGAGAAACAATTAATTGATTTTTCTCCTTTATTGATGTGGCAAAGGTTATAATGTTAAGCCACCCTTGGATTCCTGTGATAACCACAAATTTTTTATATTACATAATAAGTATATATAATCAATCTTTGTGCATGTGACTGCCCTATAATATTTTTTCTTTCCCTCTTACTGTCCATTTTCACATTCTCAACCAGGATTATTGGCTAGCTTCATAAAAGCAATTAAGGGTTATAGTCGCTTATTTGCTATTCTGGGTTACACTATAACATGTAATTATTTCTTCATTTGTTGAATAAATTTTCTGTACCATGAAACCCTTTTGTGGGAAATTTTTAAAATGTTAATGTAATAATTTAATTTAAGGATTATAGGACTACTCAGATTTTCTATTGCTTTCAGTCAGTTTTAATAAGTATAATTTTCTAGGAACGTGTCCATTTTGTCTATATTTGCCAATCTGTTTACATAGTATTGTTATTAGAGGTTATCAACAGTATCATTGTTTTCAAAACTCAAATAGTTTATTGATCCTACCTACTACACATTTATTTTTTGTTTTATTTATTTTTGTTCTTTATTGTTGTTTTCCTTCTAATTTCTGTGCATTTATTTTGCTATTTTTTTCTAACTTATTAAAGCGGTCACTTGTTTCGTAAACTTTTGGATCTTCTTGTTTTCTTATGTATGCATATAAAACAATGAATCCTCCTCTACTGATTACTTATATTGTGTCCCACAAGTTCTAAATGTGTTAGATGAGATATGCTATCATTTAATTCAAAGTATTTTATTATTTCAATTGTGATTTTTTTCATTATAGTTATTCTACTTTATTTTTCATAGTGATTTTTTTGATGATTACTTACATTTTTGAGCACATAACTGTGGAAAATATTAAATATCTATAGACATATGTGGAATAGTATAATGAATCCCCGTGGACCTATAGCCCAGCTTCTAGAATTATCTGGTTTTCGCCAGTCTTGTTTTTCCTGTACCCTTGTGCACTCTGGTCCTCCAACTTTCTTTGCTTCTGAGGCAAATCCTATGGGTTATTTTGACATATGTGTTAAATTTTCTAGCCATATGGAGACATGTTAGTTATCTAATTTAATTATAGTATGATCAGAGAACATGGTCTGTATGATTTAATCTTTTCAAATTTATTGTAATGCACTTTATGTCCCAGAGAATGACAGACATTTTGTAAGTGTTCCAAGAGTAATGAAAGTATTTTTTATCTGTAGTTCTTGGAAGTATAATCCTGTATGTCCTCTAGGTAAAGTTTGTTAATACCATGCTGAAATCTTTTACGTGCCACTTTTATTTTGACTGATTTCACCATTATGAAATAATTCTCTTCATTACCAGCAAACGCCATTTATCACAAAGTCTATTCTGTCTGGTGTTAATATACCTGTACTCGTTTTCTGTTGGTTAAAATTTACCTAGTGCATCTCTTATCTATCCTTGGAGTTTTATCCTTTTTGTACCATTTTTATTTTACAAGTCTTTTATAACCAGTATATGCTTGAATTTTTATTCAGTCTGCCAATTTATTGCTTTTAACTGTAGCATCTGGTCTCTTTACGTTTAATTTAATTAGTAGCACATGTGGGCTTGTAACTACCCATCTTATCTTGTACTTTTCTATTAGTTTCACATCTTCTGATTTTATTTCCTTCTTGTTTAGTTCTTTTTTATTCTTTTTAAATTTGACTTTTCACAATGTACGAAGAACTCCGCCACTTCATGTCACCCCCACTGCTGCCGTCCTGGCCACACCACTCTCCTCCTCCCTCTCGCTGAGGCAGTGGCCTCCTGACTCATCTCCTTGCTTCTCTCCTTCCTCCCACTTCCCACCCTCCCCCTGGCCATCTGCTCTCCGAGCAGCAGCCAGAGCGAGCCTCTGAGCCTGTGAGCTCTGTCATTTGTGCCTTGGCTCTCAAGCCTGCAGCGACTCCTGGTTTCACACAGAGGGAAAACAGTGAGCACCGTGGCACTGCTGGTCTCCTGTGGGCCTCAGCCCCAGCCCTGCCCCGCTCCACGAAATTCATTTCGTACACACGGCCTGCTGCTGGCTCTGCCTAGATGCTGTTACCCTGCCTCCTGCTGCCCCCCACACCCTGCCTCACCTTTACGTCCTCATTCTGGAACCCCTTTCCCCATGGAGCCTGCTCTGAGCCTCCTCAGGCATGCCCCAGCCCTCCTCATAGGCCTTACCCTCTTCTATTTTTCTTTTGTTCTCACCATAGCAGCCGGCCACCTTCTGATGTCCTTTGTAGTGCACTGATTAGTTGACAGAAGCCCCAGGAGAGACATCTGCCCCCACTGGCCGCTGATACACCTTAGCTATCTCCAATAGACATTGGTGAGCAACTGTGAGGATTACACTTTTTCCTTCTGCGGTTGTTGATAGCTATTTTCTCTACTAACATTGCCTTAGAAGTGACAACTTTGCATACTTAATCAAAGTCTAAAGTCAGCCAGTATTGCTCTCTTCCTCCTGGATTTTACTACGACTTGTGAAGAGCTTTTACGATGTGATTACTATTTTATTTTATCTTTGAGGAGGTGGGGTAGGCAAAGGTGAATATTCAGTTGTTTTGTGAGTAACACAATCCTGGGTGTTCAGTGTTGGGCTAGATGACTTTGTATGACTGAGAGACATGGGAACCCCAGATTGCTTTCTGTATAGAAATTTTCTGAGCCATGGGCATTCATTGAGTTCTTACATTGGCTCCAAATGATCCCAGGCAGATGTCATAATAACATCTTAGTGTCTTACAAAAACGCACTCCCAAACCCTATGCCCAGGAATCACCCTGTGATAAGTCCACACTGACCCCCCAAATGTGGTTCCTCTAAAATCCCAGTCTTTCAGAAGTCCCTGCCCAGTGGGGTATTCTCTCTCCCAGAGCCCACTGTGCTGTCTTTGATCTAAAAAACTGTGACACTTGAGGGACCCTGGCTGTCAGGGCAGAAGAGTGCATAGGTGGAGGTGCAGGACCTGGCCCAGACACTCAGTGCGTCTCTGGGCCAGGAGAGGTTGTGGTCTCTGGATCTGTCGTAGGCAGGCGGCCTCTGCAGAAATCACCTGGGGGTTATAGTTTCCGTGTTGGGCTACATCCCAGGACCCACAGCACGCTGCACACTGCACAGACAGCAGTACATACACAGGGGTGCCAGTGGGCCCAACCAGCAGATGGTCTTGGTCCTTCTTCAGAGGAAATCGGTAGCAGCAGATAATCCTCCTGGATCTGCTCTACCAGAAGTCCTCCAGCTTGGATGTGGTCCCTTTCTGAACCACTTTTGTTGGTCAAGTGGTGAGAGTGGGCCCTGGTGTTTCTCCCTCCCTTCCGTGCTGACATGAAACATACTTAGATCTTCATTCTCAACCGAATTCTTCACCCCCCTGCTTTACAGTTAGGATGCTACTTACAGAGCTAGGAGCCACCATGGGCCCATTGCCCACCTGAGTTAACTCCCCGGTGTCATGGGCTCCCCGCTGTTCTGCACCTGTCCCCTGGACATCTGGCTCACAGGTGTTCTGCTGTCCATTTCTTATCTCCTCTCACCAGTAACTATTCCTTCTTTGAAATTATCCTTTCATCTGCTGTCTATAGCAAACTCTCCTTTTACCCAAATCCTTTCAGTTAACTTCTGTTACAAAAATGAGGTTTTTCTAGCCACTGAAACAATGAAAAGTTTTGAAAATATTAAGAGTACCATTCAATTTATACATTCTTTTTAAATTTATAACAGGTATTACGCACACATTGCCAGCTACACCTGTGCTCAAATTTGTAAATATTAATATGAATGTTTTCTGACAAGCAAATATCTGTTTGTCTGCAACACATACCATTCTGAAGCTTCCCTTAGTAAATTGTACATCATGAAATTTTCTTCCAGATCAGCAAATCAAGCCTGCTTTTACTTTTTAAATGCTGTCTGATAATCCTGTATAAACATAGCCGATTTATCCGATTCTCCATTGTAAAGTATTCTGATTTTCTTTAGTTTTTAACCTCGTCAAAAATGCTTCCTTAAAAAAATGCTACCTTAAGCATCAGTGAACATTTTCTAAAATACTGTTGCTTTTTTAAAGCGTATTTCCTAGTGGGACCACCAAGTCAAATCGTGTTTATACTTTGAATTTATATGACCATTTCCAGATAACTTTCTAAAAAAGGCATCAAAATTCACACTCCCACTAAAAATGTAAGCGTGGTCAGTCTGTGTGAAAATGACATCCCTCTGACAGTTTGCATCGTTTTTTCCTGACTGCTGCTTAGGGTGAATACCATTTTTACGCATTACTGGCACCTGGATGTCCGTGTTTGTGAGCTGCCCGCTCCTGTCTTTGGCCTAAGTTTTTGTGGGCTCCTCTTTCATCATCTTAAGAGACTGCAGCAGCTCTTTATTCAGAGGGCTCTTACTGCTCTGCCTGCTTCTGTGTTGCAACCTGCTTTCCAAGTCTGTTCAGTATTTCTGTTCTATGTTCATGTGAATTTGCCATATTAAATGTCTTAACTGATTTCCTGTTCCTGTCATTTTCGTTATGATTTCTGTATGTCTCATATTAAGAAGGTCTTCTTTGTGCAAAGTCATACCGATATGCAAGTGCAGTTTCTTGTCATATGTTTACAAGTAATTGTGTACATTTATATCTTTAATTTATCTGGACTTTTTTGGTGCTGCTGTGTGTAGGGGGTGTGAATTTGTCTTCTGCCAACTCCATTTGCTAAATGAACTTCTCTTCCCCGGGAGACTGAAATGTCTTCGGCACATACTTGTCTCACAATGATTGATTAGCACAGTTTTGGGGTCAAGCAAACCTGCACGCTGCTACTGTTCTACAGTTTTCCCCTCCCCCATTGAGTCTATTGGCGCCCTTTAGGTCTGCAGCACAGTCACGTTCATCGTTGGGATCCTGCATCTGTACATGATGTATCTTGGTTCGTGTTTTATCCCCATTCCTCTGCCCTCCATTCGCCCGCTCCACCCTTCCCTATTTACAATGACTTTGTTTCAGTTTTTTCCTTTTCTCATATTTTTCTTTTCCCTTATTACCTTTCGCCCGCTCCTCCCACTTCCCCCACTCCTTTAGACCTTTTCTTCCTCTTACACAATATCGGTTATACATTTTGAACCTTATTTACATTTAGTTTTTCACACCAGACAAACTATTTGGTATTTACACATGTGGGTCCTATTAATTTCACTTAACAATATGGCCTCAATGTGTATACAATTACCTGTAAATGACTCTAGTTTCTTGTTCCTTATGGATGAGTAGTATTCCATTTTATTTTAAAAAAAAAAATCTTCTTTATCCAGTCTCCAGTTGATGGGCAGTTGGGCTGTCTCCCAGCTTTAGTTATTACAAACTGTGCCACTATAAACATGGGTGAGCATATATCACTGTGGTATGATTCTTTTGATTCTTTTGGAAAGATAGTTGTTTGAGATATCTCCATATTGATTTCCACAGTGGTTGCACCAGTCTGCACTCCCACTAACAATGGAGATGGGTTCCATTTTCCTCACAACCCTGCCAGCATTTGTTATTGGTTGAATTCTTGACAGCAGCCATTCTTTCTGGGGTGAGGTGGAATCTCAATGTTGTTTTCGTCTGCATCTCTTGAATCACCAGTGATGTTGAACATTTTTTCTTTTGTTTTTTTTGTTTTTTGAGACAGAGTCTCACTATGTAGTTGAGGCTGACCTGGAACTCACTGTGCAGCCTAGGCTGGTCTCAAACTCAAAGCAATCCTCCTGCCTCAGCCTGCCAAGTGCTGGGATTACAGGCATGAGCCACCATGCCTGGCTTTCATATGTTTATTTGCTGCTTTTACTTGTTTGTCTGAGAAACATCTGTTCATTTCAGATGCCCATTTTTCAATTGGGTCTTTATATTTGTGGGGTCTGATTTTTTTGTTCTTTATATATTCTAGATAGTAGACCTTTGTCTGAGGAACAGCTGGTAAAAATATTTTCCCACATTGCAGGTTGTCTCTTTAGCTCTGTTGGTTTCTCTGGCAATACAGAAGCTTTTTAATAAGATGAGATCCCAGTTGTTGAATCTTTGTGCTGATTCCCATGCTACTGAGGATTTGTTTATAGTCTTTTCCTATGCCATTGTCTTCAAAAATTCTACCTAACTTATCTTCCATTAAGTTTAGCATTTCTGTTTTAATATTTAGATCTTTAAGCCACTTGGATTTTAGTTTAGTGCATGGTGAAAGGGGTCTGGTTTTAATATTTGTAAGTTGAAGTACAGTTTTTCCAACCCCATTTACTAAAGAGGCTGTCTTTCCTCCAGTGAGTATGGTTAACTCCTTTGACAGTGATGAGGTAGCTGAGTGTGTCTGGAGCTGTTTCTGCATCTTCTGATCTATTCCACTGATCCTTAGGTCTGTTTCTTTGCCAGTAGCATATTGTTTTTTATCACAGTGGCTTTGTGGTATAGTTTCAAGTTGTTCTACAGTTTTCTTACACACCCTTGAAACTGTTACTAGATCTAAAGATCTTAGTGTGCTGCCTATTTCATTTTTCTATTGACTTTATTTTGCTTTAAGTTTTAAACATTTAACTATGAAAAATATTAATCATCTGTAAATGTATACAGAATAGTATGCTGAATCCCATAAAACCATCACCAGCTTCTGTAATGACCAGGTTGTGGCCAGTCTTGGTTTTGTTTTTGTGCCTTCACCCATGGCCACCATGACCAGAAGCATTAAAATGTTCACTCTTTTTGTAAGCATTACTATTCTTACCCATTACTTCTGACATATGTCGGAATAATTGTATCCACTTCCCCAAAAGATGACATTGGAATTTTGATTGACGCTGTGTTCCATTGCTGCACTCCTTGTGTGGAAAGTGACAGACATTTGCATCATGTTGCCTCCTGCTGAAACGTGATCGCCATCCCCACTTCATCTTCTGTCCATACCACGTTACTTTCAGGCGTTCCCTGAGCCCTCTAGGTCAGGAAGGCCAGCTGGTGTCTTCTCTTTTTCTTGACCTCTGATTAGGTTTCCTTTTCTTCACCTATTGCTGCGACTTGAGTCCTGAGTTCTTTTTCTGCCAAATTTGCTGTCTGAGGGCACTCGGATTGCATCATGTCTGTAGTTGATTCCCAAGGAGATAGTTCCAGCCATGATGTAATTGAGTCAGCAGATATTTGTGGAGCCATATTGTGGCCCTGTGCCATGCTGGGCACGAGGGAGACAGTGTTGAACAGACAGTTGTGGTGCCTACACTCTAATGGATCCTAGACTTCGCTGAGGATGGAGAACAGGAGGGCTGACCCAGCCTAGGCAGCCATGGGGGCTTCTTGGAAGAAGCCAGGAGTGAGCCAGGCAGAGGAACTTGACTTGAGTGTCAGAGGAGAGGAGTAGAAGATAATACTCAGACAGAAGCGGCAGGTTCTGCACAGATCCAGTCCTGCGGGTGCTGCCATTCACGGCTCATGATGCACCCAGAGGGGTGAGGGTGGTGTCAGAGAAAGCCGCAGTGGGCTGGACTCATGGAAGTAACCATGTCAAAGTCTTCATCATCACCATTGTCTCATTGGGCCTGCTCTCTGCTGGGCTCTGTCTCGGTCCTCTGTGTTCAATCTCATTTCACCCTTATGACAGTCCATCGGGGTAAGATGAGCAAAGTGGAGCTCAGACTATCAACCTCGTGGCCTCGGCTACACAGTGAGCAGGATCTGAGCCAGGGCTGAAACTCATATGCTAGTACCCACTGCAGCAAGCTAAGTCACCGCGGAAGAGTCTGCAGGCAACTGACAGAGCCGTCACTTCCTGTGGCGGCTGCGTGAAGGAGCGGGTGCAGTTGTACCTCTGTCTGCATCTTCCAGTTCAACCACCCTCAGATCAAAACATAATCAGTAAAAAAATAACGCTTCTGTACTAAACACACACAAAGTGTTTTGGGGTCATTGTTCCCTGAGCTGTACACATCGTTTTTACATGGCTTTACGGAGTTTTAGGTATTAGAAGCCATGCAGAGATGATTTGAAGTATAATGGAAGATTTGCATGATGTAAACTGTTTTATATGAGAGAGTTGAGCACCCATGGATTTTGTCACTGATAGAGCGCCCTGGAACCAATCCCCTGCAGATGAAAAGGGACAGTCCTATGGCTTGAGCCAGTGGTGCTGGGAAGACAGGTGGAATTTTAGCTAAGATGGGATGCAATCCTAGCCAGACACGTAGACTCACTGTCAAGAGAGTGCACTAGGTAAGCAGGGTGTTAGCATAGGAAGCAAGTAAGCTGGAGCATGTGTGTTGGGAGCAAAAGCTCCAGAGAAACATTTAAAGGTGAGGAATGGAAAGACCAACAAAGACCAGCCATTGGACTAAATCCAGCCTTATGAGGTAGCATTTTTCCCACAGTTTTATGTGATGATGTCACAGGTGGAGACTCCTTCAGAGCAAACTTGTCAAGTGCATTCTAGTCCAACGTGCTCCAGATGAAATCTACAATCTCACTTCTCCAGGTAACAAGTGAACTTTTCTATATCGTGATTTTTGGATTTTTTTAAACAATATGTTAAAAACACCTAATATAAATCTTCTATTTTAGTGACCTATTAAGTAGGGGTTAGGCATCTAAATGTCTTCTCCCCTTGAAGCAAATGCGTAATTAGAAGCACATTTAATGAAGAGGCAGGATGTTTAACACTGGCTTCCACTTGGGCCAGACCAGGTATCTCTCAGCCTACCCGGTGCAGAGCAGATACCAACGCTGCCATGTGTGCGCCCTGTATGTGATCCTCTTCTAACGGTGCAGTGCCCACATGCTTCCTGCTGTTTATAAAGTTCCATTGACCCCAGGTGTTCTGTCTGTGCAGGTGGCTGAGTAAAGAAAATGGACATAGGACAAGGGGCCACGTGAGAGAGCGGATAGGGAACCAGCAGTCTGTTCTCAGATGTAACATTAAACACTTGTGAAGACAAAGGACAGAGTGGGGTCTGCCCTGTGTCCTCTCTCCTATTTCACCCTCTTCCTGCGTGGCGTTCTGCCCTCCCCAGGACTAGCGTGTGTTCACGAACTGCTACAGAAAGGGCAGTGTCTGTGTTTATGTGGTTATGTACATGTCTTTCACTGGGGATAATTTCCTGCCTCTTTCGTAATAGTTTTAGAGCAGCTTCAAGTTAACAACAAATCAAATGGAAAGTACGACCACTGACCTCACACCCCTTCCCATGCATAGCGTCTCCCACCATCATTCCCAGAGGGACACAGGTGCAGCTGGTAAAGCTACGCTGACACATCACATCCCTCCACGTGCACAGTGTGTATCAGGGTTTGCTCACGTGCTCTGCATCCCGGGGGTTTGAACCCATGTACCATGCCATTGTTACAGTATGGATCCGGATGCCGGACCCACGTCCAGCCACTCTCTGCATGAAGGATAACGCTCAGGAGCCGAGAGCTGGTGGGAAAGAACTCAGGTTTGATTACAGGGAGCTAGCCGGTGGGGATAATGGCCCAGCTGCCATCCTCGTGACCATCTCAGGGAATCTGGCATATGTAAAAGGATTTCTGAGAAGCCAAGGTGGGGAGTGTGGTAATGCACAGGAAGACTTGCGTACTAAGTCACGCATACAGGCTTGAGAACCATCTATCCTACCGTATTGAAGGTTAGGGTTTCAACACAGACTTTAGGGGGACACACATATGCAGTCCATTGCAGAGATCAGAGGAAGCCTGGGATAGTGGAGGGAAAAGGCACAGGCGAGACGTCGTGGGGTAGATAAGGATGGAAGAAGGGCAGGGAGCAGGGAGTCTGAGAAACAGACAGGAAAATGATAAAACCAGTGGGCCGGTGTGACTGGGAAATCTGGAGGAGGCCTTGTGGTCCAGGGAGAGTATGAGCAATGCCTAAGGAAGGTGTGGGTGACCGCCAGAGAGGTGGGTGAGTGAGTTCCCACCAGAATGTGAACAAGAGGGGGTTCAGGTACAGGAAGCAGAGGATTAAAGTCTGAAAGTGGAGGATGAAAGAATATGCAGTTTCACTACACTTTTCCCCACGGATGTCACATGAAATGCCCTTGCAGGTAAACTAGATATCAGAGCAGTTATGTTATTTTAACTGTAAAAGGAAGAAAACAGAAGAGGTCCACACTCAGTAACCACTCTTTCTGTGCTCTGAGTTCAAACTCATATTGCGGGTGCCTGGGTGCCAGCCTTGTGTGAGACTCTGGACTTGCTACATTTTTCTCTCTCCTTTCTCATGAAAGTCATCATCAGAGTTTCGCCGCAAACTAGGCTTGACAGTTTGTGTTTGTTTGCTAGTCTGTGGGCTACAAACTATTATTTATTCAATAAATAGATAAATTCGTGCTTATCTGGCACTTCCTAGGTATTTGTGTGCTGAGCACTGAGCCAACTTCCAGCTCTCCAAGAAGAATGGCAGCTATGCCCCTCCCTTCCAGGAGTGTGCAGTATAGTGTAGGACAAAGATATTAACACACGCATGCACATGGTTGCTAGCTATGTGCAGCACAGAGAAAGGGAAAGACATTAGGTTCTATGAGAAAATGCAGGTGAGACTTATTTTACAACATTAAATGTAGGAAAACCTTGATGTACTTGAAGCTAGAATGATGCTCGGATCCATAAATAGATTCCAGGCCAAGGAGAAAGAGGCCTAAGGGTATTAAGGGAAGAAAACCTGTGCATCAGGAGCGCAGTAAAAGGAGAAGAGTGGAGTGGGGAACGAGCCAGAGACTGCCTAGGTTGCGGGTGTGTCCTATCACAGGACGGAGCTTCTACTGGACCCCATGGCTAACGGGCCACCACTTAAGAATTCATGGTGAGGGAAAAGCGTGGTGCAACTTCAAAGCCTGTTGAAGCTAGAATGATGCTCGGATCCATAAATAGATTCCAGGCCAAGGAGAAAGAGGCCTAAGGGTGTTAAGGGAAGAAAACCTGTGCATCAGGAGCGCAATAAAACAAGAAAAGTGGAGTGGGGAATGAGCCAGAGACTGCGTGGATTGCGGGTGTGTCCTATCACAGGAAGGAGCTTCTACTGGACCCCATGGCTGACGGGCCACCACTTAAGAATTCATGGTGAGGGAAAAGCGTGGTGCAACTTCAAAGCCTGTGCAGATTGCTCAGTCGGGAATAGATCAGGGCAGGTGAGAATGTAAAACAGAAGCAAGGAGTCATTATAGCGACTCTGTGCTGAGTTCCTGGGCAGATGGATAGAAATGGGCATGGCAAGAATTGGAGAGAGCCGGTGCCAATTTGAAGGTGGAAGTTCCATTATCAAGTCACTGCCAGGTCAGGAAGGGAGAGGCAGCTCCAGGCTGACTCCCAGGACTCTAGCTTCAAATGAGCCGACAGAAGAGTGGCTCTCTAAAATCGAGAAGATTGGAAGAAAAGCTGACTCAGTGTGGAGAACAGGACATGATTTTAGTCTCAATATGTTTGTGGTAATTGAGGTATCCAAGTCGAGATGTCTCCTAAGTAGTTAGAGCTACAGGACTGAGGCCAAGCTCAGAAGAGCTCAAAAAAAAAAAAAAAAAGGATAAAATTCTACGTAATAGGTATGCTAACTTATCTGACTTTATTATTACCAAATGTATGCATGAGTCAAAGTATCAAACTGTGTTTCATAAATACATGAAATTGTCATGTGTCCATGAAAAGGTTTTTAAGAATAAATTTGGGGATAGGAGTATAAATTTGGGACTTGCCGGTGTTCGAATGGTATTGAAAGACATCAGGCTGACAACTTTCATCTATGTAGAAGACACCAGTCAACCTAAGAGGGAGCTGAGAGTGGACTCCTCAGAAATGCGTCCTTTAAATCAACCGTAGGAGAGCCAGCAAGGAAGACTGAGGAGGATGGCTGAGCTGTAACAGAAAGAACCAGGAGAGCGAGATATTATGGAAGCAACATAGGAGAATGTTCAGGAAAGGGTCGTCAAAGGCATTACACACTGAACACATATCTATTAAGGTGAAAAATGAGACATCCCTTGGGGTTGGACACATAACCGTCCTGTGGATCCTAGCAAGAGTAGTTTTGGAGGAATGGCCAAAGCTGGAGCCATTTGACACAAGGTTGAAGGAAAAGAAATACTCATTCATTGCAGTTTCACTTTAGATTGCAAGACTCGGTGCACTGAATCTGTGGTTCTTCACAGTCGATCTCTGAATACAATCCAAATCCCACACATCTCAGCATGACTTGCCATACTTTCTAACCAACCAATTCTAAAAAGCCGATCCTATATTAAATGTCTAAGTGGAAAAAAAACAAGGATAGTAGATAATCTATCTAACTAATATCACTACTTTAAGTGAATAGTAACCACAGCATATGGTATTCCTGTGTGAGATCAACATTAAAGAAGGAAACAGCCTAGAAACAGACCTGGAAGTATCAGATCTCGTACAACATGGAGGCACCCTTACCAGTCTGCACCAGTTCTGTTGTGGGTGGGTTAGGAGAGGTGGGGTTATGAAGAGGAGACACCGAGACTGTGGGGGAGACCCAAGGTGTCAATTATACACGGTCAGGCTCCTGTGCTGGAGGGGAAGGAGAGAAGGACTGGAGACCTGGGGGGAAGAACATCTCTTAGTAGGGAGGGAGGGCCCGGAACCAGCACTTGCTCCTGCGGTTGCCCGGGAGCGTGCTGCCCCATCCTACCGCCGGCTGCCCCCCTTGCAGTAGGCCTCATCCCTCTGACTGTGGGTCAAGTAGGCTTGGTGGGAGATGCAAGCAAGGATATCGGACTGTTTGTGTGTTGCGATATGACATAGAGAGGTGGGCCAGGTGCATTTTTCTGTTGTTTTCATTGCTTCTCTCCACCTTGGATTCAAGTATTTCTTCCTAGAAATTGGCCCGTAAAGGAACGGTGCTCCTGTTACAGACTGTGCCACCATCAGCTCCAGCCTTCTGCACTCCTGGAGAATGTGATTGTGGACACAGCAAGTATGCCTACGTGTAGCTCCAGGGAAGGCAGGAAGCTCTCAGTCAGAAGCAGATGAAAAGTGGGTGTCATTGAACCCTTTCAATGCCTGGTCCATCCTTCTGCTCGCCAAACATTTGATCGAGCCTTCTTCTGTACAACATCAAATTTTAATTGCTCCCCATAAGAGCCCCTCACTCTCTGGGGAAGAGGGCATTAGAGATTGTGGCCCACTTGGGGGCCTGCAGCTTTCTCGGCCTGCTTGCTAGCTGTTGGCGGAGGTGTGAGGGGCAGGGCTCCAGGTTCCTTTCAACTCTGAAAGAGCCTCGGTTCTCTGCTCCCCGAGGCTTGTGTGTCCTCCGTCCTAAGGCAGACGCTGAGCATCCCGGAACTGAGATGAATTCCTGCTGCTCACACAGTGGGAACTCACGCAGGAACTGTGCCATCCACTTGTGTTTGCAGTAGGCTTTGGGTCCTGTTCACCCATAAGTCGCCAGTTGCCACCGCCAGATTCCCTTTGAGTCTTTCTTGACCCCGCTCCACTCCTGTCTCTCGACAGAACTGCACGTGATCAACAGGGGGATGCACTTCTAAGCTCGTTCCCTTGAACCTTCATGTCCAGTTTTGCCGGTGTGTGGGGGTCAGCCTTCAAACGAGTGTAATCTGGAGAAAATCCCATTAGGAAAAGTTAGTCACTGTTCACTTTGGCCTTGGGAAACCTCCCCCTAAGCGCGTGCACGCGCGCACACACACACACACACACACACACACGCACACACGCGCATTTGCGTTACAGTGGGCAGAAGTAACTGTATAGCTCTGTTGCTATGCAAAGCCACTGCCTGTGAGCAGCAGAAATCTAATATCAGTTCCTCAGATTCCTCAGCTGGTCCATCCCAGCCCTTGCCATTTATTAGTTCTCTCCTCAGGATGGCATCAAAGACACCGCTCAGGGCTGGGGATTTGGCTCATCGGTTCTGCCGCCTGTCTCATAAGCACAAGGGCTTTGAGTTCAATCCCTGGTGCCAGAAATATAAATAAACAAATAAATAAACAAACAAATAAGACACAGCTCACATCTGGTAAATGCCTCACGTATTTCCCATCAGTCAGGAAAGGTTAGACCATTTTAATGGAGAGTAACACTGAGTCATCCATGTGGGAGCAGTTCACTGTCTGGATCGCTTAACCCTGTACAGAAGCTAATTCCAGATGTATTGAGGTCATGAACACTTTAAGAGTTAATAATTGTTAATAACAGTGAAACGGAAATATTAGAGAATAGTATTTATTTGAGGGGAAAGAACTTTCCAAGTAAACCACAAAAACCTGTAAGCTGAAGAAGGGAAACAACATAGATTTTATTTCATTGATTTTATAAATTTTCATTGATTTCACAAATTTCCAGCCTCTCTAAGTGAAAGTCATGACAAATAAATGAAACGACAATGAATGGTGCTAAATTAATTTAGAATACAATATGCATATTGCACAAAAGTATCTCAAATCAACAAAAAAATAAAATTAATCAGGGGAATCCAGGCATGGTGGCACACATCTGTAATCCCAGCACCCTGGGAGGTGAAGGCAAGTTCAAGCACAACCTGGGCAATTTAGCAACTCAGTGAGATCCTGTCTCAAAATAAGAAATGGAAAAAAGGGCGGGGATGTAGCTCAGTGCAAAAGCTCTGGATCTATTCCCCAGTACTAGAAAAAAGTCATCAGGTAATATACACAGGCAGCTCACAGAAGAAATACAAACGGCCTGCATATTTGTGAAAAGTCGATCAGTCCCGTGAGTAATCAGAGAAGTGCTGATTATAGTAACAACAGAACTCTGAAGCACCACATTTTATTCACTAGGCTGGGTAACATTTAAAAGATTAACATGCCCAGCCTTGCTGAGGGTGCAGGTGTGGGCACTCCCATGGTCAGAGGGCGGTGCCATATGTTGGTATGTGATTCTCAAAGGGTGATGTAGCAGTAACTGCCCAAATTTAACGTGGAATTCCACGTTAGGAAGTTGACCCCACAAGTCCACTTCCAGAATTTTTCCTACAGCAATCTCTGCCTATGCAGGCCAAGATAGCCAGGGTCCCCATTTTACCTTGTATTGAAATAGGAGGACAAAGGGAAACATTTAGATAGATCACCGTGCATTTACACAAGGGAAAGCTCTGCCGCTGGTGAGGGAGGTGAATTAGCTCTGTGTACTGACGTGGAAAGATCTCTGCAGTGTATGAAACCCAACTCTCCTAAGAACATACACAGTGCTGTTTGTTATATCATTGAAGAGGTTGGGAGAAGCCCAGAAAGGCACACGATGAGCCTGTCTTTCTGTCTGCCAGGCTGACCACTGGCTGAAGTCCTCCCACAGCAGTGCCACTCAGCACGGGTGGACGCTGGAAATGCAGAAGGTGGCCCGTCACTCACGCCCCGAGGAGCATCAGTCCCCCCACCCAGTGTGGCTTATGATCGGGGGGCTTCCCTCTGGACCCCCTCGCCCAGGCTTCCTGACCCTCTTGCTGGTCACCTTGATGAATTTCTGAAGCCCCCAGTCTCCTTTGCCTCCTGACAGTTGCCTCCAGCATCCTGTGTTTTCCACTTCTGCTCCAGCCTCCTGACTTCTCATTGTCCCCGCCTCCCCGGGTGGGGCACTGGTTCCCGTCCTGGGAGGAGGGCCCACTGGGGCACCCTGGGGGTGGAAGGCCTCAGCCAGTGGTGGCTTCCTTGTCTTCTTCTCAGTCATTCTGCTGCAAAGAGTTCAGGGGAATTGGGCCACAGCTGCCTAGGCCATCTGACAGGTTGGAGCCCCTAACTTTCCTTTGTGGCCACCAGTTTGAAGCCCTTTGCATGTGTCTCATCCCTGGGATGCAGCCTTATGCTTTCAAGGCCTCAGTTTTACCATCTCTCAGGCCAACTAGTGCTGGGGTCCTTTTAACCTGAAATTCTATAGCCAGGGGTCCTATGCTGGCACCTGTTGGCTGGTTCCCAACACGCTCTTAATTGAATTCCCTGTAATGGGGGTGGAGCCTAGCAAGGGAAGATTTTACTCCCCATTCCCCATCACTTACTGTGTCATTACACAAATTGTGTGTGATTTAGTTGATTTAGAAAAAAGAGCTGAGAAGACTGACTCTCTGCAGCACAGTGGCCCTCTCTGGTTTCCTCCCTTCCCCTAGGTGGTAGCAGCTGGATGACTCTGGCCGCTCACCTGAGGCACAGCTTTCCCACCTGCGTGCCATCTATCTTCAGACCAGCGTGCCTAAGCCTGTTTTTGTCCTGCTCCTCACCCCCCGAATAGACCACAGCTCCTTGCAGACTGTCACTCAATGCCACGTGGCTGTGCCCTGCGGCTGGAAGTATGTGGGGGAGCAACACTCCCAGCCAGGTCGTGGGCTCCCCGTTCCTGTTCTGTGAGCAGCTGTCCATATGCTGACCTGTCCGGTCTCCTGTCACTGAGGACTGTCTGCTGAGGAGCCTGTGCAGCCACCTCCAGAAACAAGCGGGTCACCAGTCGACAGATTTTTCTCTGAGCACCTACCTTGAATCAGAGGCTGTATTCAGTGTAGAGAATTGGGTAGAAAAGGTGCAGCCCCTTGGGTTCAGTATGGAGGTAGATGAGCAAAGCACTGTCGTAAGCACTCAGACAAGCTTTGTACAGTTTGAGTCCCTTGGTTACTCTGTGGGATGCACTCTCGATTAACGTAAGGTAAAATTTTAATTTCATGGCAGAAAAATTGAAACCAAGTAATGATATAGAAGTTGTTACATCACTTGAAAGATCTTACTGTCTTTTCTCAAATGATGCTGGAGAAAATGGGTAACGAGGTTTGTTTTTTTTTTTAACTTGGATTTCAGCTTTTATTCTTTGAAAATGCTTTAACAGGATAACTGGCTGGGGACTGTTCTATGAGGTAGGAGAACACAGAAGGAATCCCCTAAGCCTGCTTCCTGGACCACACAGGACACAGTGGTACCCAGAGGCTCCCTGTTCTTCCAAACCCCATATTCGAAGTAGCATTGCCTTTGACCTCACCAAACCAAATGTTGTTGTTCTAACGACTTTCCCCCACGTGTAAAGCCATCTGCTGCCTAGTTCTGTAATCTTGCATCCTAGTTACTTCAAAGATCAAAATGCACGTGCACATGTGCAAACACGTGCATCACAAATACACACCTATTCTCATGTACAGCACTGTGTATGCATAAACCACACACACTGATTATATAGAAATGAATAGCAAATGTATTATATTGTTGTAGTAGATAGAACTTGCTTGAACAGTCTATAAAATGTGGGCCAATCACTGGGCTCCCTTCTGTTCGTGTCTCCAGAGCAATCTGAAACACTTCCACAGTTCTCCATTTTGGACTGTTTCAATAATGTGCTATTAACACTACCATTTACATTTTTATTGTCTTTACCGAGAGCACCTGCACTTACTAACGCCTGGGTACAGAATGTAAGCTTGAAAGCAAAGAATGACAGTGAAGCGTCTGGGGCGGTGCATTGGGTTTTCTTTCGGTAGAGATGATCAGTCCATTTCCAGTTTACAAACCAGTGTAGGGGGAAGGAGTGGCCAAGTGCGCCTGTTTTGCCTGCTGTCAGGGCACCGGATACCCTGAAAACTTGCTTTTCTAACTGGAAGATCCAGATGACGTGTAAGAGACGTAAAATTAAATAAAGGTTTCATATTTCAATTCAATTTTTAAACTGTGTATCCCGTGTATTTTGTGGCAGCCACTGTGTTTAATGAACAAGCGAAACTCCTTGTCCTTACAGAAATTACATTTTAGTGGGGGAGATGGAAAATGAGTGTAAGACGCGTGGCGAAGGTGTGGATTGTTAGTGAGTGGTGCTGAAGAGGGCAGACGAAGCAGAAGAGGGACGTGAAGTGCGGAGGACAGCTGCACGCTTGAGGCGGGCTGCGGCAGCCTCCCCGTGAGGGGCTGTGAGGGCGCCGGGAGGCCGGGGGTGGAGGAGGCCTGCAGCTGCTCAGCACCAGACAGGGACGCAGAGGCGCCCAGAGTGGAAGGGGTGCTGTGTCTGAGCAGTTCTGTGGCCTTTGGTAGGAAATTAGCTTTTCCTCCGAGTAGGAATGGGATGTTGTTGGAGGGTCCTGGGCAGGAGCACTTGCTAGTAACTCAGGTTTAGCAAACCACTGCATGGGCTGCTACTCAGACATTTTAAAAGGTGAAATTCAGCAGGGCTCTGTGGTACACACCTGTAATCACAGCACTCCGGGATGCTGAGGCAGGAGGGTCCTGAACTCCAGCTTCTTCGAAGCAGTTGATTAAGACTCTGTCTAAAACAATAAAAAAGGGGCTGGGATATAGCTCAGTCCATTTAATTCCCAGTACTGGGAGGAACAAAAGATGAAATTCTATCATTTCCGAAAACATGGATGAGCCTGAAAGACATTAACTTGAGGTAAAATAAGTGAAATGTGCAATGCCTAGTGCTCTCACTCCCGTATAATTTAAAAGGCCAGTTTCAGAGGAGCTGGGAAAAGAATCCTGGGTACCAGAGGCTGGGGAGGGGAGGGACAAAGACAGGAGGGCAAGGCTGGTCAGTCGATGGGGTTACAGGTACAGAGGAGAAACACTGGGAAGCCGGGGCTCTGTCCTCAGACTGTATTTAGAACCCCAGCGGACTCACAGTTGATGGGCAGATGTGGGTGTGAAGAAAACCCGAAGCTGACTTCCGCATCATCGGCTCAGCAGTGTGGAAGGCTGAGATGCTCTGGTGAGGGACGGGGGAGGTGACAAAAGGGCTCCATTCGCGAGGGAATCAGGCTCTGCAGCAGAGCTTTCTCGTGACTGCTTTGCCGTGTACATTACACGCCCTGCTTCTTGAGAAAGAAGAAAGTATCTTGGAGCCGAGAATGAAGAAGGAACTTGAAACAAACCCGCAGCAACTTTCAGCACGTGCACGATAAGGAGAAGCTGACAAATGCAGATGACAGTAGGACACTTCGTATGCTTCTTAGACTGATTTAAAACAAGAAAAAATAGGAAAGATGGGAAGCTCAGCCAAACGATGAGATTTAATCCAATATGTAGAACCCTGTGGGTTGTGGGCAGTGGAGTATTTCCACTGCTTCTGTTTTATTCAGCAAATCATAGTGAGATCCTCACATGGACCAGGTAGGCGATTTACGGAGAAGACAAATTTGAGTCACAGATTTGCTGCTGAAGCCTCGGCAAATGAGTACAGAATGGAGCGCCCAGTGGTGAGGACTACTGCGACTCGGGGAGGGAAGATGAGAGAGGTTGGAGAATTGTTCCAAGGTATCTACAGAGTGATACGAATTTGGCTGGGAGTGTTGCTGCCTGGTGCAGCACTTGCCTAGCGAAAATGCATATGTGTAGAGTAGTAGGGATATAGGAATGAAGAGGGAAATAAGTAGGGTACGAGGAAGGCTTTCTCCCCTAATGGGCAGCTAGTGAATGTAGAGGAAAGGAAAGGATTAGAAAAGTCAGAACTTGACAATCACTGAATACTAATTTTTACATATAAGTGTATCATGGAGTGCTTAAAGCAGTGGGGAAGATTCAGTGAGAAGTGGTGCATTTACACAGCACATCTCCCTGCAAGATACCTATTAATTAAAAATGGAGAAATTGGTCGTTTTTAGTAGAGGAACATGACGAGCATCACCTTAACCAAGCGTCCGTTATCAGCAGCATCAGTACTGGGCCTAAGAGATGGCATTTGCCTTCTGATAATGGATGAGGACAGAGCCTCGCCTTCATGGTATTCCTGCGAGAAGTTTCTAACAGTCTAGGCATGTAGTGTCATAGGACAAACCCAAATTGAGGAACATTCTCCAGCTAGGCAGTATTTTGGGACTGTGAGATGAAAGACTACGGAACTGTTTCAGATTTTTAAAAACTGGACTGGAGACATGAGACCCCGGGTGGGATCCGAGGATCCGGGAACAATTTGTTTTGCTATAGCCGTCGTCATCAGGGCCCTGGTGTGCTGTGCTTTGGGTCTGTTCTGTGGGTCCCCCGAGGCTTGGTTGCAGTGTGGTCCCCATTGCGAGATACTGGCAGGATGGAAACAATTGAGTGGTGGTATTTAGAGGTGAGGCCTTGGGGAGGTCTTCAGAGTGAAGAAAGTTGTCAGGGGTCAGCCCCTAAGATGATTCCTGGTAGCTTTCTAGGAAGACGGAGGCCAGCTAGGAAATACTTGTACTGCACTTGCCCACTGCCTGTTTCTCACCACGTGGTGCCCTGCGGTGCCAAGGGACCCTGCCAGCAGAGCCATCATCCGATGTGGCTCCCGCCCTTATACCCCAGACATGTCAGCTAGATGAACCTCCCTTCTCTACAATTTAGCAGTCTGTGGCATTGTTATCAGCAACAGGAAACAAACTAATACAATGGCCAACATTGAGGGCAGTCTGTAGACTGTGTCGAGTTGCGGAGATGTGTGACTTCAGTCCAGCAGCCCTCACAGTTCACTCCAAACAGCGCCGCTAACAACAGAGTGGTGACCCCGGGGTCCACATAACACCGCCACAGGGAACATCCGGCTTCATCCCTCCCGGCCTTGCATCTGAAGAACAGTCCACTGTGGGTGATGGGCCGGCTTTCGTCACACCACTCCCGTCTGTGGGGTCTGCACGTTGCTTCCAGCCTGCCCTCGAGAATCCGGAGGCGCACGTTGCCTCCCGTGCCCTTCCACAGGGGCGCCCACATGGGGGGTCCAGCTGCACGCACAGCAGACGCCTCTTGCTTGTCCCCGTGGCAGTTGTATTCACGCACACGTTGTGTACGGTGTGTGCCCCACCACCTTGCAGTGCTCACGCATCTCAGCAAGGCACTCTTCCTGCAGAACACGGACTACAGAACTGCCTTACTGAAATATTGAATATATAGGCACACATATTTATGTGTGTGTATTTTTAATAATAGGTCAGAGGAGTTACTAGCAAACCTTTGTGGTCATTTCTTTGGATTTCACATACACACATTTTTGTGTGTGCATGTTTTCATGATATTTTATAATCATATAGCTTCCATAAAACCAGTCTGAACTACAGTAATCTATCTGTGTTTCACTCAAGCACAAAAATGCAGGCCACACCCATGTCTGACATTGTTCCCTCAGGACACACTGTGCCCAGAGCACCCACAGAAACGACTTAGTGCTGCGTCACTGAATGAGAATAGCAATGAGATCCTTTCCGCCTCAGGACAGGATCACTTTGGAGTTTAGGAAAAGGATGCAACGTCCAGATAGGAAACAGGAACATGTTGAATGGTCCGCCGTCTTTGTGACATTCATTTTCTTTCTCGGCATGATTTTACCAAGCAGCTATTACCTGCCCCAGTGTGTGCTAGGTCCATGCATAGAAAAGACAGAAGAGTCAAGTAACTGGAGTTTAAATTCTCCAGCAGGAGTCTATGTCGTTCAATGGATGGATGGGATGGGTAAGTGTGTGGATGGATGGATGGATAGATGGATGGATCTGTAATATTTTTACAGAGAAGGAAATTGCTGTAGAAGAAATGGTCAGTAGTGCAACAAAATTGTGAAGAGGTACTTCAGGCAGATGGGTCAAAGAAGGCCACCCAGGAGTGGGAACTTGAAGCAGATACTTGAATTTAGAGGAGAATGGAAGCACTGGTGAAGCCTTTCCAGGAAAGCTGGGCACAGGTGCAAGGAGCAGCAAGTATGTGGGCAGTCGGTGTGGAGGGAAGGTTCAGCCCGCAGCTCTCATCTAAGTCAGCCACATGCCGGGGAGACCTGGGCTGGTGGGCGTGGTCAGGAGGTACAAGACCTGGAAGGCTTCAAAAGGAGTTTGGGTTTTATTCCGGTGTAGTGGGACGCTATGGATGAGTTTCAAGCAGGGAATGACATGATGTAACTTAAAAGGCCTTTCTGGTTGTGTTGACAACAGATTGGAGGAAGGGCAGACTGTGGTGTGCAGATGTTAGTAAAAATATTCAGACTGAATGAATCAGTCACTAGCAAACTATCAAATATCCAGCCAAGTGCCAGGAAGGTTGCTTTTCAAAAAATGTGTATAGACAGAGGTTGAATTATAGAAATCTTTCACCAGCCTGTTTATTGGCTTTACATAAAGCTTCTTCTATGATCCCCAGATTTTTGTTGTCCATCATTTTTACTGAAAAATAACATACATTTAGGAAAAAAATACATCAAAATGTACAGTTTCATGAACTATAAAAATTGAAGTATGTCATCACCTGGCTCAAAAATAGATCATTATGTGCAGAATCCTTCCCTCATGCTAGCGCCCTACGTAACTCCTCTTTCCTCTGCCCGTTTTTTTCACGATTGTGACCTCTAGCCTGTGGACTACTTTTACCTATTTTTAAAATTAATGTGATGAATAGAATCAAATACAGCTTGAGTATCCCTATCCAGACTGCTTGGTATCAGAAGTGTTAAGTTTTTTGAGGGGGCGGATTTTGGAATATTTTCAAATGCATAATGAGATATCATAGGGATGGGTCACGAGTTTAAACACAAAATTCATTGATGTTCCATATATACCTTGCATATATAGCCTGAAGGTGATTTCATGCAGCATTTTTAGTATAGCTGTGTACTGACTGTAACCTGTTGGGTTAGGAGTGGAATTTTCCACTTGTGGTATCATGCTAGTACTCAAAAAGTTTCAGATTTCGTATTTGTGTTTTTGGTTGTCTGCTGCACATACCAGAAGGTCATTTTCTCATATTCATATTATTATTTGTCAGTAAATGATTATATGCCAGTCTATCCCAGCATATTCCTGATTATCCTGTTGGTCCATAGGTTAGCATGCTCCTTGCTTCCCCGTTGTAGCTCTAGGAGCTGCAGGACTGCAGCAGCTCTTTCCGTATCTTTTGATACATGTGCACACATTTTTGTTGTTCTGTGCCAAGCGCTGACCCAGTGATTCCTGGGTCTCCTGCAGTTTTTCCAAGTTGTTTCATCAGCTTCACTCTCACCCTACCTGTGGGAGGGTGTGCTGGTTACTTTGCCAGCAGCAAGTATCTTCTTTGTAATTTTCTTGTTATTTTAACTTAATGTGACTGGTGACTAATGAGGCCGAGCAACTTTTCATTGATTCTTGGCCTTTTATAAATCTTACAAAGCACAAGTTCAAATGCTTATGTGTTTTTCTATTGGATCGTCTACTTCCTGTTAACCTCTGTATACATTCTTGATTCTAGCCTTTCTTGATGCTGTGGAGTGTCATGATCTGTATTATACCTTGCCTTTTCACCCACAGTGATGTTTTCCAGTGAGAAGCTCTAAGTTGTGTTTCCTTTATCATTTTAGTGGTAATTTTGGCATCATGTTTCAGATATATTTGCCCACTTCAGATTCATAAAAATGTTCCTCTATGGAGAGTTTATCGTTTTATTCTTCAGATTAAGAAATATGGAATTGGGCTTTTATTACTGTGGATGCTGTGAAGTAGGAAACAGGAAAATCTCCCCATATGGGTAGCCTGTGTATGGGCCATGTTTACTGTGGACGGAGGGCCTCGCTCGAATAGTCTGCAAAGGCATTCTGGCCAAATTGGAACTCTTACGTAGAGCTACATGCAACAGCGTGTCTGGTTCAAGTTCTGTCTGGGTGTGCAAATGGAAACGACACTGCGTCGCAAGGCAGGTCCCAGTTAGGAAGGAAGAAGCTACAATCGCTTCTCTGATTTCTGAGCAGTTTGGGCTGATCGGGGATATAAAGGAGTCATCAGACCCTGGGTGCATAAGGGATTCTGTAAAGATAAATTTTTTTGCAAAAAGCCATTAAAATTCCAGCATCAGCTGCTTTCGTCTCGGGGGTTGAGGGAAGGTACCAGTCCCTCACCTGGAGACTTCAGGCTGAGAATCGATGAGGATATTGGAGGGTCAGGTGCTGTCTGTCTTTCCAAGCATCTGGAAGGGTGACAGATCGGACCAGAACATCGCCCTTAAGCCATCAGAGCAGGGGATGTGAGTACCTTCCAAGGACACAAGATGGGTCCGGAGTCACTTAAATAATACAGTGGGGAAATCATTGCTTGAGATGCCACAAACAAAATGTATACCTTCTGCTAATTCCCAGTTATTCTCCTGTTCTTTGAACCTTAGTTCAAACCAAGGAATCAGCTCTCCAAATCTGAAACCGGAGGAGTTGTGCACAGTTCTTGCTCTAAGAGATGTTAGGGAAGTAAAGCCCTTCACATCCTTGGGTCTGTATTTTTCCACTTTTCAAGACTCTGCAGGTATTAAAGATACCATCATACAATTTAGAATTTGTCCCCCCTGGAGAATCCGGTGTATCTGAGGTGATTTATAGCAAGGGAAGTTTGCAGGATCGTGGTAAGCGGTGATAAATAAAGTGAAGCCAGAGGTAGAGAGAGAAAGGAAAGAAGGGAAACAGTTCTGTGCAGAGAAACTGAAAGCAGGTGATGTCATTTAAAGCTTAGGGAAGAAATCAGATGTATGGAGAGGCTCTGCACAGCTCTGTGTGTGGAGCCAGCTCCTAGGAACTGGGCTGAAGTCCTGGTCAGGTCAAGATGTCCCCTCCCCGGGTCTCCATCCCTGGGGAGTGACCACAGATATGCAGCCCACTTCACATTCAGTTACATCAGAGCCTTTTCACTACTCACACATGGGTGTGATGGACCATCTCCCATCACTGTTCAAGGCAACCAAGATTCCATCATCCATGAACTGCCCACCAGCGGTGCTTAACACAGAGTTCATCGCTGCCCAGGTGGCTCTCTCTTGGCCACATTCGCATGCTCACCCTGAGAGGCACCCCTTTGGAATCGTGAGCGGATTAGAAAGAATGCTCAGTGTCCCCAGATTTGGACAGAGACTTGCTCCTCCTTCTGCCTGGCCTCCGTGGCTCCTGGCGTTGGGAAATCTTGTGATGCATGTGACAAGGGCTGAGCATTGCTGGGCTTTGTTCCTCAGATGAGTCACTGCAGACCCAGATCCAGGGAATCAACCTAGAGGAGTTGGCTGTATTTCTTTTTATATTCTAAAAGATCCCTTCTAACTCAGGATTTGATGAAACAATCAAAAAAGTCTTGTGGCAAGGAATGGAATCATGTTACACACAGGGAGGCCATGTGTGTGAAATTTAGCCATAAACTCAGGGGCAACTTGCTTTGAATGGAGTGGAGTGAGACAAAACCTGAGATTCAGTGAAGCCAATCTTTTGGGAGACAGAGCCACCTGTCATTGAAAAAATAGTTGTTCCTCACGGATCCTAAGAGAGGGTCCATGCCACAGCACGGGTAGCCCAATGGGATCACCAGGGCTGGTCAGGAGGCCAGGGAGAAGGAATTAACTGTGGGCAGGAGTCTTAACAGTGGGCAAGGGAGGAGTGAGGCAGGTACGCAGGCTCGTGCTGTCTGGTGTGAGTAACTTAGTGAGCCCTGGATGCTGGCTGTTCCTCGCTGTCTGGACCCCGGACCTGGGTGATTTGGGGAGCTGGATGGAGGCCTGGAATGTCGGAGTCCAGTTGACAGAAGTGCTTGGGGTGTGGACTCTGGATGGGTTGGTTCACACAAGAGCAGCACCTTGTCAGGAGAGTTGTTTACTGTTCCTAGAAATTGGCTAGTCCTTGGAGGAGCAGTGCCTCCAGCTGTAAGACCCCAGATTTCTGAGCTTTAGAATGCAGAAGATGTGAGGCATTTCAGTATGCAGAACGGCACCTGCAAGGTATCAGCTCCTTTTGGGATGTGTGGAAGTACCAGGCATGTGTCTCGTGTTCCTACAAGCCCTCCTTCCCTGCTGCATGTTGGATACCCACAGGTGCTGCTCCTGAGCGGAACAGGTACGCAACGGCACTCTGCTATGGGACATTCAGTGAACACGGAAATCTGAGAGTCGGGCGCTTGTTCACAAGGTGACCTGGGGACACCAAGGGTAACCTTCTCTTTCTGTACCGCCATCCTGGAGAGGAGACGTTGCATCTTCAAGTAAGTGATCGTGTCAGCCCCAGTTCGCTCCAGTCGATATTTATGTTGTTTAAGCGGACGAGGCTGGCTTTCTGTCCTCATGGACTGATGCCCTCTGGTAGGCAGTAGTGAGGTTTGTTTGGGTCCCCTGGGGTTGCTCTGTGAAGCCTGGTGTCTCCTTGTCCCCCCTCCGGCTGGTGAGGAAGGCCCGGAGCACAGGCCAACCCCACCTCACCCTCTTGCTGTGTCTCCCAGGAGCCTTTTCTGGATTGCCCTGCAAACTTCTTCCCGGAGACAGGGCCGGGATGTCACTAACCATTTCATGCCCCATGGCCATGCGGCTTTCCTAGTGAGAGCGCTGAAGAAACGCACGTGTTCGTCTTGGAGGAGGTGTTCCTCAGCACCTTTCGCCCATGCTATTATTGGATTTGTCATTCGGTACTGGATTTTGAAAGTTCCTTACATATTTTGAATATGTATCCTTTGTTAGGTAGGTAGTTTGCAAATGTTTTAGCTCAGCTTATAGCTTGTTTCTTCGCTTCTTTTTAAAATTTTCGCCACACAATAATTGTACATTTTGCAAGTGTGGTGCAGTGTTTTGATACATAGATACAATGTCAAGTTCTGACCATGTCCACCGTGTCAAATGTTCATTATTTCTTCCCGTTGGAAAGTTCACAGTTCTTTCCCCTTGCTGTTTTGAAATATATAGCAAGTCTTTTTACTTCTTAAGGATCTTTTGCAGAGCAAAAGGTTTTAATTTTGATAAAGTCCAGTTTATCAGTTTTATTTCTTAAGTCACCAAGCCCCATATCTCAAATATTTTCTCCACTTTTTCCTCTTAAGTCTTACAGGCATGTGTTTTACATATAAATCTATGATGATCCGTTTTGACTAGTTTATGTGGAAAATGTGAGGTTTTGGTTAGAGTTTTTGTTATCATTTTGTTGACAGGCACTGAATTGTGCACTTTAAATGAGTGAATTGTGTATGAATTATATCTCAATAAAGCTTTCTTTTAAAAATGTAGCCAAAAACAAAAATCAATTAGCTACACTTGCACAGGTATGTTTCAGAGTTCTCTAATCTGTACCATTGATCTGTGTAGCTATATAGCAAGCTGAATATTAAATCTTAAAATTACATATATTGATCAGCGCCACTGTATTCATTTTTCAAAGTTATTTAGCTCTCCTACTGCCCTGTCTTCCCACATCAGTTGGAGAGCACCCTAGTCGACCTACAAAAGTCCGGCCGCAATTGTGATGGGAATTACGTTCACCCCTAGATCATTTGGGAGAACTCACAGTTGTCCTATGCCATGAATGTGGTATGTCTCTCCACTTGGTTACTTTTTACTTCATTCATTCATTGTTTATAAACTAAGCATACAAGTCTTATAGATTTCATTAGAATTATATCTTAAGTATTTCATTTGTTCATTGCATAATGATGAATATTGTATTTTTAATTTCACTGCCCATGTGTTCATTGACCAATTAGAAACAATTTCCTTTTATGTATTAGTCATATATCTGTGAATTTGCTAAAGTCACCTGTTAGTTCTAAGGATCTCTTGTAGATTCTTTGGAATTTCCTATGTAAAGTATCATGGCTTCTGCAAATAGGGACAGTGTGCTTCCTTCCTTCCCAATCTCTGCCCCTTTGCTTATTTCCCTGGTCTGGACTTCCTGCACTATGTGAAACAGAAGTGTGAGAGCCAGCATGTGTACCATATCCTCCATGATGTTAACGGTTGTGTTTTTTCTATGTGAAGTTGAGGCTATTTCTTTTCATTTTCCAGTGTTCTCAGTCATTTTTAATAGGAGTGACATAGTCATGTGATGTCTATTGTCCAGCCAATTAATATGGTAGATTAGAGTGATAAATTTTGAAACATTGAAATACCCTTGTAGTTACATCACTAGAGTAAATGCTACTGAGTTACAGGATTTTATAAGTGTTATTCTATAATATTACATATAGTTAATAATGAAATGCATCATTCCAAATTGAGTTTATATTATTATATATTATCTCTATAAATATTTTTGTTTGTGAGGGACATTAGTTCCTTTTTTGCCACCTTTTGATGGACAAGTGTTATATCCTCTTCTGTTACCTGAAAGGGATTATGCAGGGATTAATATAACATAATTATATCACAAATATATATATACTTATGTGTAATTAATTATACATTAATTCTTTATGAACATGGTTACTAAATTCTTCAAAACATAATCTGGGCCTAGAAATTTCCCCTTGGGAAATTTTGAAATTACACATCTAAACCTTACACAATGTATATGTGTATTGAAATATTACATGGCAGTGGCATGCTAATATATGTAATTTTTTTAAGCATCAGTCAGAAATAAATTTAGAATGTTGCTTTAACAGCTGCAGGGATATTCAAATGACCTATTTTATACAAGTGAGTTGCAGTAGTTTGCTGCATTTTGGTATCGGCCCCTTTCATCTAAACGACAGAATTTATACATATAGAACTGTTTGTCGTGCTTGCTGTGCTTTGCTGTGGGAGAGTCTATACCTACACACAGTTTGTTCTTGTTATAGCTCATTTGCATATTCTCTTTGGTTGTCATTCTTGCTAGAAGTTTATCAATTTTGATATTTTCAAAGAGGCAGCTTTTTATTTTACTGATGTTCACTGTCATTTTTCCATCTTCAAATAAATCGATGTCTGCTCTTATCTGGATTCTATTCTTACTCTCGCTGGCTTTGGGTTTATCTTGTAAATTTTCACTTTGGGGGGTGTAAGTGACATTAAAAGGATGTACGTGTTCGATGTGTACAACTTGCTTAGTTTGGAGATAAGTGACTCCCCATGAAGTCATAACCACAGTCTATGCCAAAAACATACCTATCACCTCTGAAAGTTCTCTCCAGCCTTCTATGTTGTTCTTTGTCTTTTATAATAAGAACTCTTAACATAAGATCTACTCACTAGATGATTTTTTTTGTGTGTTGGTAAGGATTGCAAAGGCCCTGGGCTAATTAGCTATTCCATTTTATTTTGCTTTATAACTTTGAGACAGAGTCTTGTCAAGTCTCTAAACTGCCCAGGGTGGGCCCAAACTTAAGATCCTGCTGCCTCAGCCTCCCAGAGGAAAATTTTTAAATATAAAATTCAGTATTGCCGATTAAAAGCATTACATTGTACAGTAGATATCTAGGACTTACTCATTTTATGTAACTGAAATTGTAGCTTTATTTCTGCCCATGGCCTTTCAGTGAAGATTGCATTTATGTTGGTTATTTATTGCTCCATAAAAATGTATAACACATTTAATGTCCCAATTTTAGTACTTGTGCTGCCAAAGTGAGCACTAGCACATTTAGTGTCTAAAGACACAGATTCACTATCTTAAAGGTTTTGTGATTCAGGGATCCGGGCAGAGTGTGTCTGTACCCTGACTTAGGTCTCTCAGGAGGCTGTGGCCCAGGATGTGCTCGCCTGTGCAGTCCTGACCGGGAAAGGGTGGCCTTCTGAGCTCCCTCCTATCTGTGGCAGGCTGCTGTGGAATTGCAGTTTTGGACTAATGACATTCTTGTTTCTCCCTCACCTACCCCAGACGTTGGCAGTCATCACTCTACTCTCTGTTTTTATAAGGTTGAGTATTCAGGATTTCTTTAAGTGGCACTTTGTGGTGTTTGTCTTTCTGTGTCTAATTTATTTCACTTAGCATAACCTACTCAAGGTTCATCTAAATCGTCCTGGTGGCAGGATTTCCTTCTTTTTTAAGGCTGAGTAATGCTCCATTGTGTGTGTGTGTGTGTGTGTGTGTGTGTGTGTGTGTGGTGGTTTAAATCATTGATATTGTGAACCCTGCTGCCATGATCATGGGAGCATCAATGTTTCTTTGTGATCCTGATTTTAATTCCTTTGGATATCCAGAATTGCTATTGGCGTTGAGGTCATGTGCTAGCTGTTTTTATCTCTCGAGGAAGCTCCATAATGTGTTCCATAGTGGCAGCATCCATGTGTAGTCCTAGTAGTGACAGGTAGGCGCCTTCCTTCCCCCTCATCTTTACCACCCTTGATAACAGCCATCAGAACAGGTGTGTGGTGATAGCTCCTTGTAGTTTTGCTTCGTGTTCCTTTCATGATTAGTAACATCAAACAGCTTTTCACATGCCTGTTGACACTTTTAAGGATTTTTTTGCCCATTTTTCATCACAATTTGGGGTTTTATTATTTGGGTAATGAGCTGTATATGTTCCTGGTGTTTTTAGAGATTAATTCCTTATCAGGTGTATGGTTTGCAAATATCTTCTCCCATTCTGTATGTTTCCATTTCAGTCTGTTGATTCTTCCCTTTGCATTGCAGAAGTTTTTAGTTTGATCTCCTTTTGCTTTTGCTGTCTGTACTTTGTTATCATATCCATAAAATCATCACCAAAGCTATGGGTCAGGGATTTAGCTCAGTGGTTCCAATGCCTGCCTTGCAAGCGCAAGGTCCCAAGTTCAATCCCTAATACCAAAAACAAAAAAGTCATTGCCAAGGCTAAAGGTAGAAAGATTTTTCTGTGTTTTCTTCTAGAAGTTTTATAGTTCCAGGTAATTACTTAATATATTTTTTAATTGATTTCAATGTGTGGTGTAAGATTAGGGCCCAGTTTCTTTTGCAAATATCTGGTATCCTCCATACTTTTTATTGAAGAGACTGTCCTTTCTCATTGTGTAGTCTTGAAGCCATTGTAGAAGATCAGTTGAATGTCTGTGTATGGCTTTATTTCTGGTTTTCATTCGGTTCTGTTAGTCTATATGTCTGCTTTTGTGCCAATACCATATGATTTTGATTACTATAGCTTTGTGATATATTTTGATATTAGAAAGACTCATGCTTCCAGGTTTATTCTTCTTGTTCACAATACCCTTGGATACTCAGGGAATTTTGTAATTTACTATTTTTTCTATATCTATAAAAATGCCATGATTTTGGTCCTGTATTAATCTGTGCATCACTTTGAACAGTATAACATCTTAGCAATATTAATCCTTTCAATTTATGAACACATGATATCTTTCCACTTATTAGTGTCTTTAGTTTCTTTCATTGGTATTTTATAGTTTGCAGTGTACACGTCTTTTAACCTCTCCAGTTAAGTTTATTAATAAGTATTTCATGCGATTACAAATAGAATTTTTTTTTACTTTCCTTTTTGGACAGTTTTTTATTAATTATAAAGTACAACTGGCTTTATATGTTAATTTTGCATCCTGCAATTTTACTGATTTCATTTATTATTTCTGATATTTTTTTTCTTTGCAATTTTCCTATGTACTCCTATAGATCATGGCATCTGCAGAGAAAACTTCTACTTCTTCCTTTCCAGTTTGAATGCCTTTGATATCTTTCTCCTGCCTAATAGCACTAGCTGGGACTTCCAGTACTATGTGAATAGAATTGGCAACCATGATCTCATGTCTGGCCTTAGAAGAAAGCTTTTAGCTTTTTACCATTGCGTGGGATGTTAGATGGATGCTTTCCAAAATTCCCTTTATTGTGTTGAGGTAAGTTCCTACTAAACCTAATTTAGTGGAACTTTCATCACTGAAGATTGTTGGAATGTTGCCAGGTGAGAAGGTGGTGTGATTTTTATCCTTCTCTCTGTTAATGGGATGTATCTCATTGGATGATCTGCATGTGCTGAACCGTCCTTGTATCTTAGAGGCAAATCCCACTTGCTGATGGTGTGTGATCCTTTTGATGGATTTTTGCATGTGGTTTGCTAATATATTGTTGGTGATTTTGCATTTATGTTTATTAGATATAACTGCTGTTGTGTGGTTTTTCTTTTCTTGTGGTATCTTTGTCTGGCTTTGGTATCAGGATGACAGTGGCCTCATACAATGAATTTGAATCCCCTTCCATCTTGAAGAGTTTAAGAAAGATTGGTACTGATTCTTCTTTAAATGTTTGGTAGGATTCACCATTGACGCTTTGAGTCCTGGACTTTTATTTGTTGAGAGATTTCTGATTACTGATTCAATCTCCTTTTCTTTTAAACTTATTTTGGCCTTTAATTTCTTCTTAATTCAGTCTTGGTAGATTACATGTTTCTAGGAATTTACCAATTTCTTCTAGGTTTTCCAATTTGTTGACATTTACTTGTTCAAATTAGTCACTCATTCTTTTTTATTTCCATAACATTAGTTGTATTTTTTTCCTCTTCTGCTTCTGATTTTATTTAAATTTCCTCTCTTTTTCTATTGTTTGTATAATTCTGTGTCAAGAGTTTTTTGTTTTTAAAAAAACTTTTGTTAGTTTTTCTATTCTCTAATTTATTTCTGCTCTAATTTTTATTATTATTTTATTACTTCCCTTCTTCTGCTATCTTTTCTTCTTTTTCTAGTCCCTTGAGGGAAATAGATTATTTATTTGAGATTTTTCTTCTTTTATAATGTGGGTGCTTATTGCTGTAAACTTTCCTCTTAGAAGTGCCTTTCTGCTTTCTGTAAGTTTTTGGTATGTTACATTTTCATTCTCATTTATTTCAAGATATTTTCTGATTTTCCTTTCAATATCTTCTTTGATCCATTCTTTAATAGCGTGTTAATTTCCATGGATTTGTGAGTTTTCTCACTTTCTTTTGGTCACTGATTTCTAGTGTCATCTCAGTGTGATGAGGAAAATACTTGATATGAGTCAGTCAAGTTAAATTTGTTAAGCCCAGTTCTTGACCCAGCATGTGACCTGTGCTGGAGAATGTTCCCTGTGGGATAGGAAAGGGTATGTCTCCTGGCACTGTCTGTCAGTAGAATGTTCTGTATGTGTCTGTTAGGTCCATTTTGTGTATGGTGTGGCTTAAGTCCGCTGTCTCCTTTTGTATTTCCTGTCCGGATAATCCATGCCTAATTGAGAGTCAGGTATCAAATCTCCAACTACTATTGCATTGCTGTCTCTTGCTCCCTTCTATACCTGCCCCTTCTGGAACAGCTAAGCACCTGAGGCTGCAAGCTACAACTCCGGCACCCTCTTGTCTTTGTTGACTGCGTCCTCAGTGCCTCTCTCCCCACCCACATCCCTGTGTTCCACGCTGGAGGCCACTCTGTGGATGCAGCAGATGGTGCCCTCTGCCCAGGGCAGAACCTGACTTGGGGACACTTTCCAGGTCTGTCTCCCTGGCTGTGTCTCAGGAGCAGGTGCTGGTCTTCAGGACAAATGCGCGAGCCACACTTGCAGGTGTATATTTTGGTTCTTGTTCATTCCACTGCGTTGGTTATGGACCAGCTGGAAGATAAAAAAATAACTTTTCTGTGATGAATAACAAATAGATTTGAATGTTTCAATGCCACTGTGTTTAATATCTGTGTTTTCTAATTACAAAAGTGATATATGACTATTATAAAATTGATATACGACTGTTAAGGAAAATTCAGAAAGCACATAAAAAAGATGAAAATAACAATTTACCTAGAGTCTTAGCACTCAAAGGCTTGTGACTGATAACATTTTGATGACTTGTTTTTATTATAGAATCAGTAAATACTCAAAAATAACAAGTGACTCTATTTGTAGTCTTCTTTTCTCTGACCAGTTGTCTCTCGGAGGACAGTTTAAACATCTGTATTTTTTTCTGTACTTCATGTAAACACGACTGTGAACAGGGCTTTATTTTTTGTTTCATTTTGTCTTGCCAAAGTGTTCAGGCCATATATTTCTCACAACCTGTTCTCTTTGATTAATAAATACCTATGGACATATTTCCAGACATACACATGTGTACGTGTATATTACGTGTGCATGTGTATGTACTTATATGTATAAGTATGCACAAAAGTACCACATCTTCTAAGGCAGCTGCATGGTATTTCATGGGCTACTGTATGTGTGTGCACTGTGCAGACACACAGGCCTCGACAGTGTGTCTTCGTTTGACTGATGTGTCTTCATGCGCTGTGTCTCTCTTCCTGCCCTGTTCCCAGGATGGCAGAGAGAGGCTCAGCCCTCTTTTCAGTGTTCTCCCTCGGAGAATGCTCAGTCACTTGGAGCCCCTTGCCCCACTGACATCCTGACCACGTAATCCATCTGGCGATCAGCAGCACTCTGGGTGCGAAGAGGGTACTTTCAGTTTTGACACGGGAGCCCTGGCGCATCCGGAGGTCTCACTGGATGCTGCTCTTGCTGTTCTTGCACTGGTCTCTGTATCGGGGACTCGTGTGGCCCTTGCCTGGTGTAGGCTGCCGCGCACAAAATAATGCTGGGTCGGTCCCCGTCCTGGTGTTCTCTGGAGCCTCTGTCAGGGTCTGCATCTGTAGCGTTCCTGGATAGTTGTCCGCCCTCTCTGCTTCCCCGGGTCTCGAGCCCTGCTCTTCCAGCTCTGAATCTTGCGGCATCATCCTGTGGTCCTTAGCCGTAGCACCTCCTCCCCGCCAGCTGGTGACCCTCTGCAGAGTGCAGGGTGACTTCAGTCCCTGCTCTTGTGGGCACAGCTCAGGAGTGGCTGGCGTTCTCTCTCCTCCTTCCTCGCTGCCTCTCCCTTCCCTACCCTCTCCCTGTGTCTCTCCCATCCTGCTTTCCTCCTCTGTCTCTGACTCCCTCTTCCTTCTTTCTGTCTCTCTCTTTCCCCTGTCCCTCCCTTCTTTGCCCTCTCCTCCCTTTCTCTTCCCCCTCTGACTTTCTCCTGTCCCTTACTTTCCTGAATATCTTCATACGCCCCTTTATACTTCTGCATTTTGTTTATTTTTTTGCCAGTCTTCTCCTGCAGTCCAAAGGGGATCCACTGTATCTCAGCCCTGATTGCCTTTACTTCCTCTCTCATCCTCTGACCTTTCCCTTCACTAGGGCCTTGGCCTCAGGGAGGTCCCGGGACAGACACCTCTCTCTTTTTTCCTTTCCCAGCCAGAGTGGTTTGAAGCATCCTGCCGTCCATTTCTTACTGTCAAGACTTGCTCCTTTCCCTGGCAGGGCTCCCTCCCTTGGAAGACTTTTGAGATGCTAATGGGGCTCATTCAGTTTTTAACTTACCTTAAATCCACTAAATCCAGATTTCTCCACTACATTCCTGCTAAAATGATTAAGAAAGGTCAGCAGAGCCCTGAGCCTCACAGCTGGTCAGTGGCCTCCGGAGTGGAAGTCGGTTTTCAAGGAAAGGCTGCAAAGGAAACACTATTTAAGACAAGAGATGTAAAGATTCGAAACGGCGTGCTCAGTGCGGTGCCACGCAGCTAGATTCAAACACCCTGTGGGTCATATTCAGACTTCTGCCAAAGAGGAGGAGAGGCTTTCCTAAATATATTTTTCTGTACTGGAACTCTTCATTTCTGTAGAGTACGACCCTGAGAGTGTGATGGAAAGGCCACGTGCCGTTTAATTTTTAGAATCTGCCATGCATCCTTTTCCAATTCACACTCCCACTGCTCAGGACGAGGTGCTCGCTTCTGCAGCTCTTCACTGCCGCTGCACGGTAGAGATTCTTTTCAGGTGTTGGAAATCTCATTAGAATAAAAACAAAGTGTCTTCTTCCATTTTGCACTTGGCGGTAGGTGGCTTTTGCTTTCCTAACCCTTACCAGCCTTCTCTGTTCCCTGCTCCGTAAGAATAGTTTCAGTCCGTTATCCAATAAGGCCGTTGCTCTCCTTAATTCCCCATTGTCTAAGCTCTTTGTACACTGGGAAATTGGAAGCAGTCAGATGTGATGGAAATTATTCCTAATCTCTTTTTACTTTTTGTAGATTGTATTTGCATTCTGGTATAGGAATGCCTACCAAAAGAATAAGACTCACGAAAATTTCAAGTGTTCATCAAAAGAATTAAACATTGAAATACATGAATAATTATACTCATGGATGGTGCCTTAGTTCATTTTCTGTTGCTATCACAAACTGTCTGAGGTTAGGAAATGTATAAAGAAAGGAGGATCATTGGCCCACAGTTCTGGAAGGCTAGGAGCATTTGTGTGGCTCTGGTGAAGCCATCTGGCTACATCACAATGTGGCCAGTGGCACCATGGCAAGAGCCTGGAAGAAAGGGGGGTGATCGCATGGCCAGTGATATTCAGGGGCCCGACTCACTCTTATTATTACCGCTCTCTCTCCGGGAACCCAGCAGACCCAGAGGGAGCCGAATCAGTCTCTCGGGGTGATGGCCCCAGTCACCCCATTATTTCCCATGGGGCTCTGCCTCAGGAAAGTGCAGGCCACGCTCAACATGGCCACTGAGGACCAGACTCTGAGAGGGTGAGCCCTCTGCGGATGCATGCGAACCATTCCCAAACCATAATCAGTGAGGAAACTAAATCAAAAACATCGACACTTTGATGTTAATATATAAATGTTTCAGTTAGTACCCTGCGTTTTTATTTTAATTCAACTGTCTACAGATATCACCAAAAACACTTTTAAAAGACTAGTAAAAGGGATTTATGTCATCTTCTTAAAGTATTATTGAGCTGTTCTAATCAAAAGAATATAGTATTGCCTGAAATGGTGGTGCATGCCTGTGATCCCAGCACTTGGGAGGCTGAGGCAGGAGGATCGCTGTTAGTTAGAGACCAGCCAGGGCTACATAGTGAGTTCCAGGTCTGTGTCTCAAAAACCAAAGAAGAAAAAGAATTTTCATAAAATAAACCCTTTTTAGGAGCCTTAGGAGCACTAAAAACTCAGTTCTGCACATTGTGGCAGTAACGTCCATGTTACAAATATTCTGGGATGGAAAACTAGCAGAAAGGAGGACACCCTGCGAACAGGTGCACCTTCCCACAGTGTGGGCTAGAAGTCAGCTTAGGTTTCCACCTCATTTCCTGCTGGACAGAGATTTCATAGGGGAACACCAGGGACATTTTGCAGAGCATCTGAGTGAAGAGGTCACATAGTATAATTCCAAAGAACAAATGCATTTAGAATCTGAAGATTTGGGTTCATATCCTTGAGGTGACACTCACCCCTCTTGGGGATAGCCACTCTGCTTCTGAGTCTGGGTCTTATGTTTTATTTATTTATTGGGTTTCTTCAAGATACGGCACTATGCTTTTGTAAATTCTGTGTCACGCTCTATGGTAGACTGGAAAGTGGGCCCTGGATGTCAGTTTAAAGAAGTAGGATTCACCATGTTAAGGACCTTATCCCAAAAGACACGTTGATCTTTTAGTCCTTTAGTTAACCCTGGGAAATCATCTTTGGTAGATTGTTGCAAGGCTGTGTATTCGTCCTGCCTCGCTATAGGAAAAAGTCTGGTCAAGCATTTCATAAATGTCCAGGCAGTCAGTACTGCAGATGTTGCAGGCCCTATGGTCTTTGGTGCAATGAGCCACCTCAGCCTGCAGGAAAGCAGCCGAGAGACAACCTGAAAACAAGTGGGTGTGGTCTGTCCCAGTAAAACTTTGTTTACAAAAAGAGGTAGCTGACAGGCTGGTCAGCTTCACTAGCACCTAGCAATGGAGGGAACCACATTCATAGGTCTCATCAATTGTCATTGTCATTGGTCAGGCTTTAGTGCTAAGTCCTGAGGTTGTAAATATGCTTGTGTGGGCTCTTGGTCTCCAGGAACTTCACAGTGAGGTTACAGCAGGTAACTGAGATGGAGGTCTGCCTCAGGGCCTGTAATGCCTGACAAACAGGTGGACCTGGTCCTGGGATCCCTGAGTGCCAGGTTCACCCAGAGAGTTAGGCAGACAAATGCGGCCAAAAGGAGTCCAGATGGCTCCTCCTATTCAGGGGTTGTGATGCACTGAATCTAGCAAGATGGAGTCCAACACTGCACTCGTGAAACTGGGATGGTGAGTTCTGATGGAAAGATAAAAGGACAGAAGCAAACAAAAACTCAGCTGTCCAGGTGGGAAGCAGAAGCTGTTGCTTAACTAATAACTTCACGCAAATTTCTGCAGCCATGGGAAGCTAGAATGGAATAAATTGGCCCCAGCTAATCAGGGCGCTTAGCTTCTCCATCCTGTGGGCCACATCATATCTGAAGAGTATTTTCATTTCTGGACCAACGCAAGAAGGTCTAGATTAGAGGAAAGTAACCTGACACTAAGTTAGCTCTGGTGGAGGGGGAAAGCATAATTGGCAGGGGCCCCATTAATCCTCTTACCAACTTTTTAAGCCAGGGATCATTCTGCATTTATAGAGCAGCGCTTCGCAGACTTCAGTGTGCTGTGCATCTCTGAGCAGATGGCTTAAATGCAGAGGGTCTTAGGTGGCGCCTGAGAGCATTAATTCCTGACAGGCTCTGGGATACGCACCATATAGCTGGGTCTGAGAACCGCATGGCAAGAGGCAGGAAGGAAATGGAAATTGACGGGATCCTTGACTGGTGGAGATCAGACTGCTAAGAGTGGTGGTAACTAAAATTCAGAATTTATTAAACTCGGGAAGATTGATGACTTAAGGAAGAGTCATATAGGATCACTAGGAGCAGGAAGATACGTATTTTAATTAGACATTTTATTTTGAAATGATTCATATGCAGTTACAAGAAATTAGTAGAGTTCCACTGTCCCTTTTCCTGATTTCCCCACTGGTAGCTTCTTGTAAAACTATAGTCCCTGAGGTTAATGTGGTCCGTGTTTAGAACAGCGCCCTCCCCACAGACTCCTAGCACTGCTCCTTTACATTACAGTCTCTCTGTCCCACACTTCACCCCTGATGAGCAGGAACTCGTCTCTCTTTCTGTAACAATGTTACAGAAATGGGGTCATTCGAAATGCAGTCTTGGGGATTTCTGTTTTTCACTCAGCGTGATACCCTGGGTATTCATCTCAATTGTCCTGGGCATCAAGAGCCCGTCCTGGTTGCTCACTGAGCAGCATTCCAAGGTCTAGATGTGCCACAGTTGGTCTCCTCATTCACCCCTGCAGGTCGGGATCTGTTTTTAATTCTGGCCCATTTGGAAGGACACTGTAGTCAGTGTTTTTGTGCAACTACTTATGTGAACATAAGACTTCATTTCTCTGGAATCCAACCCCTTGGCTGTATGATGATGGTTGAATGTTTAATTTTCAGAGAATCTGCCAGGCTGCTTTCCAGATGGCAGTATCACTTGACATTCTCACACACCGTGCATGAGTTGACCATTTCTCAGCACCCTTGCCAGCGTCCCATGTTGTTGCTATTTTTTTTTTATTTTTGCCATTCTGATAGGTGCGTAATAATAGCTTATTTTGTTTTAATTTGCATTTCCATGATGACTAATGATGTTGAAAACCTTTTCATGTGCTTATTTGCCATCTATATAGCCACCAGTGAAATGTCTGTCCATGTTTCTGCTAATTGGATTTTTTTACTTTGGAGTTTTGACAACTCTGTACGTTCTCGATTAGATAATAGTCCTTCATCAGACATGTGGCTTGCAAATATTTTCTTTCAGTCAATAGGTGATGTTTTTGAAGCAAAGCTTTTTTAACTTTGATGACTTCAATCTGGCGATTGCTTCCCACCCTCAACATCTTGTGTGCCCTTCCTGTTCCTTCCCCAGCAGGATCTACACTGGGGCTTCACCAAACCCTCCCCTGGCCCTGCCTGTGTGATGACTCCTTCCAGCACAGGGTGCCAGCCCCCGCACCCTTGCTGTTTCTTTGCACTGAAGACTCCGTCTGTGGCGAGGGAGGAGGGATGGACAGGCCTGTGTATCCATCTGTGTGGTATCAGTCAAACTTACAGAAGCAGAGAATAGGGTGGTAGTTATCTGGGACTGGACGTATGGGGAGGTATTAGTCAAAGAATGCAAAATTTCATCTAGACCGGAAAAGTAAATTCGAGAACTCTGTTGTACAACATGGTGACTATAGTTAATAACAACATATTTTATGCTTGGAAATTGCCTAGAGTAAATAATAATAAAGTAAGATGGTTTTTTAAAAAGTTATTCGATTAGGAGAGATTTCCTGGCAGAGGCAGGGCTTCAGGGCCCTTATCCTACGAGCTGTGGAAGGGTGTGGGGACAGGGAGAGAGGGAACCAGGTGGAAAAGTGCACAAGCTCTTGCTAGGAGAGGCAGGAGGAGGAGCAGGAATCCAGGCTCTGGGTGGTCGGAAGCCGGAGAGGGTGACTTGTTAAGCTGTCACACACCTGCTCGGTACCTGCTTCTCCCCTACCCCCTGGCTCTGTGGATAGTGGGCAGTGTCCCATCTTTCCCTGAGCTCTGCCTGGAAGTCACTTGGCTACCTGCTGGGTCTGAATGCCTGCTGCTCTTTTGGACCTGATGTTTCTAGCAGCCCGGCCTGGGAGCTTTCCCAGTCTTCCTTTCCATCTATAAACCCCCTCTGAGTTTTTTTTTTTTTTTTTTTGCTTTAAAATAATGTTGTCTCATTGGGACCAATGGGTCCCTGGAGCCTTTCAGAGCCTGTCCCCTTTCATCTTTATGGACCCTTGCAGCAGGCTCAGTCTTGTGATGAGAGATGACAAGGAGCCAAAGAGGCTTCTCAAGACCACGAAGCAGATAAGGGGTGTGGCTGGGACCAAGGGTAGGGCTCCTACCACCCCCAGAGATGCCTCCGGTGCCACAGGGATGCAGGAAGGAGGCTTGAATGTCTGCATCAGGAATCTCCATGTCTGCTGTCAGCTTCCCAAAGACACTGTGTGTTCACAGTTGCAAGCACATTTCTGGGTCATCTTCCGGGATGCTCCTGGTCTCCCGATGGGTGGTGTCCGCAGGCCGCTACTCTGTCCAATCCAGCCATGGCCACCTTTCAGAGCCAGAATGCCAGTCCAGAGGGCAATTTTATTTTAGCTCCTCGCATTCTCCCTAAGATTAACGTGTACACTTAATGTTGACTGACAGTCTTTCTCCTCCCGCTCCTTTCATTCCTGATCTCAGCTTACTTTTAAATCGGTGGCAGTTTTCTTTCATTTTCCCCTAGAGGATCTTGCATTTTGAGACATATTTAAGCCTTCCAGATCTTTGCATACCTCATTCCAGATGTGTTCGGCATTTCCAGTGTCTTCAGTACAGATGATGAGTATCTCATCTTTATTCCCAGAAGTTGTTAGCTTTTACTTTTTTCTGAATCTAAAGGTACCAAAACTTTAGCCCGGACAGACTGCAAGTTTCGATTCCATTCAAGAACCATAACTGGGTACCAGCAGGCCTGAAGCAGAGATGAACGCCGGGGCAGAAAGAAACTCTCCTTCCTGAGCCACCAGTAAACTGGATGATCAGTGTATGAACTGAGTGAGGTCTGTTTGCTAGAACTCCACCTTTCTCTTAGTGATCTTAGACTAAGGAATAAAGCCACTCCTGCCTGTGTCACCCAGTGTACATGTGTGAAGACTAAATGGAGAGCACTGGTGATCCTGAAGGTGGGTGGGTAGGCACTGGGTCCAGCTTGGGAGAGGCCGGAAGACGAGGCTTCCCCTGGTTGAAGGGGATTCTAGGGAAAACTGTGGGGTAAATGTCCTCTATGATCTGGGTTGTGGGTGGGGCCAAAAGGGAGATGTTTGAAAGATTCCCCATGGAGAAAATATGAAGAAAGAAGGGGACGCAGAGGAGGTGCACGAGTCTGGAGCATGGGCCACGGCCCAGGCGGTTCTGTGCTCAGGCTCTGGGGGCCGTTAGCTGTGCGAGTCACCCTGCAGGATGAGCGATCCCCTCAGTGTTCTGGGGTTAAAAGAGATCATGGGGTGCATTCACCTGTACCTGGGGCTTAGTGCTGCGGTGAACAGCAGTAATGATCCTGGGGATATTGTGCCACCAGCAGGCAGCGTGGAGTTGGGCACTGAACCGGGGGAGAATCGGCTGATGGCTGTGCAGTGTTCTTGAGGGGACTTGGGCCCAACCGGCGCCATCAGCATAGGCACCACACCAGGGCCTCCGAGCCTGAGGGCAGAACCTACCCATCTCTCCAGGGGACAGTACCTGGCCAGGTGCTGTCATCCCCACTTCAAGCATCTTACTGGGTTCACGGGGCCTCAGGACTGCAGTGGCGTTGCCACACCCAGCTTGCCAGCGTCTGTGCCTCTGGGGCCAGGTTTAGTATCCGGCCACTTCCGTTCCATCCTTAGGGCCAAGCGATGTGCTGAGAAATGAGGTTTTTTTGTGGAAACCCTCTGGGTGTGTCACGTGGACAGGCCCATTGCCCTCAGCAATTTTGAATCACTCTCATTTGGGAGTAAATTAAATGTTTTTTAAAATTTGCTACAACTAGCCCTCTTCTCCTTCACACCAGTGTGACATTCCTTACCACAAACTTCAGACACGGCCTGTCTGGACAGGCTTTTTTAAGCTTGCTGGAAATGTGTTTGTATTTGATTGATTTTAGAATTTAAGTCCGAAGGAACGGATATCGGAGTATTTCCTGCCGATCCAGTAATATGATGTTTCTCTGTTTATTCTGCTCTCATTTATAGTCTTCAGTGAAGTTTGATAGATTTTTCAGATGATTTTCTTTCTTATTAGCACACTTTCAAAAGTGCCTTTGCAGACTTTTTATGATGCACACACTTTCTCTTTCCTGGCTCCTTTTTCCTTATAAAGCATAGCCTACCGGCAGAAAGTACAGGGGGACTATGTGAATGGTTCAGAGAAGAGCACGAATAGCAGTGCACCCCCTGTGTAGGTGACTGTGAGACTGTGACTGTCCTCTGTGCCTGGCCCTCTCTACCCGGCCTTCCCCGGCCCCTGAGGATTCCACTGCTCCCTGAATCACTCTTGTTTGCACCACCAAATACAACACCACCTGGGTCAGCCTCTTCCTGGCACTTTGTCCGAACCGGTCCCTCCAGTCCTTCTGGGTCTTGCTCCCTTCCCTTAATGCTGTGGTTGTCAGTCCGGCGGCATCTGCGGCTGTGGCCCTGCGCTCCTTTTCCCTGGAGTCTGGGTTCCACGCTGACGAGGCTCGTGTGCCTGCTGCTGCAGGTGGCGGCCGTGGTCACTGTGTGAGCGGCAGAACTGGTGCTGCCCTCTCCGTGGCCACGGCACGGACTCCGAGGGTGAAGGCAGGGGTGGAATCCCCAGCGGGTGGGCTGGGTGCCCTGTGTCACCTCAAGCTCCTGACGGTCGTTCTCCCAGACAGCTGCACCGTGTCTGACTTTGTCCAGAAGCGAAGGCTGTTCCATTCTCGTATTCTCACTGTTCTCTTAGGAGACCTTTGCCAATCTGTTAGGTATAGAAAATGAACTCTTTGTGATTTTAATTTATATTACTTTGATTAAAAGGGATCATCAGAATGATTTTTCTGTTTTCCTAACTTTTTTGTTCTTCCGTTTCTGTAAAATTCCAGCTCATTTCTTTGGCCCATTTTTCTACTGAGTTGTTTATCTCTTCTCATTCAGTCTCAGAATTCTTTAAATATTCTGGGTACTGATTCTTGTTTGGTTATGTTTTGTAAATATCTTCTCCTACTTGTGGCTTTTTCTACTCACTTTCTTCGTGTTGCCTTTTCATGAGAAGCAGTTTGCAAGTGATATTAGTCATATTTATCAATCTTTTCCTTTGCAGCAGTCCTCGTTTTATCTTGTTTAAGAAATTCTTTCTTACTCCAAAGCTGTAAAATATCTCCTATAAATTCTTCTAAAATGTGTATAGCTTAGCCTTAAGGGCAGATTTTGCTTTTCTTGGTTTTTGGTTTTGGTTAAGGATTCAGAGGTGTCATTTCATTGTTTCCATATACCCAGTCAGCCGCCTTAGCTGTGTGCATCCTAAAGTCCATTCTGGTCTTTGAAATCACTGTGATAGACCGAGTGCCCATAGGGTGTATGCCATCTTTTGTTAGGTTTTCTAGTCTATCTTACTCCTCTGTCTTTATCTATGGTGTCTCAACTCCTGCCATCAAAATGAGGAGTACTTTATCTTCCTCCAGCTTTGCTCCTTTTCTTCAAGTGTGCATTCACCTTTGTGCTGTCAGGAAGTTTCAGAATTAACAGTGCGCACGCACACACACACACACACACACACACACACAGAGATCCCCCTTTTGAGATACTGAATGCAATTATGTTAAAATCTGTAGAAGTCTCCTAATTTTTCTCTTTTTATTTATATCTATCTCAATCCTTAATGAACCTTTATAATTTTCTCTGTAAGATTTTTGTGCATTTTTGTTGGATGCATGCCTATATGATTTATATTGATCTGATAATAAATGGCATTTTATTTCATTTTCTGAGTCTTTTATAGTTTATAAAAGCACAGTTGATTTTGTGTACTCACTTAGTTTCTTAAAGATTCTACAGAATTCTACTAATTTATCTCCAAGGTTATTGTCTATGTTTAAGTCATATTGTCCACAAATAATAACAAGGTTTTTCATTCCTTTTAACTTTTTATACCATTTATTTTAGTTAATTAATTATTTGTTAATTAATCAGCTTATTTATGTTGCCCTAAACCACTGGCCAAGACCTGATCTTGAAGGGAATGCACTCAGCATTACCCAACATTTCACTATTAACTATAAGATGTTACAATGTTTTTCAAAAGATCTTATATCAGGTTAAAGGACTTCCTCTCCATCCTACCTTGCTAGAATATATTGTAAGTTACCCTACTTGTCAGATTGTATCAATGCAAATCTTTTGAAATGTTCATGTAATGTTTCTCCTTTAATTTATGATGTGATAGACATAAGGTTAAATTAGTCTCACATAGTGACTTTTATCTTGTTGACTATCAATATTACTATATATTTTCTGCATTTTAGCACTCTACCAATGTAACTAATTTTATCCTCTTATTTTTAACTTTAGATTTTAAAGGCAGTCATTTGATTAATAACCCACATATGTGCTATTTTATTATTTTTGTAATTCACCTTTGCTGCTTGCATGTTGCCTTTTCGCGGTGGATTTCTTTTTCTTTTGAGTGTCTTCTCTATGAATTTTTCAAGAATCTATAGACAAATAATTTTCTAAGCCTGTGCCTATTTCTTTAGAAAGAATTTCACTGCCCATAAAATCCTCGGTTCCCAGTTATGTCCACCCTACTGCGCTCGTCTTTAAATGTATTTTTCCTTGAGTGATACGTGGTCAGTGGAAAAGCTTCAATCTGATTCTCACTCATTTGTTGGCCAACCTTAAAATTTTTTGCTGCGATGAATTACACAAAACAACATTTTATCGTTTTAATTAAGTGTACTTTCCAGTGGCATTAAGTCAATTCCCACTATTTTGCCCCCACCACCAGGGTCCCTCTCCAGAACCTTTTCATCTTCCCAAACTGAAACCCTATGCCTACTAAACACTCACCTGCCGTATTCCAGCCCCGCCAGCAAACAGAGCAGCCCCGTTCTGCTCTCTGTCTCTGAATGTAAGTGCCTCACCCACTGAGAAAGGCTCTGCGTAGAGAAACGATCGCACAGTCGTCACTGGCTGGCTGGCTGAGTTCGTGTAACGTCCCTCGGGTCTGTCCATGCATGCTAGCGCATGTCAGAACATCCTTCCTTTTGAGGCCTACTAATCCTCCCTTGTGTAACATATGTGTCATACTTTATTTATCCACGCATCTGTGGACACTTGTATTGTCTCCAGCTATTGACTGTTGTGAATAACTTGACTATGAACTCAGTTTCACAAATAAATGTTCATTTGAGTTTTACTTTCTTTGATTAATTTTATTGGTACATTTTAGGTATACAACATAATGACATTCATCCTTGGAAATTTGCGCCTTTACATGATGCATCTTGGTTCTTAGTTTTTCCCCACTCCCCTGCCCTCCCTTTCAACACCTCCACCCCTCCCGATCTACAAAGACTTTGGTTCCATTGTTTCATTTTCTCATATTAATTCCACTCCCTTCTTTCCTTTCCCCTGCCTCTCTCACTTCCCCTTTCCCTTTTAAGTTCTACTTTGAATTCTCTTGGGTGGTTATGTACTGAAAAGTCAAACTGCTACATCGTAAAGTAATTCAATGTTTAATTTTTTTACAGAAATATAAAAAATAGAACCACTGTTTTACTTAGAAGGTACATCACTTTACATTCCTATCAGCAATATATACAATGGGTTCCTAATTCCCTGCGGCCTTCCCCAACACTTGTTATTTTCTGGTGTGTGTGTGTGTGTGTGTGTGTGTGTGTGTGTGTGGTTTGCGCATGTGTGCGTGTGTTCTAAAATAATTAGCGCCCTAATGGGAATGAAGTACATTAATATCTCATTATTTGCATTTCCCTGGTGACTGTTTATGTTGAGCATTTTTAATGTGTCAATTGGCCATTTGTTTGTCTTCTTTGGAGAAATGGCTCTTCAACTGTTTACCCCATTTAAAAAACTGAGTTGTTCATCTTCTTGTTGAGTCATAGTTCCTTATATATTCTGAATATTATCAGGTATGTAACTTGCAAGTATTTTCTTTCATTGAGTAGGTTACTCTTTCATCCTGTGCATAGGGTCCTTTGAAGCATGAAAAGATTTTACTCTTGATAAAATCTATTTTATTTCTATTTTTTTGTTGTTGTTCATTCTTTGAGTGTTGTATCCAAGAAGTAACTTCCAAATTCAGTGAGGTGAAGTTTTCCCCCAGTATTTCTTTCTAAGAATTTTAGATTTTACATTTAGATCTTTGATCCATTTTGAGTACATTTTTGAACTTAGCATTAGCTAAGGGCCCACCTGTGTTCTTTGGAAGCTTGCTATCTAGTTTTCCCACCACCAGATGAAGACTGCCCTTTCCCCAAAATATGGAAACAAAGCTTTTGTAAATAAGGAGGACAAGCAGGGTTGAAGGGAGGGAAAGGGATTTGAGAAAAAGAAGAATCGAGATAGAAATTCCCTATGATGAATGAGATCCTTATGTATATCCGAAATGTATCAATAAAATTAATTTTTTAAAAAAGATTGCTATTTCCCCCATTGAGTGATCTTGGCACCCTTTTCCAAAATCACTTGGCCTTATGTATGACAAGTTATTTCTGGGTTCCCTTTTCTATCTCAGTGGTCTGTACTTGTCTTTATTCCTGTAATATACCATTCTGATTACCATAGCCTCATGATGTGTTTTAAAATCAGGAAATGTAAGACCTCCAACTTTTTTCAAGAACATTTGGCTGTTGATTTCCTTTGTCTTACATTTAATCTCTTCTGATTTTTACTTAAGAACTCAGAGTCAGGCATGGTGGCACACACCTGTAATCCCAGCACTCAGGAGGCTGAGGCAGGAGGATCACTGTGAGTTCAAGACCAGCCTGGGCTACATAGTGAGTTCCAGGTCAGTCTCAACTATATAGTGAGACCCTGTCTCAAAAAAAAAAAAAAAGAACTCAGAAAGTGTATTCCCTCAAGTCTCTTTGAAAGAGTTAATCCTAGAATCCTTTTAATAACATAAAAATCATTGGGAGAAACAAGTGATGTAAATTATCCAGGATCAACTAGCAAACACTAAGACACAACAATATGTTACAGTTACAGTGGACCCTCAAGTTACAATGGGCCTGAATGCAAACAACTTGGATTAGATTAGATTAATAGGAGATTCATCTGCCTCTTGTAACCTATAGTGTATACCCAGGTAAACATCCAGATCGCAGCTGTACTTAGAACCAGCCCATGGGAACCTGTCAAGTGCATAAGTCTAGGGTCCACTATAATAATAAGAAAGCTCCCAAGCTTGAAACAACTGTTAAAAGATGATTCTGAAGAAGGTAGAAACATGAACATCAAAAGCAATTTGGAATTAACATTTTAAATGATTCCAATAAAACATAGCAAACAGCACAGGAAGAGAAGGGAACTAAATTGAAAAATGGACTTTATCCTGTGTAGAAATTATAGGAGAAATATGTATATTCTAAATTTGGATAGAAAAGATGAACATACATATGTATTTTATAAATTTAAGAGAATTAAGTGAAGAAAAATAAAATACAGCTTCTGAGGATTGCTAAGAGGAAAAATAAGGTCAACTAAGTCAGTAAAATATGTCAAGGAAACAACAAAGGATAACTTGAGAAGAAAACATAAAATAAGGTGACTCGCAAAGTTCCAAATATACCCGTCATCCCACTACTCTACTCCTACATCCTGCCAAGACAAGATGGAAGCTGGTTAAATTCCCCAGCTAAAGAATATAGATTCTGAAACTGAGTAAAGCATTACATTAGCCCTATAAGGTACTAGATGAGACACAGTTGAAATAAAATGACCTAAAAAGGTAAAAGTATAAAAAGAATAGACAAGAGTAGAAATACAGCATAAGCGGAGTACAACGCCAACAGCAAAGTGGAACCCAAGATGGGAAGATTTCCAGAGGGGCCAGACATGTTGATGTGAGGCACACACCCCCCGAAGACAGTGACCACACTAGCTTTGAGACAGCAACGTGGACCCGCTGTGCTTCTGCAGATGCACAATTTGTTCTGCTGGGAAGGGCCGAGGGAAGCCTGCCAGTCCCTGCTGCCCTCTGTCTCCTAGAGAGATGGTTGGTGCCTCCCTCAGTCGGGGGCGCACGTGGCTGGGTGTGCTGCAGACCGGAGGGTCCTGGGCACTGTACATGGGAAGGCAGGTTCCACCCTAGATGGTGAAGTCCGAGCGGGATGCAGCCCAGACAGGTCGTAAAAAAAAAAAAAAAAAAGAACTCAGAAAGTGTATTCCCTCAAGTCTCTTTGAAAGAGTTAATCCTAGAATCCTTTTAATAACATAAAAATCATTGGGAGAAACAAGTGATGTAAATTATCCAGGATCAACTAGCAAACACTAAGACACAACAATATGTTACAGTTACAGTGGACCCTCAAGTTACAATGGGCCTGAATGCAAACAACTTGGATTAGATTAGATTAATAGGAGATTCATCTGCCTCTTGTAACCTATAGTGTATACCCAGGTAAACATCCAGATCGCAGCTGTACTTAGAACCAGCCCATGGGAACCTGTCAAGTGCATAAGTCTAGGGTCCACTATAATAATAAGAAAGCTCCCAAGCTTGAAACAACTGTTAAAAGATGATTCTGAAGAAGGTAGAAACATGAACATCAAAAGCAATTTGGAATTAACATTTTAAATGATTCCAATAAAACATAGCAAACAGCACAGGAAGAGAAGGGAACTAAATTGAAAAATGGACTTTATCCTGTGTAGAAATTATAGGAGAAATATGTATATTCTAAATTTGGATAGAAAAGATGAACATACATATGTATTTTATAAATTTAAGAGAATTAAGTGAAGAAAAATAAAATACAGCTTCTGAGGATTGCTAAGAGGAAAAATAAGGTCAACTAAGTCAGTAAAATATGTCAAGGAAACAACAAAGGATAACTTGAGAAGAAAACATAAAATAAGGTGACTCGCAAAGTTCCAAATATACCCGTCATCCCACTACTCTACTCCTACATCCTGCCAAGACAAGATGGAAGCTGGTTAAATTCCCCAGCTAAAGAATATAGATTCTGAAACTGAGTAAAGCATTACATTAGCCCTATAAGGTACTAGATGAGACACAGTTGAAATAAAATGACCTAAAAAGGTAAAAGTATAAAAAGAATAGACAAGAGTAGAAATACAGCATAAGCGGAGTACAACGCCAACAGCAAAGTGGAACCCAAGATGGGAAGATTTCCAGAGGGGCCAGACATGTTGATGTGAGGCACACACCCCCCGAAGACAGTGACCACACTAGCTTTGAGACAGCAACGTGGACCCGCTGTGCTTCTGCAGATGCACAATTTGTTCTGCTGGGAAGGGCCGAGGGAAGCCTGCCAGTCCCTGCTGCCCTCTGTCTCCTAGAGAGATGGTTGGTGCCTCCCTCAGTCGGGGGCGCACGTGGCTGGGTGTGCTGCAGACCGGAGGGTCCTGGGCACTGTACATGGGAAGGCAGGTTCCACCCTAGATGGTGAAGTCCGAGCGGGATGCAGCCCAGACAGGTCGCTGACCACGCTGAGCCACTAGTCAGACAGGACCCAAAGTCTGCAAGAAGAGCTGCCAGCAGACGTGCAGTCTGCGAGGGTCTCCAGGTCAGGAGGCTGCTGCTCACCACACTGAGGCACAGTGCACAGGGACTTGGTGCGATCAGCCTTGTGACCCCAGATCCCCTCAGGGACCCACACCTCGGTCCCAGCAGTGTGACTGGAGCACACTGCCCACTCGTGAGTTTCCAGGGGGTCCCTCGGCCCTTCTCCAGGAATCTCCCAAGTCAGGATTGGGTTTCCTGGGCCCCTGTGGGAACCCTGCTTCCCCTGCATTGGCAGCTCCTTGGGGTTCTGACCCATCGCCGCCTTTCTGAAGCCTACTCAGAGAAAACTTTTTTAAATGACTCCAGCATTTGTTTAAAAATTAAAGGTTGAGATGGCATGTGGGAGTAGAATTCACTATCTGGATCATTTCGTGGTATATTTCATGTTTAAAATTATTTTTAAATTTTAAAAAAATTCACATTTCATTTTTTAAATAGAAAAAAAAAAACACTTCTGATATTGAAATTTCAAATTCTCACTTCCGACCTCTTGTCTTTTCCAGACTTCTAGAGGCTGCGCTCTTACACCGTCGACTTCAGCAAAAATGGGCCACTTCCATCAGAGACCGAGCGGTGCTGGCCCAAATGCCTGACTGCCACTCACCTCCAGAGATACAGGTGACTGAGAGGTAAGTGCTGTGGGAGAGCAGTGGGTGCTGTCCACGTCTCCCACAGGGAGCCCATGGTGGTTCTGAGAACAGAGGGAAACGAGGCCTCAGCCCCTATAAAGAAAGTGTTATCTGGAGCTGGGATTTAGCTCAGTGGTTCCAGCGCTTGCCTTGCAGATGCAAGGTCCCAAGTTCAATCCCTGGTACCAAAAAAAAAAAAAAGAACAAGAAGAAAGAGTTATCTGCCCGCCACAGCCCACTGAGAAGGGACTAGGAACTGTATTTCACATTGCATTAGAATTTGAGTTTGGAGTGTTAGGCCTTCCTGTGAATAGGAACACGGCCCTAGGAGTTGACAAGTGATTCCATCCACACTAGTGCAGTTTACTTTGTAACTCTCGTCGGAACTATGATTGGTTGCTGAAGTGTCGTGAGAATAATGCAGGTGAAATAAAAATGGTCTCATCACTTCAGCACATTAATCATTTTAGTTTTTAATGTTTCCTCTCAGTGTTTGTCCAAAAATGCTGTTCCTTTCTAGTTGACGTCCTAGCAAGTTGCCTTACAACTCTTGGAGCAAACATTTTTCAGTAGCCTTTCTGCCTAATTTTTTATTAGGAAACACTTCAAATCTACAGAAAAGCTGAAAGACTCAAGTACAAATTCATATACTTCTTACTCAGATTTAGCAGCTGTTTATGCACAGAGAGAGGCTGTAATGTGTGTGTATGTCACCCGAGTATGTATATATGGGTATTCTCAGTTATTTTGTCAGAGACATTGGAAAGTGAATTGCAGACATCGTAACATACTTCGGCATGGATCTCCTGAGGATACAGCCATCCTCTAGAAAGCTAGACTGTTATTACTTTGAAACATAGCATTGGTAGAGAAATATTATCCAGACATTGTCCCTATTCAGACAACTTTAGCTGTCCTGAAAATAGTCATCATAGTGCTTTTCCCTGTCTGGCATGCAATTAGGTGCCATGCACTGAATTTAATTATATCTGTTTCATTCTAAACCAAACCCCTGCTTTTGTTTGTGTCTTTCGTGGGTGAGTGTGTGTGTGTGTGTGTGTGTGTGCACACGTGCGTGTGATATCAAAGCCGGGACTTGTGGTAGCAGACACTCTGCCACTGAGTGCCACCTTCACTGAACCAGACCTTCTTAATTTCTTTATTTCGAGACAGAGTCTTGCTAAGTTGCCAAGTTGCCCAGGCAGCACTCATGCCACCACACCCAGCTCCATGTAGTTTTTTTTTTTTTAAGAATCTAAGCCACTTGGTTTATAGAGTGCTTCACGAATGGATTTGTCTGATGGTTCCCTCACACTTGGATTTAAATAAACATCTCCTTTGCTTTCCACATCAGTGGTGCACCGTGTCCTCTGGCCTGTTCATCCTCGGTGAATGTGGTGACTGCCAGAGCTTCTCTTTACAAAGTCACCTCTTTATTCCTTCTGATTAGTAACTAGTTGGTGGGGTGAACTTGGGGACCCTCAGAGCGTTCTCTTCTGTGGCTAATTTGCATCTGGTGGTTTGCTGTATTGTGATTTTTCACTCACCAGCTCACAGGGTGTCGGACTTTCTCTCCTTGTCACACAGTCCTTCATTTTTCAAATTTTCTGTGGCTGTGAGATCTCCCCACAAGGGAGTGTATCCAGACAGACAAGAGCAGGACTCTGAAATTAGACTGTCTAGGATTCATCTCTTCTCTGACCTACACGCATGCCGGTGACCGTGAGCAGATACTTCACCTCAAAAGCCTTCAGCCTCCTGAAAATGAGGAGACTCAAAATGACCCTTTTGCAAGGCGTCCTGGTGCAGGCTGGAGCCTGGGCTTGGCCCTGACGAGGACCCGCTGGTGACTGTTATTGGATGCAGGAGGATGGGCTGAAAGTAACTCAGATGCTGCTTTACCCTCAGATACTTTACAAGACCCTTGGCAAAGATGCTGGTTAGTCAGAATGCCAAGGCAGAGGTCCACCATGATCAAAATGATCCCATTTTAAAGTTACTGTGTATGTGGGGGTAGGAGAGCGCTGGGGTTTGAACCCAGGGACTTCACACTGAACTACATCCCTAGCGCTTTATACATTTTTTTGAGACAGAGGCTCGAATGGCTGAGTTGCCCAGGTGGGCTTGAAATTGTGATCCTGGTGTGTCGGGCCCTGAGTGCGGGGATGATAGGTGTGTACCAGGCCCAGCTCGAGTTTCCACTTAGGAGGATTGCGAAGGAAGCAGAGTCTCCGGGGTGGGAAACACTCGTCCCTGGAGTGACCTGAGGAAGGTGCTGCCATTCTGGTCATTTTTGACTCTCGTGATATCTTAGCTCCTTCCACTCCCTGCGCCTAGGGCTCCCTGGTCTGCCGCCTTCCAGTCTCCAGTGATCACCTGGAGTTTTGTTTGAATTCTGCTAGCTATCTTTCTGTTTGAACGAAGTCACTTTGACTTTACATGTACTCTATGGGCAAGGAGTGAATCTTACTTGAGAATGTTTGGAAATTTTAACTAAGTTTTGGTAAAAACCAATTTTAATTTGAACAGTTTGTCAAAGCAAGGGTTAGTTTAGAAATTGCATACAACTGTGGATTAGATAGAGAGTCTTAAAAATGTGATTGTGCTTGATAAATGTATTCATATCCTACGAATGCTTTCGCTGAGAAGTTTACCTGCCTGGTTTTCTTCCCTATAAGTAGGAAAAGTAGACAAGGGCCGATGTCCACAAAGAACCGCAGCAGTGTTCACTCTCTCTGCTTGTGTCTCACTGGGCTCACCTGGGGGTGGCCCTGTGTGTGCTACCCGTCCCCCTGCCCCTGGGGTGACCCGTCCGCTTGTGGTCCCCAGAGCAAAGGATGTGCCCCACACACCCAGAGGGCCTCAGTGCCAGGCGTCGCGGAAGTCTCCCTGCCAACTCTGCCTTCCTACCAGCAGTTGTTTATCTTCCTGGCCCCGTGATCCACCCCTTGGGGATGGCTCTGTGCCGTTTTTATTTTTCCGGTTGCAAGCACAACACAGAAGTTGACGAGATGCCTTAAGCACAGTTAAAAAGCATGCCACTGGTCTGGCATAAACACGCTGTAGCCTCCCGATGTCCCCTCCTGCGTGGCCGTGCTCTGTGTGACAGCAAGACCTGCAACTCGCTCTCGCGGAGCAGAAGTGATGGGCTGTCTCTCCCGGAATCAGCGCACGCTGCCTGGGCTTTCCCTTGGCCACACTCACTCTGCCTCTCCTCGGGTGACCGTTCCGATGGAGCCGCTGTCGCTCTGCGGTTGGCCCTGTGCAGGGGCTCATGTGGCAGGGAGCTTGAGCTGTCAGTTCAGCGGCCATCAGAACGGTCCTGCCAGTGCTCACGTAAGGAGCCTGGAAGAGGACGCTTCCTCAGTTGGCCTTCAGACGAGACCGCAGCCCCAGCCAGCGTTTGGATTATAACTGGGCACGGCGGCTCACACCTGTACTCCCAGCTCTCCGGGAAGCTGAGGCACAAGCACCACAGGTGTGAGCCCACCCTGGCAACTTAGCAAATGAGTAACTTAGTGAGACCCTGTCTTGAAATTTTAAAAAAGGGCTGGAATATGGCTCAGTGTGAAGGCCCTGGCTTGATCCGTGGTGTTAGAGCCTCGGGAGTGACCCTTAACCAGATACCCAGCTAAGCTGCCGTGTGACACCTGCCCTACATAAACTGTTGTCGGTATGGGTTGTTTGAAGTTCTTCCATTTTGGAGTAATTCGCTTCCCAGCTCCAGGCAGCCAATGTAGCGTCCATGCAGTTATCGTGTGGCTTCCCCTTGAAAATGAGCCTTCAGCAGAGCTCACATTTGTCTCTTTTGCTGCTTCTCTTCTCTTCTTTCTTCCCCCTCTCTCCTCCCTTTACCCTGTTATTAATCTCCCTGGCTTAATTCCTGTTCCGTTTCAGTTCCCTGTCCCCACAGCTGCGAGGCATCCTTGACATTGATTAGAGAGGCAGAAGTCAGAGGGAGCGTGCAAGTGGGGACAGAGTGCCATTCAGAAGAAATACTCCACCCTTGGCAAAGGGCAGAGAGCTTTCTTGGTTGGAATCAATCGCTTCAGACTTGCAGAAATGATTTCCTCCAGGGCTGCAGGGCTGCCGATTTGGTCTCGAGCCAAGGACCAGTGTCTGAGAGAAATTGGTTTCTCCATTCTTTTCTCAAGGGAGTACGGACAAATACATTTTCTGCTTAAAATGCAGTTTCTTGACTTGAATAGTGGGGCCCATACATTTGGGCTTCCTATTTACCAGTTGCAATACAGAAACAAGCTTTTAAGAGTTATGAGTTCCCTTGCTATGACACAAAGATTGCCAAAAGCAAATCTTCCAAAGGAATGAAGCTCCGAAAGTTTTTATTAGATTTTCCAGGTTATTAGCTTAATAATGCTTTTGAAAAAGGATACGTTGATAATAGCATCAGCAGTGGTAGTGATGCCCCCTCCATACCAGGCACTGTGCTGTGCCTTGGCCTGTGAGACAGGAAGTGCTGTCCTCATCCCCAGGATGAGACAGTGAGAAACCGAAAGTAGGCAAAATTGTTTGTAGCTTTTCATGAATGCCTGTGTAGGTTTTTATTTATATAAATGTTTCTACTGATCAAAAGTGAAAATCCACATAACTAGAAAATAAAACAGTAGATAACCTGTTCCTTCATAAAGGTGCCAGAGTGTTATAGAAACCTTGATGGGCTCTAAAACAGCCATCTATCTTGATGTTACCTAATTGAGATAGTCAGACTTAACCACGATGATCGATGTCTTTCTTCTTTTTATTTGTTTGTTTGTTTGTTTGTGCAAACTGGCTTGTTCTGCTTGGAGAGATAGAACACTGGACTTCACCAGTCACTCACATGCAAACATTCAACTAAGAGTGCTCTAGTAAAAAGCTCCAAAGCTGAAATTCTCTTATGCTTGTGAAATTTCGATACTTTCTTTTAAAATGGAAAATGGCTATTTCATCTACTCCGTCAGTGGGCTGGAGATTTATTGGTGCCCCTAACTGTCCTTCCCTCTGAAACCTCTACTCAGCTTCCCTCAGAGACCCTCCCCTGCTTCCCCCACAACACACGCCCGGACACACCACACACGGGTGCTTGCACATGCACTTGCTTGCACGTGGGTAGCTGACCATGCACACAGGTGACTCATTTAGAGTCAGTTTTATATATGCTTTGAGATATAGTTTGAAATTGTTTTATTTTTTAATAGAAGTGTCTGTTCCCACACCATTTGTTGAAAATCCTGTCTTGTCTTTATTGGATCGCCTTTGTAAAAAAAAAAAAAAAATCAGTGGTCTCTTTTCTGCTCCATTGAAACAAGTCTGTTCTTTCACCGGTATTTTACTGCACCATCCCCAGTATGCTTAAACCACATTGTAAAGTTGGGTAGCAGAAGTCCTCCAACTTTCTTCTTTCTCAGCATTGTCTTCGCATATAAATGTTAGAGTCGGCCTTAATGGTGTCTGTAAAGAATCTTGCTGGGATGTTGACTAAGATTGCATTGAATTCATAAATCAGCAAGAGGCTAATTGACCTCGTAACTGTGTTATGGCTTCCAATCTGGGAAAACAGTCTGTAAAATCTATCTAGTTGTTTAGGACGTATTTGGTCTCTCGTGTCTGAATTTTGTAAACTTGCAGTTCTAACTTCTGGAGTGTGTTCCTTGCTCTGTTGTTCTCAAGGTCTATACATACCCTGTCCCCTCTGTCTTATGGCACTGTTGCCACTGCCTGTCCCCACCCCCCAGTGGAACCCAGCACTCTACTTCTTTGAAAACTTTCCTGTTCTACTGTGGTTTGCAGGAGCGATATCACTTTCTCAGAGCCCCTTACTTTCTCCTCTGCTCCTGCTTAAGGTGTGTCCCTTCCCAGGCGTTTCTACACCAGTCAGTTTCTCTTACAGCACTAAGCAGCAGGTAGAGTAACTGCTTCTTTAATTGATTCAGAGCACCCGCCTGGATATTCCTAGAAGGCAGAGACCATGCCTGATTTGGGGTTTGGTATCCTTGACACATTTATTCTAGGAATAAAAAAATAAAGGACTAAAGGGAAACAAACTAACAGCTACTAAGACTCGTCTCTACGTCAAGCACTGTGACAGAGTAGCACTACATAGATTGACAGAGGAATCGTTTCTAGACAGTAGTTTCCTCAGTATAGCAGGTGTCTCTGCTGGATATTTCTGTGTGCGTGAGTTTCTTTTTCCTTTAGTGTGAGTCATACTGTAATATGTGCATATTCTCAACTGCCTTGCGGAAGGTTTAATTTTGGCACCTACAGTATAGTTCATATTTTGGATGGACAGCACTTGGTTTGGCCACTTGCATATTGATAATATTTTTATATATGTCTAGCTATGCTGCACAGAACTCCCTCAGACTTACTTCTCTGTGCTTGTGTCCTAGGTGCCCTCAGAGGGACAAAATTGTAGACCTACGGGAATGCACAGTAAAAAATACATTAAATACTGAAAAAATGCCCCCAGTGTTGACCTCAGCGATACCCCAGAATCCTCCCAGTAGCAGTGTTACAAAGTACCTGTTTTATGTCACTGAGACTTGGTGTTCACAGACATTTATTCTACCAGTCCAATGAGAGGCAGTGTCTGGGCATAGCTAATGACTGTCTTGTGTTTTAATTTATACTCCCTTCGTTATTACTGGTTGATTTTCTGTTCATTTGTTGATTGGTCATTTGCATTTCTTGTACATTGCCCATTCATACGATTGGCTGATTTTCTTGGTCTGTATGCCATCTTGTTTTGGGGAGTATTCATCATGTCTTCTCAATGCCAATCCCTCCTTCATTGTATAATTTCCGTAATCTTTTCCCAGTTTCTTAATGGTGACGTTTTCACTATATTCTTGTCATTCGTGTTTATTTTCTTTGTTTTTTGGTCTTATCAGTTTTATCAAATTTTACTGAGCTTTTGAGTTTTTGTCTTCAGAGTGCCTTCCACTTTGGTCCATGCCAGCTAAATACTCAAATGCTCATCCCTCCGATTCTTGGTGCTTTTGCACAGCACAGCTTTGTGTCTTGCCATGTACTAGCCAGATGTCAACAAGGAGAGCTTGACTTCTCATGCTCATTTCCACACCCACCCCTTCCTTGCAGCCCAGGCTCTGCCATGCCTGGCATCCGGGATCCTCCATGAAACCCTCCGCAGTGAGCTAGCAGATGCTAGATCAGATCAGAGAGGAGCAGGGACTCGCCTCGCTTCCACGGCACATCCCGCCAGCCTGGAGCTTCGTCACATGGTCGCATCCACCAGCAGGGGAGATGGGCCGTGTGATCTAGACTGCAGGGAGGGGCTGTGGCCCATCCCAGGGTCTCCAGCATGCTGCCCCGCGTCGGTCACAAATATGTGCACCTCCACTTTTCCTTCTGTTTCTCTCAGAATTTTACTTGTTACCTAATGGAGGATGAGAGTTAAGCAGTAGTTTTATTTCTCATTCATTCCCTATGGGTCAGTGGTTCGATAAAAGGAATCCAATTTTATGTTTTTCCAAATGGATCGCCACCTTGTTTATAGGATGGGCTTTTCCCCATGGGACTCCCATCAGTTTGGGATTTTCCTTATTTACCATTCAGGCAGCTCACAGTGCTCACAACCTCAGTGACAACAGAGTGGACCAGAGGGGCTTTGCTGAAAGCTTGTATTTCTTCCTAACAGTCTGGAGTTTGTGCTGGCATTGAGGTAGCTGTTTAGTGATGTCAGGCAGCATCTTTGAAATTCCTTCATCGTTTCCCTCCTGGTCACAGGCTAGTAGAGCTTTTTGTCACATCACTTCAGGTGGGGGAGATATATGAGGATTCTCCATGTCAGGATTCGTATGTCCCCTTCATCTCTTCGGAAAGCAAAACATTTGGCCCAGGTCGCCTAGCAGATCACCTCTTGCAGTTTGGAGACTCGTGGAAGGAGAAGAACTGAACACAGGGATACTTTTGGTTGCAAGAAAAATTGATAGAGCAAAGATCAGACTTCGTTACGAGTCCTGACCTACTGCATGGGGCTTGAGTGTGCTGCAGCCATGAACAAAAGCAAATATCAGGTAACAAGGAAGGGAATGGTCGTAGGAAATTGAGAATATCGGCCATGATCATACACAAACTCAGTCCCAGTCTCTCAGTCTCTGTCTCTGTCTGTCTCTCTGTCTCTCTCTCTCTCTCTCCCTCCCCCTCCCCTCCCCCTCTCTCTCCCCATCCTATGCCTTCCCTCTTCTCCCCAGTGGTTCTGTCCCTACCACTGCTTGCTTTATTCAACTTCATATGTGCTGAAGGAGAAACTTCTTATCTTGGAATATATTACTTATCCTAAGTTCTAGGATTGTTTTCCACAGAAAAATTGTGTGGTGATTGCACTCAGTGTATTATAAATATGAGAAGGATTGGCGTGTTTAAAATGCAGTCTTCTCATCAACTTGTTTAAGTTCTTTCCCCCACCTTGATACTGGAAATCGAACTCGGGCCCTTGTGAAGCAGGTGGCAGAACCACTGAGCCAAATCCCAGGCCCTTTAAGTTCTCTTTTTATACCTCAATGAAGATTAATTGTTTTCTGCAAAAGAACAAAATAAAAGTGTCTCTTGTTTTTGTGTATTTCCCCCAGTTGATTGACAGGATATTCTTTTGGTGTTGGCTACGTCTTTTGGTGTTAGTGTTAGATCATTCTTATTGTTTTTAAAATGCTCCATTAGCTAACATTATTATGTAGGAAAGGTATTGATTTTTGCATTTTGATCTTGTTCCAGTTATTTAAATTTTTCACTTGTCCTAAAAGTAATGACCTTGTTCTGAGCCTTAATGAAAGTAACTCTAAAGTTTTCTTTATTAGGATTGGTCATTCCTGTGAGTTTGGGGTCCATACACTTTAGCAAATAAAAAGAGATTCTTTCTATTCCTGGTTTGTCCAAACTGGTAGAAAGAGCAGATGTGAACTTTGGCATCTTTTGGGATGACCATGTGGTTTTTCTCATGCATTTGTTAGTGTAGTGTATGGGCATTAGAACTATGTTTGGCCGTTGATAACAGAGGAGAAATAACAGAAGATTTAGTAAAAGGGGGATTATTTCTCTCTCATGAGAGTCTAGAGTGAAGCACCCGAGATGACTTTGCATCCCACAAACTCATCACCCCTTCTGCCACCAGGGATCCAAGACAGTCGCTTCATATCCGGGCTTTCTTTGTATTTTTACATAATTTTCTATAATTTAGATGCATTTGTTCATCTTCCATTTTAAGTTTTACATTTACTTATAAATGATATTACCCTTAGAGTTTGTTCTGATGCTTTTCTAGTGTTGACCTCTGAATCGTTCTACTTTCATCTATCAACGAGACATAGGTTCAAATAATTGACTTAATTGGTTTGAGCAAATAGGTATTATGTGAAAAAAAATAATAGAAGTCCAAAGTTGGGCTAAGGCTGGTGCAGATGTTTGGGGGATGTCCTCAAGGGAACGCTCCTTCCAGCGGTCAGTGTTGTGTCCCCTGCCTTAAAAACATCACTGTCCCAGGGGATAGGGCACCTGCAAGTATCATTCACTTGCTTAAGACAGGAAGAAGGGAGAAGCATGTGAAAGAGAGATTTCCAGGCCAGTCTGTCCCCTTCCATTGGGTTAGTGAATACTTTCCCATAAAACAGTTCCAGACAACCTAGGTTTAAAAGAAGCACGCATCAGAATAAAAACAAGAGCAAATGAATTCGATGCCACAAAAATATCTAGGTGGGGAGTATAACTCAGTGATAGAGCACTCATCTAGCAAGTGCAAGAACAGGTCTTCACTCCCTAGCACAAGAAAAAAATTGTTTAAAGGGGAGAAGAGAGAAGGAAGGGAAAGAAAAATAAAGGAAAGGGGGGAAAACAAAAAACCTCATTGTACCTTTAGCCTTCTTTTCTTCATTCTGCCAGGCAGGGAAAACTATTCTTTCTTGCATTCTGATCGATGTGTTTGTAGACATCATTACCATATTTAATCTAATCCAAATAGAATGATGGCTGTTTTCATGTCTACCCATCAGAATGGAGTAGAAAGTTGAGTTTGGAGTTTTTGTTTCCCATTTGTTCATTTGCTCGACATTCTCATTTAGCATGTAGTGTACTCAGACTCGTGGTGATCGTGCAAATAGAGCACGAGCCCTGACCTGCAGGAAACCCTCAGATAGGCAGGCCAGGGGCAGCGGGCCAGTTCTCAAGGTGCTCCTCCGCCTGTCACAGTGACAGCAGTGGGCTGTGAAGAGACCTAGATCCTCTGAATAGTTTTTCTGGTAGGAAAAGTGTCTTTCCCTGGATAAAGAGCTGAATAAAATGAAATCATTTTATGACCATGATTAAGGAGTTCTTTGGCTCTTTCAGCACCCTTGGAGAGGCTACGCTGGTCTGATTCAGACACATATTTTATGCCAGTGTAACAGCTAGATTTGCGAGCCTGAAGAATAAAAGCATAAATCTTTTAAAGCAAGGGTGTCTTGCACATGTTCCAGAGTTGGGGATTTGGCATGGTGCAGGAAAGCTCGGCTGTGGCGTGTCGGTGAAGGCCCTGGCACCTGGAAAGTGACCCTTCCAGCATTGGGACATGCCGGACTTACAAGGCTGTGGTTTTCTGCAAGTCAAAGCAGCACACACGTCTTCAACTCTTCCTTGTGGGTCCTTTAAGTTTGTCTAGTCTGAGAGTTCACAGAGGGAGGGGCACTGAAGCAGCAGTCTTTAACCCTTTGAGCCGAAGACTGCAAAAGTGCACCTGCCCTCGTGTTAGGAACCCTTGGAGAATCCAATGTGCCATTGGCCCGTGTAGCATTTCAGTTCACCCCAGAGAAAGCCTCAGTATACCTGACACTAACTAATACTCTCAGAGAGAAATTTTATGAGAGTTGTTGCCTCCATCTTTCCACACCGGGAGCAAAATGATGAGCCTCGGCTAAAGAACAGATTTGCTTCCAGTCACGCATCTGTGAGCAGAATGTGTTTGAAAGCATCCGATACGTTTGACCTGAGCACTTTTGAAGACTCTGTTCCATGGTAAAGAGATGGCCCATGTGAGGAAGAAGGGTGACCTTCAGATCAAAGTAGGTCTTCGTGGGAATCATGACCCTGCGTCGGGGCTGTCTGGGCTCTGTTAAAATGGAACAGAGCTACATGCCCTGCTCTCCCCTGCCCACTTTTCCACACTTTCAGCGTGTTTCACAGAGCGCTGCGCTTGTTACCACTGGTAAGCAGGCGTTAACGCAGCGTAGTCACTCACAGCCCAAGGTCTAAGTCAGGGTTCATATCGTGCACCCAGCGAGCTTGAACAAGTAATAGTGCCACATGTCTGCCACAGCAGTGTCACAGCCCTAAAAGTCCTCTGTGTCCCGCCTATTCATCCTCCCTCCTCCCAGTGTAATTTTTAACTGCAAGGAAAAAGACTCCAAAAGCAAAGGAAAAAGACAAATGACAAAAGCGTGGAAAATATTTTCAATGCATATCCCAGAAGAAGGATTTTTATCTGTAATATAAAATGAAATAATAGTGGTTGGAAAAATAAAGACTAAAATCATGTTTAAAGGGAGGAAGTGGACCACAGAACTGGATAACTTACAGAAAATGAAAATAGTTCCTAGCCATATGAGAAGATGGTGAATTTTGCATATATTAAAAGAAATGCCAATGAAAACTACAGTGAGATACAGTTTCTCATCTGTGATATTTCCAGACCGTACACGTTCGACCATACATTCTGCAGGTGTGGTTATGGCACAGTTTTAGACGCTTTTCTAAGTTGTGGGTAATGAAAACTGGAACAGCGCCTTTGGAGGACACTTTGGCAGGATTTAGCAAAATGGCGTGTGTGTCATCTTTTCATCTAGCCTGACTTCTAGGAAGCCAACCCAAAGACACAGTGAAAACATACAGAAAGTCTTTACACAAGAAATCTTCATTCCTTTCTGGAGCTACATTGCAGTGATGGGTAACCTGTTGGACATCTGTGTTGTTTGCAGCCTTGTGTTTTCACAGAAAGTCCTGTCTAATCCATGCAGAAAAGCACTGGGTCCTGACATGGGCTGACCTAGAGAAAGCCTTGCAGGATAAGAGGGACGCAGTGGACCCAAGTGTCGGTAGAGGGTGCTGTTGCCGGGCAGTAGCCAGTCTGGCCTGGGTCTGCCCTGGCTGTCGGGGCTGCTGGCTTTGTTTGTCTACCTGCAGTTGACTGAGAGAAAAGCCCAGGAAAGTGGAAAGATGGCTTTCTTTACAATGAGGACAAACTAGGGAGGACAGAGGTCTGCCGCTGCACTGTCAAATGAACGGAAACACACCAGCTCATAGAAGGGGTAAAACGAAAGCAAGGAAGCATCCATTTGTAGATCTAGCCAAGTTCTGGCCCAGAAGGCTGGATGTGTTGAATCCTCCTAGTGTTCGGCCTTGCAGCTTGAGGAAGTTGTAGAAACAGCTATCTTTAATAAAATTCCTATTTGCTAAAGATTTGTTTTGCCCTCTCAGTTACAATAGAATTTATCCAGGCCATGGGGGGATACAAGATGAATTTTTAAAACCAACTTAATATAAAAGAGAACATAAGTGTAACTAAACACAGGCATGGGACAGGAAGAGAATAGGGCAGAGGGGGCAAAGTGGAAGTCAGATTTCTTTGAATTTACTTTGCTTTTGAAATTTTTATAAAATACATTCATATCTTACAAAACTATAAAATAAAACTAACTATAAAGGACAGTATTAAAATAACAATAAAGCAAGGGACTCTAAATGCATATCCAGCTGGTGGTATAATCACACAAAGAGAATTATTCAGAGTGTCTTTTTACAATGTAGTAATTTGTCTGTTTTTCCACAGTGGGACATACCTAAGACCTAAAAAAATGCTGTAAATAAATAATGAACCTTAAAGTGTTTGCAGTAACCTGCTGCTGGTGTTCGTGTTTTATTATTATATGCAGCCCTTGTGCATATATCATTTTAAAAATTGGCCAGCAAGTGCCTGTGTCCCCAGAAGGGCCGAGGGCCCTCCGCCAGTGGCTGGGCTGCTGTAACAGGAAGCAACTTCACCTCGTTCCCAGGTAAGGGAGTAACGTGCCCTGTTCTCTGATTTGTCCCCCAGGTGGCAGCGACAGAAGAGGAGACTCTCCTGGCCAAGGCCCTGGTCCATGGAGAGAAGGAAGGAGGCAGTTTCTTAATTGGTGCCATATACATCAGGTCAAACAATTTTCTTAATTTTTAGAAAACTAGGAGCATGTGAGGCACAGATGGGCCCGGAGGGGAAACACCACATCCTGGCCAGTCATGCTAGGCCGCTGTGCCCAGCTCCACAGAATTCCCCCGAGCAAAGCTTCCCCACAGTCACCAGGGAGGAATATGAAGGGCCAAGAGCAGTAGTATAAAGATAATTATGTGCCTGTGTATAAAATTCCCCGTCATCTGCCCCGGGGTGAGCAAGCTTGTTCCGTCAAGGCCCACATAGTAAATATATTTGCCTTTGCGGCCCTCCAGCATCTCTTCTAACTATCCAGCTCCTCCACACGCAGCGTCATGTAAATGAATGTGTGTGGCTGTGTTCAGTAAAACTTTACTTACAACAGCAGAGGTGCACCACATTCAGCCACAGCCACAATGAGCCGACCCCTTTATCAACACAGGTCTGGGCGCATTTGCACTTTGCCAGCCAGGACTGGGACGCCCCCCAGCAGCCCCCGAGTCCCTCTCATGTATGACGTAATTAAATGGCTGCTGCCGCGGTCACCTAGGCCCGCGCTGTGTGATGTCATTGCACCCACCCACCGACCGGGGTCATTCTACTTAGGAGTCCATGTTCTTCATGGATTTCGTCAGATTAGTACCATGACTGTGACGATTCCTAGAGAGAGAGAGCACGCACGGAGACACCCACAGTTGGCCATCTTGGGCAAGTCTGGTATTCTGTCAGTGACAGAGGAGCCCAGCATGTCTCTGGTAGCCAGGTGTGCGAGGGTTAGTGAGGTGGGTGGCAGACAAGTAGATAAAGATGTCACTGGATTAGTGGGCAGCAGAGCTGCACTGTGGACGTGCGATATGTATATGCCACTCAGAAAAGGATACGAAATCTAGGTACCCTGCGCTAATCTCTCTACATGTACTAAGTGTTTGACATTTTTAGAATCTAGCCTGCATTTCCCTCACCAGTTGTCACTGAAATTGATGGAATGCTAAGACCGGAAGCGCTGAAGTTAGTGATGACCTCAAGCCTTGGCCCATTAAGACTGCTACGACAATAGGAAAGGGAGGAGGGCAGGGGTAAGGGGAAAAAATAAGAACCAAGACCTGTCACATAAAGCTACAAGGTCCCAATGATGAATGTAACTGTACTGTGTACCTTAAAAAGTACCAATAAACTCAATAAGAAAAAAAAAAAAGACCGCTATGACAAACAGGAGGCCTAAAAGCAACATCAACACATTTCTCATGTTCCGGATACTAGAGAGCCCAATACCAAGGCACCAGCACATTTGCCATCTGCTCTGAGTCCTCTTCCTGTGCAGTAGGTGCCTTTTCTTGGTGTGCTTCATGGCAGGAGGTGCAGCCTCTTTTGTAAGGCCATGATGCCATTGTGAGGCCTCCACCTCAAGGCACAGCCCCCTCCCACAGGCCCCGCCTTCTGGAATCATCATCGGCAGGTTGGGTCTCAGCTCATGAGCTTCAGGAACCCAAACATTCAGACCATAGCACCCCTGTCTCATATGGCGCACAGATGCTCAGTTTGGCTTCGGTGGTACAGTGTCTCCCGGGAAGACTGAGGCAGTTGTTCCAGACCGGTCAGCCCTGTGAGCCCTCTTCTCCATTTCCCCACAGATGGATGGTTTCTAGCCTGCTTCCACGCCCCACCTCAGCTGAGTGCTGGGCAGCACTTCTGCATGAGCCTATGACGCTTGATATGGACGCAGTCCTGTCAGACTTTGTTCGGTCCACGGGGGCAGAACCTGGTCTGGCCAGAGACCTGCTGGAAGGTAAGCTGACCTCCCCATGCCGCCACCACCCTCGGCTCTGGATGCTGTCCAGCCAGAGATGGAAGAGTGGACATAGGTGATGGAATTATTTTTGTTATAGCCGTCTTTATTTTGGATATGCGATAGATCCACCAACTCCACAGTAAAAATCCATACGTCACAGAAGAGATTTTTGCCTCATTAATTCTTAAGGATTTTGAGTCAACATTTATCAATAATAATTTTTAAAGAAAATTTATCCAGTGGAGTAGAAATTCTAGAATATTCAAGAAAATTCTTTTATTGGAGACCTTAGCTTCTTTTCTCTATCTCAGCTGACACGAAGATGTTTAGGCCAGTGTTACCAATGGAAAACCACCTGGTAGCCAGTAGAGTAGTTGGAAATCATTCACAAGCAAGAAATCAAAATTTATCTTCTGTCTATAATCTTTTCACATGGTTAGGTCATCTGTTACCATCCATACATATGGTATTTTTCAGTATTTGTCTGTAATCAAAGATAACATTAAACTTCAGTGTCTGTCTCTATGATGGATTTACTTTGTGTAGTTTTGATTTTTTTTTAATTGGTGCTGATGGTGATGGAATGAAGGAAAGGAAAGAACCAGCTAACAAGGCAGATGTCTGAGAGGAGACAGTCGCTCTAATGTTCGCTGGTTGCTTCAGATGTATTAAGCTGCAGTCTGTGGAGTTAATAAACACTTAGTCAAGTATCAGAAAGCCACAACAATTCTCTAAGTTGCTTAGAGGAAATATATGGATCACAAGACATCTTTAGAAATGGAAATAGCCATTTAAAACTATTGAAAATTAAGAGTCACCTATTTATTGGAAGATTATGAGAAGATGGAAATAGCACATTTTTTTGCTTTCAACTTTTTATAATTTTATATCAACTCGGATATTAGGTTAAAATAAGCTCAGAAAGGTTGTGGTACATGTGGCTCGCGCCCAGTCTGCGTGTAGCCTTCTCTTGCCGGCTTCCAGGCGGGAACTTCAGTGAGAGCCGGTGGAGAAACAGGTGTGGAGGGAGTGGGCGGGGGCGGTGAGTCCAAGTCCCACTTGTCGTGAGAGGAACGCTAGGGAATTTCAGCTGTCTTCCCTAGGTGCTGACCTAATTCTCCAGGCAGGGGGTGCAAATGTTCGCCCGAGATATAAAACGGCGGGCAGAGCGGCAGACCTGCAGCGGATCCACCAGAAGGACGGAGGGCCCAGACCCTGCCTGCCGCTGCGGAGCTGTCGCCAGTGCTCGCCTTGCCTGGCTCGAGACGGCCTGCGACAGGAGGAAGAGCTACCTCTTCTCATTTTAACTTTTCCTGTTTAAATGAGGATCAATTAAAATCTGTTTGTGTGCCCTTCAGCGGACTTGTGTGGTTGGTACTATCGGGCTGCAGGACCCCTTCACCGGCTCCCACACTCCGTCCCTCGGTCTGCGGTCTGCGGTGAGCCTCTCCCCACCCTACTCACCGCATCGCCGCTCCTGAGCTGCGTGGGCTCAGGAAGGTCCTATGAGTGCAGTCGCTCAGAGCATCTTCCACTGAGCACAGCTCTGTGAGCTGCGGGTCCAAGTGGTGTCTGGGCAGTTGGTTTCTTTTCATTTCTGAGGTTTGGTGCATCCTGAAAATGGACCACAGTTTGTTGATCCATCCATCTGCAGAAGGACATCCAGTTATCTTCAATTTGGGGTAGTTAAGGCCAGAGTGTGAGGATTTAAGAAGAGGTTTTTTTTGTGAATATAGAGCTGATTTTCCTGGTGTGAATGCACAGGGGTGGGAACGCGGGTGCGTCTGGTGTTTGGTGTTTGCCTGTGTAGGACAGCATTCCCGCCCGCAGCGTGTGACAGGTCCTTGCTCCACATCCTCACCAGCACTTGGTATTTGTTTCTGTTTTTATTTTAGCCACTTTAATAGGTGTATAATAATGTTTCTTTGTGGCCATAACTTCCTTCTCCCTAAGGACTAATGGTGGCGAAGCTTTCTACTGTTATTGTTACCACCCGCGTGTTCTCTCTTGTGAAACATCTGTCCATTTTTTTTGCCCATTGATACTTTGGTTTCTTGTACCTGTGTTTTGAGAGTTCTTCCATATACTGAGTGTGAATCCTTTGTCAAATATGTGATTTGCAAATAGTTTCCCCTAGCGTATGATGGACTTTTCATGCTCTTAACACTCCCTTTTGTGGGGCGGAAGGATTTAGTTTTTATGCAGTCCAAATTGCTGGTGTTCAGTCTCATGTCTGAAGACCTTTTTGTAACTCTGGTTCATAGAGATGTTCTTCTATTATGTTGTTTTGAAATTTTCATACTTTTATGTTTCATATTTAGATCTACGACCCAATGTGAAGTGGTTTTTATATAATGTGTGGGATGTAGGGTGAGGCACATTTGTATGGATACAGATATCCAATAATTCCATAACCATTTTTTAAATGCTGTTCTGTTCTGTTTCTGCATTGAATATGAATTGCCTTTTGCACATTTGTCAGAAACCAACTGACCCTAATTGTAGGGATCTATTTCTTGACACCAGTTCTGTCCATTGATCATTGGGCTAATCCTTTACCAATAGTAACCATATTGATTACTGAAGCTTTGTAGTGAGTCTTAAAACTGGGTCATATGAGTCTTCTAAATTAATTCTTTTTCAAAAGCATTTCAGCTGTTCCATTTCCTTTATCTTTCCATATAAATTGTATGATGACCTTACCTCTATGAAATGTTCTACTGAGATTTTGGTTGGAATTATGTTAAATCGATAAGTCAGTCCTATGATGCACAGAATCTATGGAGGGCAGATATATTTTCTGTTTATTTAGGCTTTCTTTGAGTTCTTTTATCAACATTCTGTGGTCTCTAGCATATAGATCCTATATATGTCTTCTTGGATTTATGTGATGTTAGTGTTTGTGTCTAGATGTCCCCCCAAATCCTCATGTGGTCAGAGGGCTTTTTCAGAGGTGGCTGCATCTTGAGTGTGTGGTGCTGGGATTAACAGTGTGTGATTGTTAAACTGTTACTCTGATTGGTTTGGCACCACCCCAATCCTGGTAGTCTGGATAAGATAAAAAGGGGCAGAGAGACACTGTGAAGGATCCCTTATTGGTTTTGCTGTCTTTTGCCCCCACCATGAGCCGTTGCCCCTCTGCCACACCACCCTGCCTTGGAGCCAGCCGATTATGGACTGAAACCTCTGCAAACTGTGAGCCAAATAAACCTTTCCTCCTTTAATTTAGGGTGTTGGGTATTTTGCATCAGCAGTGACAGTAAAGTAACTACCACATGTGTATTTTGTTTATTGAACAAATGGAATTTTTAGATTTTCAGTTTTCAACATTTGATTGCTATTATGTAGAAACATAACTTACTTTTATTGGTCAGTGTATCCTGAAAGTTTACTAAAGCTAAACTTAATTATTTGTTCTAGGAGGGCTCTTTGTGTGTATTCCTTAGTATTTTCAAAATATATAATAATGCTGTCTCTGAATAGGGACAGTTTTAGCTCTTACTCTCCAAACATACACATTTTCATTTTTCTTCACGTTAAGTGGCTTCCTAGGAGTTCCAGTGAAAGTTTGAGGGAAATGGTTGCCCTGCCCTTGACTGATCACAGGGGAAGCATCCGGTCTTCACCACTGAGTAGAATGGGGCTGTAGGCTTGTGTAGATGCTCTGGTCGGTGGAAAGAAATTCCTTCTCTATTCCTGCTTTACAGTATTCTTCCCAGTATGTTGATATGATCACGTGGGGTTTCCGCCTTTAAAATACCAACATTCTAGATTACACCGATCATCTTTGCCTAGTAAAGCAAACTTTCAGCCGTTTCTTTAAATGTTTTTCTGCTGTACATTTTCCCCTCTCCTGGAGGGGGATGATACCACAGCTTGGCCTTCTGTTCCTGTCCTGCAGGTTCCTATCGTCCTTTTTACTTCCTGTCACAATACCTTTTCATATATTATTCATATTATATCATTCCTATTGATACGTTTGTAAATGTATGCATGCTTTCCTCCCATCATTTGAGTTCTGTCGAGGCCACCCAATGAGGTCCTCTTAAAATTCTAGTTGTCAATTTTTTAAATTTCTAGCATGTCTCCTTGGCTCTTCCGTTCCTTTGCTGAGACTTTTACACTGTTCCCTCCCAGGGTACCCATTGAGATTTCTGTGGTTGGATTATTTTGTGCGCTTTCTGTTTGCTTTTTTTGTTTGGTTGGTTGGTTTTTTGTTTTGTTCTGGATACTGAGTACGTTTAAATTAGGATATGTTGAAAATTACACTTTGATATTCTTTGTTAAACTCTTACAGCAGATGTTACCATTTTTGTTTCTGAAAAGGTCGTCTCGCCTAGACCTCCAGACTTCTGAGGATGGCCATTCGAAGGGCAGGTCTCCCAGGTGTGCTTTGAGTCTGTCTCACTCGTCTGCCACCTAGTGGCCAGTCTGGGAATTTGACAGCAGCCTTGCCTAGTTCAGTGCTGAAGTCTCAACCTATTAGGGCCAGATCCATGCATTTGCAACTAAGGAATACAAACCTGAGTGTTCATAAACCTCTTCAAAGAGCTGCTTTCCCATGCTTCTGCCTGATCCCAGTCTTCTCACTGTAGGCTCTACTTTTGCGGTCCTCCAGCCAGCTTTGGTAATTAGGGCCTTGTTTTCCTTGCTGCTGGCGCATTTGACTGGACTGCAACACGGCACCAGAAGAGAGAAGGAACGAGGCTTCCTCCACCTTCTGGTGCCCACCGATGCCAGCCAGAGTCTCCTGTTGCTGTCACATTGTTGCTTGAGGTCTAGGTCCCAGCAAACTAGGGGAGGTGGAAGTAACAGAAGAAGAAAAAGAGAAATGGGTGTTGCCACGTTCTCTTCGCATGAGAGACCCTTGTCCTGTGCCCTGAGCTGGAGCTGGAGGGCTGTGCCTGCAAGGAGCCCACCCGCTTCTGGGTTTGGGGCAGCACTGAATTCACAGCTCAGACCCTGGGTGGGAGAAAACATGACAAGATCCCTACTGGGTCTGTGGGGCACTGAATTATGTTCTTTGTGGGGCAGCTGCCTGGACTGATTTTCACTTTTCTTTTCTATTTATTACTAAATCGAAGGATAAAGCTGTATATATCTATCGTGTACAGTGTGATGTTTTGAAATATTCACACAACTGTGAACATATACCTATACATGTAACTGTGACATATAGAACCGATTTTGCATCCTTTGACCAACATCTCCACAACCTTTCCCTAGCTCTGGTGGCATTCTGCATGCTGCATCTGAATTCAACTTTTTAAAATGCCACTTATGAGTGAAACTGTGCAGTAGCCTCCTTGTGCCTGGTTTGTTTCATTTAACATAATGTCCTCCAGGTTCATCCTGGCTGCCTGCCAATAATATTCCATTTTGCAAATTGACCACATTTTCTTTACCTGTTCATCAGTTCAACTCGGGTTGACTCCGTATCTTGGGTGTCATGAACAGTTCTGCTGAGAATATTCAGACATCTCTTCAGCATGCTGATTTCTATTCCTCTGGCTGTATACCCCGTGGGAGGCACCTGGATCATGTGGTGGTTCTGTTTTTAATTGGTTGAGGAACCTCCATGCTGTTTTCCATAACTGTTCTAATTTGCATGCCCACCGACAGTTCTCCTCCCCATGTCCTTACCACCCTTACTGTCTTTTGGCCTTCTGATCGTGACCATTCTGACTTGCACGAGGTCGAACCTCACTGTGGTTTGAATGCGGGCTCCTTTACTGTGGCTGGCCCTTGCCTCCCACCTGGGGTGAGAGTGGAAGGTGGAGTCTTACGGGACGGGATCCTGCCTTTGGTTTTGACAAGTAAGAGGACTGCACTCCAGAGAAGGTACGTGGGTCCCAAAGGCAGACCCACATCCTCTGCTGTCCACAGCACACCTGGAGGTGTGAGGACCCAGACCTGCTGCCCCCTTCTGTCCTGAGCCGTCTTGATGTACTTGTGACAGCTTTGCTGTAGCATAATTGTTCACTTAAGTGCTTCCGGGTTGGGGGGAGTTCCATGTAATCCATGCTGTAACTTTAATTTTTTTAAAGAGTACTTTTAATCCTTGCCAAAAAAATCAGCTTGCGTTGTATAGAAGAACTGTTTTGTTTAATGAATAAATCCAGGACTCCACATGAAAAAAAAAAGGTACACGGGGCCCTCTCTGTACTGCTTTTGTAACTTTTGTGTTAAAAAATATCAACAATGACAAGAACCCGTTTCATTGGCAGAGGGAGGCCCGTGAGAGTAGAGTAGAACGGTCGATAAAAGCCCTGGCAGAGAGACAGCCTAGGGACAGCAGACGTGGAGGGACAGAAGCAGAATCCATGCACACAGACCTGCCTCCCCATGGGTGACATGTGTGTGTGTCTAGGAAGAGTTCCGAATAATGGCTGCTCCTTCATCCCTTAGAACTTGGAGGACTTCTGCGTGACATGCATTTGACTGGGCCTTCTTTTATAATGCATTGTGTGTTTATTCTTCTCATTAAATTAAAAGTTCTTTAAAACAAAGAGAATAACAATAATAGCTGTATTTACAGGGCATTTTGAGAAAGTGTTTATTCACATATAACGGTACCTGTTAATGGAGAGGAGTGTGCCATTTCAGCATATGCATTAGCATGCACTGATCATGTCAGGGTAGATACAGTTTTCCTCTCCTTATCATTTCTTTGTAACTGGAGCCTTTGAGTTCCTCTATTCTAGATCTTCATAAAATGTACAAGAACTATTACTTGTCAGACTTGAGGCTGTCTAAATGTGATATCTTATTTAATTGTCACAAAGAGTTAGCAAGGTGGCTTTCCCACCATATAGGTGGGAGTACTGAGGCTGTGAAACTGCTCTGAAGTTACTCAGCCAGAGCACAGCAGGACTCAGTGCTATGGCTTCAGAATGAGCACTTGAAATAATTAGGTCACTAAAGGCCAGGCTCCACGTCCCAGTTGGCTTTGTACCGGCTGCCCTCCTGGAACATACAGCACTTTGAATGCAGTATTGATTCAAAAAAGTATTCACCAATCACTGAAGGAATGTTTCAGTAAGCCATTTTGTTATATGACTTAGTAACTTTTATTTTAAAATAAAATCATACTCTACTGGCTACAAAACCTATTTCAAAATAGAACTAATAGCTAATGTCCTTATGCTAGACACTGTCTGGGCACTTCCCATATATTAAAAGTTAATAAGATTTTGAGTAGGACCAAAACACAATGTTTTTATGAGGTGTCAGTTCCCTAACTAAGGAGAAAGTGGTGCTCACACATTTACAGTCACTGTCAAGTTTAGGCCTTGCAGCTCTACCAAGACGTTCTGTCAGCAAGCCCATTGAAATAGTTACCTTTAGAAAAAGCTGAGCAAAACAGCCAGGTTGCACTGAGGAAAAGGATTCGCTAGAGTCTTTGTCTATTGAATTAGTAAAATTAAAGAATATGATGGCCATTCATTTAGATTATAGTCTTCAGAACATTTGGGGAGGAAAACAGGCGTGGTAGCAAAGAGCATGAAGCAGAAGGGTGGCTTGAGCCCAGGAGGGGGCAGTCAGCCTGGACCACATAGCTAGACATAGATGTACAGGTACAGGTAGAGGGGTGGGGATGGATGTAAATACAGATATAAATACAGATGTCCGGGAACCTGTGCATCTCAAGATGTACGTACATGTACCACCTGAGAATTGGAGAATAAACATCCTTAAGAATCTTGTCTCTAAGGACACGCACCCCTTCTTTTTCCATCCTGGGTCACTTGAGTTTGAAGGCTGCACGGTTTGGAAATTTGCACCTTACATATTTTCCTGGTTCCGCCCACACACAGAGGCAGCACCCATCCACTCGCCATTCGTATGGACAGATGATTCCGTTAACGTTTGCACTGGGTCTGAAAACTTTGCCGTGGTTTACTGACAGCAGGTGCTAACTCAGAACACCGCGTCACTGCTCCAGAAGTAGATCCAAGACACAGGGAAAGGCGAAGATAACGGTAGGAAAGGACGTGTCCGGCAAAATTCTCACATAGCCCAGCGGCTGGCTGTGGAATCCAGCTACAGCGAAGCCACAGAGTTGCCCATGGAGCAGCCAGCAGAGGAGGAGAGAGGGAGCCAAAGGGGCCGAGCAGAGGCCCACGATGCCCAGCGGGCATCTGCCTGGAGACCCTCAGGTGCCCGTGCAGGCCCCAGGATGCTTGGGCCCTGCAAGAGGCACCGACTTAAAGATACACTAGGTAGATACCAAAAGACTCACTCTTAATTAAAATGAGGAAGAAATCTGTCCCAGGTCAGATGTACCATATGTGTACAACCAGTCTTCTTTCTCTGAACTCGGGCACGATCTGCCCGGCATTAAGCATGGGCCACTGTTTTACCAGAACTCCCTGCTCGCACTTCGCCAAGTGGTCGGTTTTAGGCTAATGTGTGCAAGCCCTGCGCGCAGGAGTGGGTGTGAGACAGTGGTCTGGTGAGCCTGAGCCACGCGGCCTTTGGCCAGGGCTGCAGCTGCTTCTCAGTGAGTGTAGCAATGGCGAGATGAAAACCAGGGCTGTACCTCCTACTGCTCTGTCTCTACTGGGAAGAGCTCTGCCAGTTGATGGGGTTTGTTTTGTGTGTGCGTGTGTGTTTGTGTGTGTGTGTGTGTGTGTGTGTTAGAGAATAAACACAAGGCCTTACGCATGCTAAGCACAGGTTCGACCGCTGAGCTACCCAGTCCCAAAACTAGACACTTTTGACATACAATGGCAAAACAAAGCCAAACAATAATAGACTTTTAAGATACTCCTGGGTCCTGACCCCATTCAGGAGGCACATTCTCTTATGAAATAAAGGAGCATATTTAAATACTCTTGAAAACAAACCGAGACCCATTAGCACCACTTGTGGTGAGTTTCCTTTTGTTCCTGCGATCAATTAAGTAGATCTTATTTCCCTCATTTCCTTTCTGTCAGGACAAGCTGTAATCCAAGTGCCATCATTGGCCTGTTTTATTGCTTTTACTCAAAGCTCAGACCCATCCTGGCTGCCTGAAATTAAATGCTTCCTCTCTGGAAAGCCGACTGCGAACACTGCTCAGTCTTCTGGTGTCTGTGTGCACAGAGCCCTCACCTCTGTGCTCCTACCAGTTTCTCTTCCTCTTTGCCTCGATGACAGGCGTCTCCTCCAGGCTCCTGGAGATCATGGCTGTCAGATGCCCTCTTCCCTCCCGTGTTACCCCAGACCCCAGCCGCAGTGATCTGCCCCAAGTAGGCGCTCAGAGAATGGACTGCGCTGAGTCACCAGGAGAGGGTAGGATTGAAAGAACAGCAGCTCTGACAGAAGATCCTCTGTCTGTGTGGCTCAGATCTGGAGCCATACACAGTTAAACACTGCTGAGGGTAAAAAGTAGCCATGCAAATTAAAATCGGTTGAAAATCCTTTCATTTATTCGACAAGAAAGAGGCAGCTGTGGCTCCCTGTTGAGAACTTCCATTTGGGTGTCTGCAGGAGTACATGAAGAACCTCTGGTCAAGGGTGGGAGATCAGGAAGGGGAAAGAAAGGCACTGCTGTCAAGATTCTTCCTGCTCAGGAAGATTCTTCCTGCTTATTCAGACAGGAAGCCAGACTGAGGGCCATGCTTTGTCAAACCCTGCTATAGATTTTAAAAGGACTTATGAGATCGATCAGACAGTGATAATACAGGCACATTGTTAGATTCTGATTCACACAAACTATAAACAAGAAAATGATGAGAGAATCTGGGAAGCTAAAACACTTCACATTACTAGATATGCAATGATGCTAATTACTTTCAGACGTAGCATTTTTCTGCGGCAGTGTTGAGAAAAGGGTACATACAAAATACTGATGAATGAAATAATATCATGATATCGTGATTGAGTGTAGAAGCAAAAAAGTCAAAATGTCTGGCATCCACTCAGAAGTTACCAGGAACACAATGTAGCAGGAAATGTGAACCATTATGGTGAGGAAAAACCACTCAGTCAAAGCCAAACTAGAGCTACACTGATATTAGAATTGCCAGCTAAGGACATTAAATGTTGCTACAACCATTTTCAATGTATTCAAAAACTTGAGTCAAGACATGGAAGATATTTAAAGCCCAAATTGAACTCCCAAAGGTGAAAACCACACATCTAAGATGAAAAAGTAACTCAGTAGAATTAACAGCAGGTTGTGTAGTATTTAAGAAAAAAAAATAGTGAATGCTAAGTTGCAGCAATAGAAAATACACAAAATAAAACAAGAGAAAAGAAAAATTAAAGAAAACTGAAAAGCATCAATGATCTGTGTACAAATGCCAGCAACCTAAAATAAGAAGAAGAAAGGGAATGAGGGACAGAAAAAATATTCAAAGAAGCAAGCAATAGTGGCAGAAAAAATTCTCATGTCACCTTTATGGGAAAGAGAGAAGGCCTCAACCAAGACCTCAGTTTCCACATTGAAAGCTAGGCAAAGAAAACTAAATCAAACACAACATGAACAGGAAAAAAAAATGAAATGACAAAGGTCAGAGCAGAAATCAACAAAATAGAAAACAGAACAGTAATAGAGAAATTCAATGAAACCAAAAATAGATTTTTTGAGGTTCGGTTAAACGGATTAATGCCTAGCCAGATAATCAGGAGGAAAACAAAATGTAGGTATCAAGAATAAAAGAGATGGCCTCAATACAGATTTCATAGGTATTAAAAAAGTATAACAAGTTTAAGGACAATTCTATGCCAATAAATGCAGCAATTTTATATGAAATTGAAAAATTTCTCACAAGGTGCAAACTCCCAAAGCCTACCCAAGAAGAAAAAAGAAAAAATGACCTGGATCACTTTATAGCTATCCAAGAAATGTCAGTCACAGTTCAAAGCATTCCCACAGAGAAACAGCAAAGACGGTTTCACCGGTATGCTTTTATCACATGTGTAAAGAAGAAATTAGACCAGTTCTATACACACTCTTCCAGAAAACTGGAGAGAAAAGTACGATTTCTTTATCATTTAATGTGAAAACATTCCTTCCTCCTGGCCCTTGGAAATGCTCCATGCGCTATGGTTACCGAGAGTCAGCCTGCCTTACAGCAGCTCGCCAGACCTTTCCCTGTGCCCCCACCCGCTGTCCTCTCCCATCTGCTGGGGGCCCCATGCTCCCCTCCGCTGCTATTCCATTGTGTGGATTCAACATGGCTTCCCGTTCACCATTTGATGGTTTTCTCAGAGGCTTCCGGAGCTGGCTATTATGTACAGAGCTGCTCTAAACAATCTGTATTCCAGCCTTTTATGGCAGTGCAGTTTTTTCCTTGGAAAAAGCCACTTCCACAACCATTTAATTTTAGTTCCTGATATTTGGAAAGTTTTATGTCTTCTATCACTGTGTGCCCTCTGTTAGCCAGTTGTGCTTACTGCCGTGGTGCCATGGTTTGTTTTGAAATGGAAACGCTTGTGTTATGATCTTGCAGCTTTAACATACTTTCTCCTTCGCATACGTAAGTCATTTTGGTAATAATTATTAAGCCTACAAAAATGAGTTCCCTGCTTTTAATTTCATGTTAAATTTGAACTAAGATTGAATTGTAATTTTCCAACTAATTAAAAAGGTTCAGAAGCGTAAAACGACATATGGGTGTACTTGTGCATGCTGGTTTATATTTTTTAAATAAATTAACAGCTTTTTAAAAAATCACATACATTCTAAGCAGCTACCTTATATCTGACCTCATGCCAAAACCAATGCAAAGCAGATTCAACAAGACATATCTATACTTTGATATGAAAATGATACATTAAAGTTTCTTACTGAAATATTATGCATGAAGATTATAAGGATGTCGGTGTACGGCTTAATGAATACTCATCAAGTGTTGCCACTTTGCTTTACCCGTGCAGCCGTCCTTCACATCAAATAAAAAATAAGACCACCAGCCCTCACCCCTCTGCCATCACGGCAATATACTTGCCCCCAACTGTGCCGCTAATGTTCCTGCTAACATCTTAGATTCGCTTTTCATGTTCTTGTACTTTATTTACATGGACTCATACAGTACATGTTCCTGTGTGTCTGCCTTCTTTTGCATATAGACATATATGATAGACAGACAGATCAGTCTTACAAAGGTGATTATTTTAAAGGTTTTTAAAGAGCAACCTTTTGATTTTGTTGATTCTCCCTATTGATTTTGTTGATTTCTTTAAGTTCTGATCTTTGTAAGTGCCTGATATATCTGTTATAGATCTATTATCTCAGTATTGGGGTTTTATTTTCTATGCCTTGTCTGTTCCTTATTCCTTTTCTTCTTGTATAGTCTTTTGTTTAAATTTGCTATATTTTTCTTTAATATGTGCTGCATTTTGAGATACTCAAAATTAATACTGAGATCAGGGTTTAGGAAAACTTTTCCATAAATGGACATATAATGGGTCATTTTGGCCATGTTTGGTCACTATCACATATTCCTCTTTTAAAATTATTTGAAGGTAGAAAAATGGGCCAGGCGGGTAACTCAACGGAAAAGAGCATGGTTAGCATGCACAAGGCCCTGGGTTCAAGCCCCAGCACAAACTGTAAACATTATTCTTATCTCATGCGCTGTACAAAAGTGGCCAGGCTAGAATCTGCAAACTCCCAACCTAGACTACTGAGTGAGTGGTGAACGTGGCTCATCAGAGCCTGGGAGGTCATGAGGCACTGCTTCGAGAAAGCTGCAGGGCAGAGTGGAAGAAGGCCTCTGGAAGAGGACCTGGGAATTGCTCCTCATGGGTCTTCTGCTTTCTCTTTTGGTGAGAAGACCCCAAGGCGTTGTACCAAGACTGCGGCGATGGGGTGGGTGCTGGCGTGTGCAGTGCAGAATTTCCCTTAAAGTAGTGCTTTATCACATTTCAGATAATTTAAGAAATTTAAAATGTTTTAAGTTCCCTTTGTGTCCTCCTGCCTCTTGTGCTCATGTTCATCCGTTATTTAGTCCTATTTCAAATATAATAAAGCAGAGTTATTTGGTGTACGGTCAGTGGTCATTGGACATATGGAAAATTCCCACGGCTTCTTCTTGCTCATATGTCTGAGTGCCAATCTAGGATTGCTTGCTTCTGCTTAAAGAGCTCCTTTAGTGTTTTCTTTAGTGTTGATCTACTGGCCATAAATTCTCTCAAGTGTTATTTGTCTGATTTTTTTCCTTTTGGCTTCACTTTTAAAGGATAATTTCACAACATATAAACCTTTAGACTGGCATTTTCTCTTTCTGGACACTTTGAGACATGGTTTCATTTTCTTCTGGCCATCATTTTCATTTAAAAATCATCTGTAGGGCCGGGGATGTAGCTCAGTGGTACTGTGCCTGCCTGACAAAAGCAAGATCCTGAGTTGGATCCCTTTACCTCACCCACAAAATGTATAAGATAAAAAAGCAGGAATGAAAATCAACTGTTTATCTGACTGCTCATTTGGAAGTAATATGGCTTTTTTCATTCTTCTTGTTTGTAAAATGTTTTTATTCATCTTAGGTTTTCAGCACTTTTATTACAATATTCCAACGTGAGTTTGTCTTAACGTTTGTCCTCCTTACAGCTCGTATCACTCCTGAGTCTGTGACATGTTATCTCATAAACCCTGGAAATCGGTCAGTCATTTATCCTTGTAAAATATTGGCCCTCTGTCTCTGTTCTTTCTAGAGCTGTTTCACATGTACTGGGTCTCCTGTTCCCTTCCGTACTTGTTTATGCTCTGAGGCTGAGGTCTTTGGTTCTGCAGCTCCACACCCTGCCAAGTTTGCCTGTGTCTGAGTTTCAGGCTAGATGCTTTCATGTGACCACTCTTTCGGGTCATCTCTTCTCCTTAGTGGTGCCCAGTTAGTCCTTACACATCTGCACTGTGTTCATCCTCTCCTCACCGCCCCCACTACTCTGTATCTTTGTGGTGATGGAGATCAAACCCAGACCTCAAAGTTCTTATGTTTAGTTATTCTGTTTTTCAGTTCTGCAGCATCCTGTTGACTTGGTATTATACTGTATTTTCAAGATCTCTGCCAAAATCTCTACCTTCTATATTTCAGTTGTGATTATAACTCCACTGTCTAGATGTTTTTTCCTCTTTCTGCATCTTCTTTTCTCCTATTTTTCTGTCTTGTCTTGATCTGTCATCAGCCTGGTAATTTCATTTGGGTGCTGGAGAGTGTGTGTGTGTGTGTGTGTGTGTGTGTGTGTGTGTTGTACCGGGGATCAAACTCAGGACCTTGTGCTTGCGAGGCAGGTTTGGAACCACTGTACTAAATCCCCCCTGGATGTTGTATATTAACATTTTGAGATACAATTTTGCACTCTGGATGATTTTGTCTTGTTCCAAGGAGCTTGTTTCAGCAGTTGGGATGGAGGCATTAGAATCTAAGAACTTGTAAGCCATCAGTGGTTTAAGTGATTTGAGGCTGGACTTAGCTCCTTGCTAGGCTGTTCTATTTTTAGTTCTTTCAGACTCCTGGGTTGTAACCTCTGAGGTTTCCATCAAGAAACCTAAGATGTGGGCAGAGGTCACTCTCCTTTGGGAGCCCTGAGTTCCGTTTTTTAACTGCCCAGATCTGGAATAACTGAAAGCTCCGCTCAGCTTCTCCATCTCCCAGATGCCAGCCTCACCACTGTGACACCACCAGTGGGGAAAGAGCTAGCGTCACCGTTCTTGTCACAAAAGCCCTCCCTGAGCCCAGCCTCCAAACTCCTCACTGCCTTTTTACATAATGCCATCATCTAAGGCCTTCCCTCTGCATATTCTGCCATGAATATTTGTCCGAAATAACCTAGTCCCCGCTTTCCAGATGCAGTGCTCTCGTGGACAGGTGGATGTGCTCATGGCACAGCACTGATGAACATTTCAGTACGAGAAGAAGCATGTGGCAGTTGTATGTGCGAGTCTCATCAAAGAATCTCAGCTGGCCACGGTCAACATTATATAACAAATCTTAAAACCAAATCGTATCACTCCTATGTGGAAAAGAGTGGTGGTTAAAGCACCTATGTAATATTCACACTGTTTACGTTTTGCCCGTCGAACAAAGGATCGGTAACTTCCGAAACAGAAATCGTGCAGTAGACAGCTGACATGACAGGTGTTGAATGAGCTTTGTAGCTCTGTCGCATTGCACTTTACAGAGTATTTTGTGAAGGATGTGCAATTCCATTTCTATCTGACTTCATGTATTTTTGCAGTAAAGGGAATTTTTAAAAGCCATAAACACAGGTTATCTTCCACTGTTTGCATTTAACTGATTGTGTTAGAAATTCCAGTTAACCTTGTTACCCATCTACTCACTGGCCTGCCTATTTATTTATTTATTTATTATTTATTTATTTATTTATTTGGGGGGGTACCAGGGATCGAACTCAGGTCCTTGTGCTTGCGAGAATCCAGGTAATGGTAAGTTCCAGGAATGACTTTGAGATTACTCCTTCCCTTTCAATTTCATTAAAGAGTTTGAGGAATATTGTTGTTAGATCTTCCCTGAAGTTCTTGTAGAATTCAGCAGTGAATCCATTTGGCCCTGGTTTTTCCTTAGTAGGTTTTTCATTATGGTTTCAATTTCATTGCCTGTTATTGGATGAGTCATGGTTTTTATATCTTCTTGGTGATGAGTGGTGGTAATACATAAGTGTCTAGGAGTCTTTCTATTTCTTCAAGGTTTTTCAATTTGCTGGAGTACGGTTTTCACAATAGCTACTAGTGAGCTGATTTTCAAATAGATTACTCTGGATTATCTGCATGAGCCCAAAGTAAAGTCAGAGGCTTTAGAAGCAATAGAAGAAAACAATACCCTGAGAGGTGATAAAGAGAGAGAGGGATATGAAGTGTGCAAGGAGTTCAATCCACTATTGCTGGCCAGATGATAAAGGCACAAACCAACGAACACTTGTATCCTCTGTCTGGCTGAAAGTTTGCAAGGGAATCAGGACTCAGTGCTCCCCCATTTCAGATCAGGAACCTTGTGCTACCTGAATGAGCCTAGAAGCTTATTCTCTTTCTGGAACAACAAGTAGGGACCACAGCCCTGCTGACACCTAGACTTTGGCCTTGTAAGACCAGAGGAAAGGCACTAGCCAAGTTCTTCGGACACCTGGCCTTCAAAACCATGAGATAATAAATCTGTGTTGTTTTAAGTCATGAAGTGTGTGATGATCTGTTAGGCAGCAAGGGGACATCGTGAGAGAGGTGCTGGCTGGGGAATAGCAAGATGGCTGTGCTGATAGGAAGGACAAGGTCTAGACCTTAGCTGTGCTGCTGGGTACACAGGCCTGGACCTGTGATTAAACTCTGCCAGCTGAGCACAACCTGTGCATTTGTTCCACAGATTATACCACAAACATTTAAAAATCAAATTAATGTCAGAACAGTTCTCTCTGCAGTTGAGATTTGCCAGTGGTCTCCTGGCTCCCAAAGTAAAATCCTGCATCCTTACCATGACCCCTTCCCACACACATCAAGCACAGACCACTTTACCAGGCTTATCAGTAGATGCTTTTGTCAGAAGGCCCACAGTGCATCTGAAACCTGCTGTTCGTTTTGGTACCAGGGATTAAACTTGGGTCCTTGTGCTTGCAAGGCACGTGGTGGAACCACTGAGCTAAATCCTTAGCCCTGAAACCTGCTGTTCTAATGACCAAAAATGCTGCTCTCCAAATTGAGGATTCCCTTCCTTACTTCAGGGGTTCTCTGCCTGAAGTCATCCTACTAGGGAACTATTCAGTGCCTGAGTACCAAGTCAGCATAGAGTAGAAAGAAGCCCCCTAATCTGTGTTGAGAGCATGAACGTGGCTCCTAGATGGACTCTGGCTCCTGCATGAATGCAGCCTCTGGAATCGACAGGACTTCCCAGCAGCCAGGGCGTGCAAAGCCCAGTGCCTTCTGCACCTGCTTCTCTGAGCTTTCTGTTTTCTCCACCAGGCAGCCTAGGAAGAGGAGAGCAGGCACAGCTCACCTGACTCCTGAGCCCTACCTGGAAGTGGTTTCACTATTTTGTAGCCGCAGAAGTACAGTAGGCTTTTGTTTGGATACTGAACAAGCAAAACATATCCTTGGAGCTCAGCAGACCTTCTCTCTGCCCTGTGGATGGGCTGAACCCTCCCCACATGGTCCTGCTCAGGGACCAGGCTCCCCGTGGAAGCTCTGACCCAGGGCCTTGTGGCAGGGCCCATTGCTGGTCTGTGGCACACAGATGCTCTGGGAGGGGCGCTGGTGGATGTCCAGGGAGAACTGGACAGAAAGTGCTCGAAGGCTTTCTTTAAAAGAGACAAATTAAGACTCCTCTGGGAGGCCAGGTTGGGAAACATCCAAGTCCCAAGAAGTGATTTATTTCTCCGATCTTCAGGATTTAGTTTGATTTCTGTTCTTAAAAGCTGCCTGAGGAATTTTTAACTGAAATAATTTACTTGAAAGAAATAGATTTCTTTTTTAAACACTGCACAGATCTACAGCTCACAGTGCCCACTCAGGGGAGAGAATCCCTGGCAGATCCTACCTTTGGTGGCTGCTGTCAGTCTCAGAAGAGCACATTTTAATTTTCAGGACCAATTTCATTTTGACAGTTGACTTAGCTTTTTTTTTTAACTTTATGAAAAATCAATATTGTGATTCTTTGTAAAACACCATTTTAAGAAGAAAGGCTGGGAGTGGGGTGTGGTGGCACATGCCTATAGTTCCACCACTCTGGGAGGCTGAGGTAGGAAGACGGCAAGTTCAAACCGAGCCTGGGCAACTTAGCAAGACCCTTTCTCAAAATTTTTAAAAGACCAAGGTTGTAGTTCAGTGCAAAGGCCCTGAGTTTAATCCCCAGTACTGGGGGAAGAAAATATTAAATCCGGGAGACTTGATATAATATGTGAGTTATTTTTCCATCACTGTAACAAAATACCTGAGATAATTAAGTTGTATCTAGAAAAGGTTTACTATAACTTGGCTTGTAGTTTTAGAGATTCTGGTCAGTAATCAGGTGGGTCCATAGTTTTGGGTCTGTGGCAGCACATTGTATTGAGAAGGTGTAGAAGAGTGGCCAGGAAGCAAAAAGCAAGTGAGAAGATCCACAGTATCCTTCAGGGACACAACCCCGGAGACCTAACGGCCCCCCACCAGGCCTTGCCTCTCAAAGTCTCTGCTACCCTCAGGGCTGCACCTGGGGCCCAGCCATGGCCACGTGGATCTTCAGGGAAAAGCTTGCCTCTGCCTCCACACTCCGGCCCTGGATTAGAGCCTGAGGCTGCTTGCTCTGACTGAGTCAGTGAGCAACTTCAGGCTGGCCACGGGGGACGATCCAGCTCAGCGGAAGGCAGACTGAGCCACAGGTGCCTTGCAGCCCCTGCGATGTGACTTTTATTCCAACAGGCCCTCACCTCTCCGCAGGCCGCCCACTGAATGGCACTGTTCAGACGTCAAGGTTGTGACTGAACTCGAGATGGCCTCTAATTTCGTTCATTTTTTTAAAAAAAATCAAGTTCCATTTTTTCAAAAATCTGAGACCTTGAAAACAAATTTTGTGTTTTCTAAAAGTCCCCCTTTGGTGCTACTGACCTTGTGTTGTGTGAATGAGGCACAGGCAGACTCTGGGTGTTGACTCCTAACTTGGTTGCTTTGTCAGTATAGGGTGAGATCTATTAGCTCAAAAACCTGCCAGCTCCAAGCTCAAAATTTTGCAAGCCCCACTTTTCCCCAGTACTGGGGTTCAGACCCAGGGCTTTGCACAGGCTAGGCAAGTTCTCTACCACTAAGCTACACCCGGCCCAGCATAGCCAGGTGTTTTAAATATAGCCTGAGTAAGCCAAGTTTCAGCCATTTAAACCTTCCCTTCTGCACAGTCCACAAAGCTCCCTCAGCCCCTGCTGAACAGAGCCTATGCTTGTTAGAGCCCCAGCTGCCGAATCAGGGTCCAGGCTACGAAGGATGAGGATTCGTCAAATGAGTGCGTTGCCGACTTGATCACTGCCTTCCCTGGGTGCTGCCCACCCCAGCACCCCTGGGAGCTCAGTGCCCTGGAACTCCACTCCTGAGTGACCCCACCTGGGAATCTGGTGATCTCCTGCTGGTCTGCATACGTACATGTGCATACATGTATGTTACAGAGAGGAAGAGGGGCAGAGAGGGGCTTATAATAAGGAACTGGCTCCTGCAGTTATGCAGATGGACAGGTCTCTGGTCTGCAGTCGGCAAGAGGGAGAAGCAGCCCTGTGAATTCCCTGTATCTGTGTCTCCTCCCCTACTGAGCTGACACCTCCCTCCCCTCTAGGCTGCTGGGGTTCCTGCACCTCTCATGTAGCCAGTGCCTTCCCAGCATGCAGGCCTGTGGCAGCTGCTCCAATAACACTGTGCGTTCTCCTGCCACCTGATGGTCACATCTCTCCTTGTCCAGCCCCTGGCACCATTGTGCATCCAGGGATTTTGGTATCTTCAGGGGTCCTGGACCTATTTCCCATGGAAACTGAGCGATGGGCAGCTGTGCCCATGTGAGGGTATACACGTGAATACAGCCAGGGCTTCCCTGGAAACACTTAGACATGTTAGGTATGCAAGCTAGAAGAACTTCCACAGACTCTTAGGGGCGTGCAGCACCCCTGCGGGGTGGACCAGGCCGAGGAAGCCTCTGGTAGGAGCAGGACTGGAAGCCTCGCTCTGCCTCAGCGGAATCGTGCGCTGCTGTCCGCTGAGCCCAGGGTAGGGTGGGCTCTCCTGCTGCCTTCTAATCCTTGCATGGATGCTTCTCTCGTTTGGCAACCCAGAACTTACAAGAGAGCCACACTGCAGGCTCCTCCCACATGATACAGAGAGTCTCTGGGTTGGGTGGTTCCCAGGGAAGGCAGCGATCGAGTTGGCAAGACACTCGTCGAATCCTCATCCTTCGTATCCTGGACCCTGATTGAGACTAACAGGCAACAGCAGCAACCCAGTGTTCTACTAACCCTGTTTCTGTGCCACTGGAGACGCCCCAGTGCTGCTCAACAGAGACCCAAAAGTCGTCAAACCCATGTTCAGTTTTGTTCATTTGTTACTGGTGTGCTCGTGAACAAACTAATGTAAAGGCTGAAGTAAAAGCTTATGCCCTCCTTGCCTACCCCATGTCTTCGGACAAGGAAAGGAGAGGGGCACTTGGGATTCAGATAGACCAAGGGAGAAATAACGCACTGTCATGACCGTGAATCCATGCCTTGCAGACTCTGGTGGACAAGTGAATGATGCCTTTGTCCCCTGCACCTGCTGGTTCCCCACGCCCCTCCAGCATCCAACTTGCATACCAAAAGAGCTGAGCATTAGTTTCTGCTGGTGGCATGAAGGGAAATTCCTGGGTAACATCTGTAAATAATTCCTAGGTACTTTTTGGAGATCTCTACTGGCAAAAACCTTGCTGTTCTTTGTGTGTCTCATTTCTCCTCCAAGACTGTCTTCCTAGTTATGAATGTTATAACGGGAAGAGCTAGTCCTAAGGTGACGGGCATCTCCCTGTGATGCAGCCGCCCCGATCAGGTCCTTGCCAGCTCTCAGACTGGAGAAGCCAGCTGCAAGCAAGGGAAGAGGAGCTGCTTCTGGGTACCCAGGGGTCAGGGCAATGGGAGGACACAGGTTCTCCAGGCCCACACATCCCGGTACCCCATCCAGACCCTCTTTCATAATCACTGCCCTGCATGTTCACAAGGGACCTAGGAAGGTTTTCAGTTCAGCTGAACCTGCAGTACCAAAAAGGCCTGGCTTCTGGAATCGAGGCCTCCTTGGGAGCTCTGGCTCCACAGCTGACAAAAGCCGGCTCACTGAGTTTCCCTGTTACTCTCCAGTGTGGTCAGGAAGTGCGAGTTCGTGCAGTTAGAAGAATGAGCACCCCCACCATGCTGTGTCCTTTCCATCGGAGTGGTGAACCTGTACGACTTGGCTCTCCTGCACTGTCCCACGTTGTCCCGCACTGTCCCGCAAGTCTGTTTCCTGGGACTGTTTCCAGGACCACGTTCTGTGCCCATCAGCTTTGGTGAGGGAGTCGAAAGCCACTCTAGGTTTTCCAAGGAGGGAGAGGACCTGGAGGTGCACACGGCCAGGGCCAGTGCAGAAGCCCAGAGACACCAGCACCCCCGAGGCTCATAGGCATTCACTGGAGATCATGGATGCCTTGAGAGTCCCCTGGGCCACCTCCACCGCCTCCCACCTCAGTGTCCTGGATGATAAAAGGGCTTCACCTGGAACCTGCATCAGACCCCAGCTCTGCCTTCTGCCTAGACACTGCTTGGAACTGAATCCGCAGAAAATCAACCTGTCCTGCTGTGCTCTCTGAGCCTGGCAGGAATATCTCTTGCCTGTGGATGTCACCAGAACTATGCTAGAAAGGGGATTCTGGTAAGAATCCCTCATGCAGCAGCAGGAGGTAAACAAATGCCACTGTGGCGCAAAATTGGCTGTGGGAAGATACGTCACGGCCAGGCAAGTCTGCTTTCACTTTGACTTCCCCAACAACAGAACTGAACACAGTTCCCGGCACACCGCTCTTATTTCTCACGCAGCAGTCCTTTACTGGAATCGTTGCCTGTGTGTATGCACATTCGCTTTTTTAAAATACTGAGGATTTCTCCTTTTTTGAGTCAGGGTCTCACTAAGATGCCCAGGCTGAGCTCAAAGTTGTGGTAACCCTCCCTTAGCATCCCAGAGATGTAGAATTACATTCTTTTTAATGGCAGAGTAATATTCCAAATGTGGATTTCCGTAAGTCAGCCAGCCAGTTTCTAGCCAGTTGTGTAGGCTCTGGACACATTCCTGTCCTTCTTCTCCTTCCAGTCAATCATCAAGCTCTAGAAATTTCACCTTTCCATCCTCCTCACCCCTGGGCGAGGCCCTCACTATCTGCAGTGTTACGGTTGCCTCCCAGTGTCCTGTCTCCAGTGCTGACCAGGCTCTCAGCAGTCTATTATTTAACCAGAGTAACTTTGCTTAAGCGCAGTACTTTATTTTTCTAAACAAAACCTCTCACCTAGTCCCACTTCTTATGAAAATGCTTCCACTGCTCGTCTTTGTGGTGGGGTCGAGGTCAAGTCCAAACACCATAGCGTTTTGTTCAAGACCTTGGAGTGTGTCCTCCCTGGCGCCCCGCCCTCCTGCGTGCATGGTCCGTGCCTGTGCTGACCGCACCCCCACCCCTCTCCACGCACTCTGCGTCTCGTGCTCGTTCCCTGCCTTCCGAGTCTCAAGTGCGCTGGGAGCTTTTACTGCCAGGCCGCAACCCCCCATTTACCTGCCCCGGCACACAAGAGAGTTTCACTCTTCTTGTTTCTTCTCAGCTCCAGCGAGGCCTCCTCCGGAGTCCTGGGGGCGTCCTTGCAGTCCCCAGATGCAGCGGGAGCTGTAGGGTTTCGTGTTTGTGTGATGGGTTGCTTTGATCTAGTTCTTCTGTGCCCCCATTCCTGTCTTGGGGATGGGGTACCTCACCCTGTGCCACCCCACCTCGGGATCACGTAACTCGGTTGTTTTTGTGATTTGTCAGAGGTGCTCAGTGAAGAATTCGCCTTGAGTCTCGGAAGACATGTAGAGTTGGGCTTGTACAAAACGCTGGAACTGTGGCGGTGGGGCGGGGGATCCTGTGCTTCCAGCTGTGCACAGGCTGGTTGTGTTGCGTTGAACAGAATCACGAACTTGCTAATATCTTTATTTGGAGATTAAGTGTGGTTTAAGGAGGTGTGTTTGGGTGTCAAGGATTAAAAGTTTCTTAGCTCTTTCTTTTTTCAGTATCTTATAAATACCCTTGGGCCTTGAATGTACATTGCCAACCTGATTTTCTTTCTTTCTTTTTTTTTTTTTTCTTATGTATTCTTTATCTTTAGAACACAGTAACTTTGTAAGAACAGATGTTTGTATTGAATATACAAGGACAGTTTCCTTTATAAAGGGTGTTCTTTCAGTATGTAGAACCAAATAATTTGTTTCAGCAAAGTTTGTTTTTTAACGTTTTTAAATTTTTTAACTTTTGCCTTTATATTTATGTTGAACTACAGTTATGCACATGCTGTGTTTCTTTTACTTATGTCCTATATTTTCCATAAAGAAACCTTTTGTTTCTTTGTTTATATTTCTAGCCTTTTAACCCTTTCATTTTATCTAATTTGCTTTCTTATACTTACTGTACTGGCTACAGTCTGTGTTTCTGTTCTTTATATGTAACTTCATTTGTGGAACAATTCTGACTCTCACAGCAGCCGCTATAAGGCACATGCATGGTTATATGCGCTCTTCTGGGCGGGGATGAGGGGGCAGAGGACAAGATCTCCATGTAATGTTTTGATTGGTGGGTTTAACTGAGGTGGGTGATTATGTAATTTGGGGTGTGCAGGAAAGGGAGGGGAAGGAATTGGCTTTGTTTCTTCACAAAGGGCTGTTTTATAGGAAGAAATGAAACTTTCATTTGAGGTTGTGGCGGGAACACCATTTGGTTGGGGCCAGCCAGGGACAATTTTAGATCTAGCCAGACCTATCAATAGGCACATCCAGATGAGAAGATACCTCTAGTCTGCGACACAGGGCTGCCATTTGGCCCCTGAGCACACTCCTGGTGACTCTTCTCTTCCATTTGACTTGGGCCTAAAAGTTTTCATGGTGACAACATGAACAGGACACTCTGGGAAAAGTCTTATGTTAATCAGCTTTTTGCTGCGGTGACCAGTTACCTGTGAAAAGCAACATAAAGGAGGAGTGGCTTCTAGTGGCTCCTGGTTTCAAAGGTTTCAGTCCATGGTCATTAGGTTTCATTGCTGTGGGCCTGAGGTGAGGCAGAACATAGCAGAAGGGCATAGAGGAGCAAAGCAGCTCACCTCATGGCAACTGGGAAGGAGAGAGGAGGAGAAAGAGCCTGAGTGAGTGGAAGGGGCTGCAGAGAAGATCTCTACTTCCTCCAATGGGGCCCCATTTCCTAACAGCCCATCCAGCTATTTGAACTCACTGGACTGGTTAATCCACTGATTCGATTAGCACCCACCTGGTCAGTCATCTCTCTAGGCCCTACCCCTCAGCATTACTGCACTGGGGACTCAAGCTACCACCAAACTCAAGCAGCCTTGAAAATATGCTCTGGGGTTTTACAAGATGGTGGCTTTGGCAGGAATTATGATTGTGGTTGTTAAGAAGTATGAACACCAAGAGTTTGGAAGAGAGGGGTGTCTCCATATCTGGGAAGCTGGGGAGAAACCATGGAATCTGGAGAGTTCACAGACATACAAAGACTAATGAATCCCTCCAGAAAGCTGTGGTTCTGCCCAGTTTCCAAGGTTGTCATGTCCTTGGGTGAGTGTGAACTTAGTTCAGAAATTCAGCTGTGGACATCCCTGAAATCCTGTTTGACAAGGCTTCCTGACCATTTTAAGTGTTCTGAACCAAGGCTGTTCCATGTGGGTTTTCTTCCTCCATACTCCCCTTCATATAGGAAGATTTACAAACTTATTTTGAAGGGAGGATATAATTAGTAGCATAATGTTTACATGTGATGTGATGTGTGCACAAATACAAAGGCTGTGTGACTACGCAAAGTCACTTGTTTCAGAAAATCACCAGCCACGCATGTAAAATTCTACCTTCAGAGATGTACAGATGTAACTACCCTTTTGGTAGCCCAGAACTACTGGCAGAAAGGTCACCTCTTCTTGTCATGGATGTTTTCTGCAATGAGACTGTTATTCACGCATTAACATTGTAATCTCTTGTCATTTCTTACCCATAGGCAAAAACTGGGACCTAACAGCTGCTCTAAGTGACTATGAACAACTCCGACAGGTGCACACAGCCAACCTGCCACATGTGTTCAATGAAGGGAGGTGCCCCAAGCAGCCTGAACGAGAGCCACACCAGCCTGGACACAAGGTGGAGCGGCCCTGCCTGCAGAGGCAGGACGACATCCCCCAAGGTACTGCTGAGGCCCGAGCCGAGGCACAGCTGCCTGGGACGGGGTGCCAGGCTAATGGGCAGTGGGGGACCCAAAGAATAGCAAGTGATCACTGTCACCTCCCAAGTGCAGATCAATGGGACCCTCCGTGCATCACGCCTCGCAGTGGACTGAAATGTCCCTCGCAGTGTCCATTCGTGGTAGCTGCCTCTGCCTCCAAAAAGCAGGCGAGAGAGTCCAGTTCCTTTGCAACCCAGGGGTCTTTTAAGGAGTTGAAGACGAGTGTTCCTCCTAGAGACTTGTTTTTTGTCCAAACCAAACACCTCCTTCATTTACTTCCCAACAGGCTGAGTCTCCGAATCTGCTAGCACCATGCCCATGTCCCATGTGCTCCATCTCCTGTATTGTTTCTTCATCGCAAGAGTAACAAACAGTGCAGTTATATAAAAGTACTTCTCCCCATCTCTCTGGAGTAATTAATACCTCGATCATCTGAGCCCACTTTGCCTGTGTCTCCAGCGGGCTCCTTCAAAATGCAAAGGCTCAGAGTCAAATGCACATCCTGCTTTGCCAAGTGCTCATTTCACTGAGCAAGGGATCAAGAACAGATCCTCTGAAGAGCTACATTTTTATTTCACAGTAGACATTACATTTTAAGCTTCCCACATAAGCCATCATTCTGGGTTGGGTGTTTTGTTTTTGTTTTTGAACTTTGTTTTTGTTTTCTGGTTCCACCAGTGGGCACAACGCTGAAGTAAATATTCTCATACCTGTAAGTCTTACGTATGGGTGCGTTTCTTTTTATAAGGCAGTGTCCCAAATGGACTTGCTGTGTCAATGTGTGTGTGCTTTTAATTTAGTCACAAAATTTAGTAACTTCAGAGTTCTTCCAAAACACATTTCTGCTTATTGTGCATTTCCCGTCACCCTTGCTAGCCCTGAAATATTTTACTTTGTGGTGTCAGGGATTAAACCCAGGGCCTTTACACTAAGTTTTATTCTTTGTCCTTTTTTTTTAACTTTTATTTGAGGCAGGGTCTCACTAAGTTGCTGAGTTGACCAGACTGAGCTCAAACTTGTAATCATCCTGCCTCAGCCTCCCAGAATGCTGGGATTATAGGCTTGTACCACCAATGCCAGGCTAGCTGTTCTTTTTTAACAAGAAATTTTAATTATAATTATTAAATCATAGTAATTGTACAAATTAAGGAGTTTCACTGTCACACTTCCATGCATGAATATATCATGCTTTCATCTAGCCTCCCTCCCTAACACCCTCCTCTCCTCCTGCCCTTTCCTCTCCTCTCCTCCCTGCCTGCAGTCCCCTTCCCTTTCCTGGTGCTCCCTCTCCTACTGTCAGGTTGCCTTTTCCTGTTTTCCAGTTTCCATCCATGAGAGAAAACATGTGACACTCATCTTTCTGAGTCTGGCTTAGCTTGCTCAGTGTGATGACTTCTGGTTCTGTCCATTCCCGTGCAGAAGACCTTCTTCTTTACTGATGGAAAGTGTCCACTGCGTATATATTGCCACATTTTCTGTCCCCATTCATCTGCTGACAACACTTAGGAAGACTCCCGAACTGCCTATTGGGAACGGTGTTCTGATAAACATGGGAACACGAGTCCCACTGGATATTACTGCTGTGGTCTTACCTTGTTATTCTACTCTGAAGGATGAAAAATGGTGTCACATTTTAACTTTCATCTTGTCATTTGCTGATCTCCTCTCCTGCTTTAGAAAGTCTCATGGAATACAAAGTTACTGAAACATTTTTCCCACATGTTTTTAAATTTCACTCTTTAGATCTTTTCAATTTGAAATATTATATATATATATATAGATATATATATATATGTATGTATATATGTGTGTATATATGTATATATGTGTATACACACACAAGAGTAAAGGATCTGGTTCTGTTTTCTTCTGGATTGAGACTGAGTTATTTAAGCACAGTTACTAAATAAACCATCCTTATCACATTAACTAAAATGTGCCATATGTTAAAGCCCAGAAGACCCCCGGATCTGCTTCTGGGTGTGGTTCTGTTCACCCATGTGGCTGCCCAGCATGTCACACTGACCCTAGAGCTTTTATCATACTGCTTTATTCTAAATCAACCCTTTTATTACTGTGCTTTTATAAAATCTCTTACTATTTTTGCATATTTATTCTGCCATGTAAACCTTCAAATTGGAATTGAATTACAGTTTTATTTTACTAAGAATTGGCATTTGTGCTGTTTTTCTCCCATCCAAGAACATTTTATGCACCTCTCTATGGATTTGGATTCAATTAAGACTTTAGGCATAGAGAAAAACAATTCATTTCATGCTTAGCTTTTGTCCAATCATCCACATAAATGCTCTACTTAATACTAATTGTCTTAAGAGAATGCCTTTGATTTTTTTAAATGTATAAATCATATTTGAAGATATTTAGTAGTCTTTTTAGTATTTGTGCAATTCTGTTTCTTGTCTTGTTGTGTTATATAGACCCTCATAAGCCAGGGAATGTGTTGTCTTTGTTTCTATTAGCTCAGCCTTATTATTCAAGACATAATAGTTGTCATTAAAGATACAATGTATGAACCTGTATCTCAGGTCATTCCTGCATCTCCTTACCTGCTGTCTGTATGAACCACAGTCGAGTTAGACACTGTAACATGCATTTTCTGTCTGTTGCTTCAATTTCATCCCTCCTGTATTTGTTTTGATACTATATTGTTAGGCACATGTCTGCTTGTCTTAGGTTATGTTGCTCTAGAGTTCTTAGTTTCCATTGTTGAAAAGAGAGCCTGAGGCAGTGGTGAGGTAGTGAGTGGAGCACCGCCCTCCTTCCCTGCTCCCAGTACGAAAGAGGAAAGGGACACAGGGCATACACAGCCTTGGGCAGCAGCAGAGCAATGAGCGGGAAGTCAGCACCCCCAACAATGCGAGAGAGGAGAGAGAAGTGGAACTCAAGCAGCCTTTGCCTGTCCCCACAGCAGTGGTGGGGGCAGTGAGTCAGCCAACAGCACTCCCCTGCCCAGCTCCTAGCCCCATGAGAGAGGAGGGAGACGTGCTAGCACCAGTGGGGTGGAGCACAGGAGTCTGTGAAGGGCTGGGAGGGACCAGTGAGTAGGGCACTGGGAGCAGCCTTGGGCTGTCTCCATCTGAGGGCGCCACAGCAACTGGGAGAGACGCACGGAGACAAATAGGGTAAGGAAACGTGGGTAGACGGCCAAGGGACCTCCGGAAAGCTGCCGACTGCAGACTCTGGCCCCCGCCCCCACCCCCAGAGGCACAGATCAGCCCCTCACCTAGCACTAGTCCTACTGCAGACTTGGTGGGTTACCCAGCGCACATTCGGGCTCTGACTTAGACACTACCGCAGAACTATGGACACCAGAGGAATTTTACCAGGTTTTGTTTGTTCATTCGGTTTGTTTTGCTTTCCTTTTTCTGTCTTTTTGGGTTTTGTTGTTGTTGTTGTTATTGTTGTTGTTGTTTTGGTCATTTAGGCTTTTACTTTCATTGTGTGTTTTGTTTCATTTTTTCTGTCTTTTCTCAACCTCTTTTTTATATTTTCATGTAAGTGAACAATGTTTCTTCTCTTTCCAGTTTGCTTCAATATTCTTTTGCTTCCTTCTTCATTCTTGCTCTCATATTCTCTTCTCCAGTTTCCCAAACTTGGGTGATCATGTTTTGTCCTTCAGTCTTGATTCTACTATATTTCTCTTCATTTATCTCTCTATTTTTCTCCTATTCCTCTTAAATTTCCCTCACACAGGGTAAAAGCACTCTATTAAGGGAAAACTCACTGCATACAAGTTCCTGGCTTATGTTGGATTTTATTTTATAACCGTTGTGGTTAAAGGTACCAACTTGTGACCAGAGATTGTCAGTTTCCAAGCTGTGCTTGATGCTATTGCTATTGCTAATCGTACTACTTAAGCCAGGATGTCCTACCCTTTCTAATCAGTTGTTCTCCCTTGTATGACAACGCTGTGATTGTCTGGAGTTGTGATCATCACCATACTCCAGTACTAAAGGTCCAAGGGCTGGGCCAAATATATAAAAACTTCTCGTCCCTCATAAACTGAGAAGGTAGGATCTTGGGGCAGACACAAAGACCAAGATCCATAGAACACACATCGAAGACATCTCTTAGGATAGATATTTCCTGGGGAAGCCTCAGTACTAATGATAAAGCTACCTACCATATGCAGTTTACAAGCATGGATACAGAAAACAAATTGAAATTAAAAAATAGAAAATGACAAGATGTAGAAGTAAAATGTAGCCCAGACCTCCAGCCCACCCGGGAAAAGTCCAGGGGACAATGAGATAGGAGAAATCAGAAGCCACTCACCTGAATTTTCTGAAATGGTAGCAGAAGAAGTAAAAAAAAAAAAAAAAAAAAAAAAAAAAAAAAAATGAATGAAGCTATAGAGAAAATCAAATCAGAAATAATCTCTCAGGTGAAAAAGAAATAGATGGCAATCATAATGAAGGACTTACTCAGTGAATCTAGAGTAGATTTAAAAGAAATAGAAGGGCTGGGGATTTAACTCAGTGGCACCATGCCTGCCTTGGAAGCACAAGGTCCTGAGTTCGATCCCAAGTACCATAAAATAAATTAAAATAAATAGAGGAGCTTAGGAAAATGATGAAAACCATGACTGCCCAACATAGGAAAGACATGGAATCCATGAATCAGATTCAAGGACATCCAGGAGATTAAAAATTCCATTGAAAGTATATGCAGCCAGATAAACCAAGGTAAGGACAGAATATCAGATCTATAAGACAGGATTGTGGTCAGCAATCACCAAAAGAAAGACTATGAAAAGACACCATAGAAAAATCATTCCAACAGCTGCAAGGTGATGCAAAGAAGAACAGCATAAGATTGAATGGAGTCAGTGAAAAAGCAGGAGACAGCACAAATGATATTTTTTAAAAATGTTCACAGAAGTAATGGCAGAAAACTTCCCAAGCATGAAAAAAATTTTGACATAAAGATAAGTAAGGTATATAAAACTCCAATTAGCCATGACCAAAATAAATCTACACCAAGGCATATAATAATGAAGATTCCAGAAATTCAGCGCAAAAACAGAATATTAAAAGCTGTCAGAGAAAGAGAAACAAATCAACTCTAAAGGAAAGCGCATCAGAATCATAGCAGACTTCTCAACAAAACCCTTAAATCAAAGAGCTTGGAGTGAAGTACTTCAAGTCCTAAAAGAAAATAATCTCCAACCCAGACCGATGCACTCTGACAAACTTTCAATTTCAGTAGAGAAATAACATACTTCTAGATAAAGAACAACTGAAGAAATTCATGACCACCAAATAGTTCTCTTAAATGTTCGGAAGGATATTTTAGAAAGAGGTGATGAAGACTACCATTCTAAGAACACCAACAGAAAGAATCCACCAGGCAAAGAAAGCAATTAAACAGAGAAAGACAAGGAACCAACAACAGAAAAATAATATGACAAGGATAAGACAATACATATCAGTTATACCCATCAGTGTTAATGATCTCAAATCACCAATCAAAAGAAATCGAATGGCAGAATGGATTAGTAAAAAAGTTCCAACAATATGCTTCATGCAAGAAACACATTTAACTCAAAAAGTAGTTCATAGACTTAAATTCAAAGGATGGAAAACTTCATATGTGTGTGTGTGTGTATGTACACATATATGTAGATGTCTCTTTGTTCCATGTAAATGCTTTATCTTCAATTTGAAATTACACTACTACCCTGGTTTTCTATCAGTTCATATTTATCTGGAATGTGACATTTCATCTATTTTCAGCTCTTCCTTAGCCTTTTGTAGTAAAGGCAATTCTCAGAAGTGGCTTTATCATCAGATTTTATTTTATCATTTAATACAAGAATCTCTGTCCTTCCGATAGAAAATTTAATTCATTTAGTTTTGTTTCATATGCACAGTTCTTCATGTTGTATATTTTATTAGCCAAACCTTTTGTGTTTGCTTGTTTGTTTGTGTGAAAGTTAAACATTGTAGTTTTATGTATGTGGTAATTACCTCTGTTCTATTAAATCTGCATTTAGGCTTTTAAAATTTTTTTAAATTATTTTAAATTTTAAAAATTTATTGACCACCATATTTTACCCTAAACAATAAGTATGTGCCATCATGCTCATATTTTCTCCCTTTGTACCACAATCTTCTTTAGGTTGGTTTTCAGTTTGTTGTTGATTTAGATAAAAATTAACTGCTTTATTTGCTAACATTTATAGTCATGCACTGCAAAATGCCATTTCAACAATGACCGTCTGCATTTCCGGTGGTATCCTGTGAGATTCTGATAGCGCTGAGAAAATCCCATCTAGTGAGGCAGCTGCCACTGTAGTGTCAGAACACAAACACGACCTGTGTGTTTGTGGTGGTGTTTATGGAAACAGGCCTGTTACACAGCTAATGCCTAATACTGATAATAGATGGCTGCCAGTGCTTTATCCATTTACTGTACTATAGTTTTAGCATTATTTTAGCATATACTCCTTCTGCCTGTTAACTGTAAAACAGTCTGCTGTGTTACATGGGCAGCAGCCTCAGACATCTACGTCTTCTGCACTCCTTGACAGCATCAGGAGGTGGAATCAAGAGACTGAGCTATCCTGATCTGTAAGCGCCCCCTGGAGTTCACACCACCACATACTGCTCAGAGAACATCCCTGTCATTGCGAGATGGGTAGCTGTATTTGTTTCTCTTTTGCTGAAAGTATTTCCCCAAAGACTACTTTCAAGCAGTGTTTTACATAATGGATCTCCTAAGGCCTTCCGTGCCTAGAAAGCTTTTCAGGATATGCTTACAGTTTTGTTTAGTGGAATAAAAAGTCTCAGTCCAAATTCTTTTCCTTGAACACTTTGCAGCCCTCCCTCTGCTGTTGCCTTGCAGCTCATTTCTGTTGTCCGGAAGATTCCCTTCATCCGATGTCCTAACCATTCACTCATTATGCTCGTGCCTCTGCTGCGAGTGAACTTTTAACAAGTTTTCATTCCCAGTTAGTTCTTTGTCATTTTTATTCTTTAATAATCTAGTAGTCGCTTTATCTCTTTGCCAGGCTTATTTTGAAATCTGGTCCCTTTTTTTCTGCTTCCTGGCAAAAGGACTTTATGAAGTTCCTTGGGCCATTTCCTGCCTGCCCCCCCACTGCTGTTTCCTCAGTCTCCCTGAGAGCTCCTAGTACCTGGGTCATAAGCCATCAGAACTTGTATGCAAAGTATAAGGATCAAATGGGGACACTAAGCATATTCACCATTGCTAATATTTATCATTTTTGTGCCGGGAACATTCAAAATCCTCTCTTCTGCTTATTTTGAAATACATAAAAATCATTATTAGCTGTAGTCACCCTACTGTGCCATGGAACACTAGAATTTATTGTCCCTACGTAATTGTGACTTTGTGGCCCATCTCCCCTCCCCTCCCATCTGTACCTTTTGGTAACCACTGTCCACTCCCTACTCCTATAAGATTCATTTGCTTTGCTTCTGCATGTGAATGAGATGGTATTTGTAACTTTGAACCCGGCTTATTTCACTTCTCCGTGTTCATCCATGTGGCTGCACACGACAGAATTTCCTTCTTTTATGGCTGAAGAATATTCCGTTATAGATATATAACATATTCTCTTCATCTAGATTTTCTTCATCCGTTCATCCACTGATGGACACTTGGGTTGTTCCCACATCTTGACTGTTGTGAATAGCGTCACAGTGAACGTGAGAACGTGGACGTCTGGCATACCGATTGCCTTTTCTTTAGATATATACACGACATTGGAATTGCTGGATCTCAAATGTTCTCAATCAGATTTAAAACTTTCCCTACTTGTTCCCTTCCCCAGAGCTGTCTTCTCTCCTCAGGGAGACTTCCAGCACCTCTGTTTTAGAAATTGCTTATTCTGGGGGCCACTCCTTTGGTGGAAACTGCCGAGCCCCCAGGTGTGCTGAGGAAAGGAGAGGAGGCTGTGCCGTTTTTATCCATCCCCAGCCCCGCTGGGCCCTGGCAGTGTGTGAAGCTCCTCCACTTGGCTTTGGACCTATGCAGCTGCTGGCCCACGCTGTGGTAACAGTGGGGAGGGCAGCGGCCTCCCGGGGGCTCTGCTGGGGAGCGGAAAGGCACACAGAGCCGGCAGTGCCCCTGGCCCTACCCACAGAGCCTGCTCATTCCCGCCCTCTGCCTCTGTGCGTCGGCAACTAGGGTTAGGGAGAAGCCGCTGAGGCCGCTCACTCGCTTACCCTTGTGGATGTATTGTTCTCAGGGCTGCTGCTCTTCTGCCAGTAGGTCTGGTGCGGGGCCCCCTCTTCCAGGCCCATGGTTCTGCCTCCCCTGGGGTCCCCTGATGTCCATATCTTCAGTACCACAAAGTTAAAGCTCTAGGGCTCCCACGCCTCTGGTCAGTGGTATCCAGGCAGACAGTGATGGGGCAGTTCCTGCTGTCTTTGGCCACAGCACACAAAGCACCCTGTGATCTCGTCCTCCTGAGAGTTCTAGGAGGCCCTCACTCAGCTCCTGGGGAAGGTGGCATAGCCAGCCTGGTGTCACTGCCACCTGTCCTGTTGGACTTGTATCAGACACCATTTCAGGAAAAACAGAAGTGTATGTTTAATCTTAGTATAGTCTTATGATTTAACCTTAAGAATCAAGCCTTGTTGGAAGACATACCTTTTTTTTTTTTTTCCCCGGTACCAGGGATCAAACTCAGGTCCTTGTGCTTGTGAAGCAGATGGAGGAACCACTGAGTTAAATCCCCAGCCCCAACCTATTTTTAATAAAACAGAAATTGTAGAGTTTCTGAATTAGATTTCTGTCTCCCTTAGCAGAGCTCTTGCTAAGGTTACAACGTGTTCCAATGGAAAAATAAAGCATCCACAGTCTGAATCCAGGGCCAGTAAATGATGGTCGATGAGCTGAATCTGGGCACTGTCTGCTTTTCAAATAAAGTTTTATTAAAACATCTCATGCCTATTCGTGGCTGTATTGTGTGTGGCTGCATTAGTGCTAGGGTTGAGAAGTTGATACTGAGACTGTATGGCCTGTGCAAAACCTAAAACATTCATCTGTCCTTTTACTAAAGACTTGTCCACCTATTTAAAATGTACCTAGGAAAAAAATAAAAATAAAAGGTACTAGGATTCATTTTAATCAGGTATGGTAAGACAGACAAATAACTTATTGTAAAGGAAAAGGTTTCTATTCACAGTTGCTTGGAGCAGGAGGAGCCATGAAGGAAGGCACAGGCGGGGCAGGAGGCAGAGAGAGCAAGGCGATGCCGTGGATATTAAGGGCATTTATTGTGATTTCTGTGCAAGAGGCAGGTAAGGTGGAGTGAGCTGACCTAGGACCAGGTGCCGTTAATCATTGCAGCGGCTCTGGGGGTGTAGGTCCAGGACCTGGCCCTGACATGATAAGGGCAAGGAATACTTTGGGTCTCAGAGCCAGTTGGGGAGAGGGCTCGGTGCAGACAGTGGGTGAGTTGTATTACACTGAAAGGTGTACTCCTGCACAAGTCTTCACTGTCTCTCAGATTTGGCTGGCCCTGAAGGGGTCGCTGGTCCCCAGTCAGCATAGAGCACTGAAAAGACAGAGAAGAGGAAAACGTAGTCCACTCAGCTGCCCTCACCTAACTCATCAGTGTTGGAGCTGGCTTTATCAGGTGCAGAGTCCTGTGCCTTCTCCCACTGTGCATTCACACCTCTCATTTCTGTTTCTCTGGGTCATAACTGTAAAATGTTTCACTGAAACCTCCAATAGAAGGATCACTGAGTTCATGTGTAAAGACTCAAGGCTGGGGTCTTGCGTAAGAGCAGAGTGCTTTCCTACCTGGTGCAAAGCCCAGCACTGCAAAAATCTGTTTGTGCATGGGAAAGAGAAAGAGAAACCGAGGTAGGGATTAAGAGAGACAGATCCTGTGCATATAGCCCTGGAGATGGTGATGTGTTGGAATTAGGAGTGTGTATTTCTCATTGTATGATCTTAATCACAGTCTATTTTTAGTTCACAACTCTTTTCCCTTCAGATTCAGCTCAAACATTTCCTGTTTGAATCTGCTTAATAACATCACCTTTTATTACAAATCACAATGCTTCTAAGGCCCTAATTGCAGCTCATGCATCAGTAAATAGGTGATGACTGATAAGCACATGCTGGACCAAGCTGGAAGGTCTCCACTGGAGAACGGCCTTCTGGGGGTCTGGACAACAGATTGTGGGTGCGCACGGCCCCTCGGTTCTCTAACACGGAAGCCCATCACCAGGCCCTCCCTTCCCAGACTCAGAGTGGATCGTATGTGGCCGGATGTGTGACCTCGGCGCGGTGTGGGGTCTCCCCGGCTCCACTTTGGGGGATTTGGGCCATGTGCAGAATCTGATGGGCATCTCCAAGGAACACACGAGCATACCCTGTGTGCCCCGCTCTTTTCTGAACCATCTGTGTGTCTGATCTGACTTCTCTGTTACCTTCCTCAAAATGCAAAATAACTTCTTCCTGTGAGGTCAGAATGAAATCACAGGTGAATCCAAGCCATCCGTTCTGAAACTATTCTGTCTCCATATTTATTGGCATCAGAAAATATATAAGCCTTCCGAGAGTTACCCTTGGATTTTAACCTAACACGCCACTTGCATATTTAGCTCTGTATATGTTCGTGTGCAGTGTGCACATGTACCTGTTTCTGTGTGTATGTGCTTGCACAGCTCTATGTGCATGTGCAGTGTGTTGTGTGTGATGTATACTTGTGCGTGTGCCTGTGTGTAGGCGTGGTGTGTTGGTGTGTGTACATGTGTGTGCCCGCGTGTTCTGTGTGCATCTATGTGTTGATGTGTGCACACAGAGCCACACTTACACTGACTCGGTCCTGGTGCCTGTGTTTCCTTCTTCCCTGCAGAAAAGCGACTTTCCCGGGGGATTTCACACGCCAGCTCAGCCATCGTCTCCCTGGCCCGGTCCCATGTGGCCAACGACTGCAACAATGAGCAGTTCCCCCTGGAGATGCCCATCTACACATTTCAGCTGCCGGATCTGAGTGTGTACAGTGAGGACTTCAGGAGCTTCATCGAGCGGGACTTGATCGAGCAGGCCACCATGGTAGCTTTGGAACAGGCCGGTAAGTTGTTTCGGCCAGCAGGTCCGGGCCTTGGGCTCAGAGTGAGCACGGTGGCCTGGCCTCCTTAACGAGCAGGAGAGAGGACGGCAATCTCGGGCTCCAGGGGGCTTCCCTCTGGGGCTCTGTGTCTTTACTCAACCTGTTCTGAAGGCTCATTGTTCCAACGCAGGCTGGCAGGCTAGAGGAGCAGAAGGGCAGGTGGCACTGAAACCGCTTGAGCTGCCTCCCTTGTTCCTAAATCCCAGTACCCTGCTTCCAAGAGAACTCTGGGCTTCACTGCCTCCTTATTTCCTCCTTTCTCCTCATCCAACTCATGCATGGGTGTTGAACAAAACATAGGAATGATCATAGGCGACACAGAAAAATAGGAACTCCTGGCCCTTCCTGTGGACTTGGGCAAGTCCATAACCTCCACAAGCCTCGCTCCCCATGTGCGAAGAGGAGAACACTGTTGATCACGGGAAGTGGCACGAGCAACACATACTTGTGTGGCCATCTGTCTCCTGCCCTCCCAGCCTTTCCGGCCTCCAGGTTGAGGAAACTCAGAAGCTGGCCTTAGTCTCTTCCTCTGTAATGTTTCCCCTCCACCCCAACAGCCCATCAGGGCAGTATCCATGCAGCACAGCAAGCATCTTTTCTTTGAAGTTCCTGGGGGATGTGGCGGGGGAGCAGTTCAAAGCAAATGTCTGTGACAGATTTAGGTTATTCCAGAGACAACACAATGTGTATTTCACGCCTAATCACTTGCATTATAAATATTCCAAAATCAAATATTCAGGGGCTTCTCAGATACTCATGTAAGAGAGACTCTGTGCCCTTCTTCCCAAGCCATACACTGTCCAATGGAGACCCCACCTGCCAGTGTGCCCTGACAGTGGACATGGAGTGTGTCCCCAGCCGTGGGCAGCCACTTCTGGGGCTGGGAAGCGAGGCCTTCCGGTTTGGACTTAGTCTGTAGGCAGCTCTTCCTGTCTGCTGGAACATGTAGCCTCCGCTGCCAGAGGCCTGGCCCTTAGAGTTTGGAGTTACTCCCACCTGTGACCTCCCAGTCCAACAGGAAGGGAAGCTTGTGGGTGAGCGGCAGAAAGGGGGATCCTGCTGAGGGCTGCAGCCAGCAGTGCAGTTTGGCCAACAGTCAATGGATTCAGCCAGATGCCTTTGAGTATTTCAGAGGAAGACAGAAGAGAAGATCTGTGGGCTGGACATTGGTGGGTGGGCTAGTCAGGACCCCAGTAGGAAAGAAAGGGTGACTCACAGCCTGATGAGATGAGAGGATGCTACGGAAGGACTGTTTGCCAAAGAATAGGTGGAGTTTAAAACATCAGTGAAAGATATTGTTATTCCAGGAAATGGTCCTGGCATTGCTATCCCTGTGCCTGGCAGAGAGGCAGAGGGGTGACAGGAGCTGCGCAAAGAGATCCACGGCTTTGGAAGAAAGAAGAAAGATACTGGAGAAGTAAAGACTCCAACCACATTCTTCTCCGGCCGTGCAGCCTCTAGCTGTGCCTCTTACTGGAAATGCAGAGTTCATTGATGGGTCCCTGCCACTCTCCTCGGCACAGAGCAACACGCCGAAGGGCGGACTCTGGACCCCAGGGCAGACCGGAATCATCCAGACAGGATACACCTGGCCACCACCATCGCGGGGCTGTCCCCGTCCCCCTGCTCCCAGAGGGAAGCGGCAGATGCATTGGGCAGAGGAGGGGACGGTGGCTTATGGGGGCTCACTTGTGGCAGCCTTGCAGTCAAGCCTCAGGCGCAGGACCCAGGGAGCTGTGCGTGATTTCAGAGCAATGTCTGCATCCCCAGTCGCTATATTGGCTCCCGACTTCTCACTCCGGGCACACTGTTGTCTCCGCCGCTGCGCAGCCATCAAAAACAACCCACGTTCTGGCAGGCGGAGCCCGGCTGTGTCATCCCAGCACCGTTCACTGAGCCACAAACAGAACAGTCCCTGGGGAGCGGTGTCATGGAAACCACCTGTGCGGAGGCTGGCAGTGTTAACAAGGCTCTGTGTGGCGGATTCAGGTGAGGCGCTCTCTCGCCACCTGCACCCGGAAGTCGCTGTGGGTTAGCAGAGACGGGTTTCCTGAGCGGCCCTCCCCAGAAGTCGGCGGCCGCTGACCATCGCAGACGTCACAGGCAGTGGACGCAGGGTCCTGACTGCTTCATCTGAAGCCGGGTGCTGTGTAGATCTGTCCCGTCAGCCTTCCTCTTTCAGCCCTACTGCATTTAGCAAAAGCCTTTACTTCTTGGGCCGGGGATTTAGCTCAGGGGTGCTGCCGCCTACAGCTCAAACTCCCGAGTTCGATCCCCGGAACAAAAAAAAAAAAAGGCCTTCGCTTCTTCTGAATATGTTTCTTATTAATCTTTTCCCATACACAGTAATCCCCTTTACCCCCAGTTTTACTTTCTGAGATTCCAGTCAGCTGTGGTCTGAAAATACTAAACAGAAAATGCCAGAAATAAACAATTCATAAATTTTAAATAGCATTTATTACAGTATGTAAAATATCATAGATGTGTACATATGAGGAAGCAGTATATTTAGGGCCCAGCATTGTCCATGAGTTCAGGCATCCACTGGAGCCTTGGACCATGCACCCCAAAGATAAGGGGAACAACAGCTGTATCACATATTAATTTCTATCACTTACATTCCCCTTCTTGACTAACATTTTAAAAGGGTACTAATTAACTTCAAATACCCTGTCTGGCATCTCTTTAAAAACCTGAACATATCAAGTTAAAGCTTTAAAGTTGCAAACAACACACTGTTTACTTCAAGCACAGGCGAATGGTGGGAAATGGCTGCAGACATCAATGTAGGTGCGAGGCCTAGCCCACGCACCAGTAAAACCCCAGCTGCACTGCTCTGTGTGAGGTCGAAGGTGCTCACGGTGCCGTGAGAGTCTGAAGGTCAGGGTTCTGCCTGGGACAGGCACCCGGGATTCAGCATGTCTCCCACCTCTGGCACTAGGCTGTTTGCACTGCCCCTCCCTACCTAGGCAAGGCAAAGCATCTCAGGCTGGGGATCAAACCTGACCCAGCCCTCGTCCACCTGATTTCCTGGGTCTTCTCTTTCCCTCTGCTCCTAAGCAAGGGCTTAGACCAGACCGTCACTCGGGCCTTCCTGCATGCAGAGTCTGGCAGGACGCCCTCTTTCCCAACTCTACCACCGACTCCCAGGGGGAGGGCTCTGAGCCCTGGAAAGTGGCCGGCTCCTGGGGACTTGGCTGTCACTATCCGTGGGGAAACCAGTGCTCTGCCATAACACAGTGACACGAGAAAGCCACTGGTGTTGCTGGGTGGAAGGGTACCTTCCTTTTCCCAATAGTTAAGTACTTAGAAGGGTTAAATGATTAATATGCAAATTCATTTATTGTATGTTGAATTATAGATGGGAAGAAATATACTGAAAATCGGTTAACCTAGTTGTGGCTGGCAACAAATAACATCCTTCTCATGGGGCCTTGGGTGGGGACCTCTTCTTTTGACTGTAGAGCAACACAGGGCTCTTATGGCCCAGAAAACTAGCAAAAACTGGCCTTCACTCAGTTAACATTGCCCAAGGCAGAGCTGGTGGAGCCCAGGACACAGTTCCATTTCTCAGAGGCCTGTGTGGCATGGGTGTTTGAGTTCCCACCCCGCTTCTGAGGCATGTGGGCAGCACTTCTGTTTGTGAGGCCCCATGTTGGGTGGGCTGAATTCCAAAAGATCCCACAGATGGGGGAGACCCATCCTCCCCTAACCCTGGCAGCCTGAGGATTCAACGCCCCCTCCTGGCAGTCTCAGAGACAACAGAAGGACCAGGTCTTCTGCAGGTGGAACGTTCTGTCCTGTGAGAGAGGAAAGAAAGGTGATTCTCATTCATCAATTCATCAGTGATTCATCTGCCATGGAGAATCCAAGAACTCACTTATTTTGCTGCATCCCCAAGTGGAAAGCATTGTGGGTTGGGAAGTAACAGCGAAGCCCCATCCGGAAGCTAAGTGCCCCGGGGATAGGCGGTGTGCGGCCCTTCAGTGTGCTCAGCAGCTGTAGGGCGGAGGCGTGTCGGTGTAACGCAGCAGCTCCTGTGTACACAGGAGAACGGACTACAGATGCAGAGGTCAAGTCATATTTAGGACACCTTCGAGTTGTGGCGCTGAGTCTTGCTCACACAGGCGGATAACTGGACTGCAGGGAACAGTCCGAACATGTCACAAGACGTGGAGGAGGCTGCGGAGTTTGGACTCAGCCTGGCCCTGGCTCACATCCCAGATTGGCCAAGGTGCGCGGTCTGCTGGAGTGTCACTGTCTCGCCGCTGAACGTCAGAGATGGGCAGCAGCTGCCAAAGTGCGACAGACTTGGGCCACACCCCTGCAGATCCCTGTCCAGGTCAAGGGCTTCTCCACCAGCTGGACAGATGAAAGTCCCGGCTCTGGAGGGGTCTGAATCCCAGTGAGGAAGAAAGGCCATAAACAAGTCAGCCATACGTATAAAGTGAGGTAGCAGTGGCTGCAGGGAGAAGCTAAGAAGCAAGGTGAGGGGTGCCAGGTGAGGGGAAGAAACCAGCAAGCCGGAGCAGGGTGGGGAGCGGGAGTGGTGGACACACCAGGATGTGATTGCTCCTGGCAGCAGGGACGGCATCACAGGCTGGCCACACATAACAAAGGCCGGCATCACCTGTGCAGGTGCAGCAAAAGCTGGAGGAGCTGCAAAGAAAGGGCAGGAAATGGAACCAGGGCTGAGGACACCATCACGAGTCCTTTAGGCTTAACGTCAGCTGGATGTGCAGCCTCCACAGGGTTTCAAGCAGGAGAGTGACAGACTGATTCGTATTGTCTCCTTTGTCAGGAATGGACTGAGGGGCCAGGGAAACCCTGGCTCAGTGGTTCCACCGCCTGCCTCACAAGCACAAGGGCCTGAGTTCGATCCCTAGTACAAAAAAAAAAAA
>NW_022900919.1:5251743-5309169 GCF_012274545.1 Fukomys damarensis
CCTGCCTCACAAGCACAAGGGCCTGAGTTCGATCCCTAGTAAAAAAAAAAAAAAAGGACTGTGGGCTCACAAGAGAAGAAGCAGGCAAAAAGGGAGGAGGTGGCTGCTCCACTCCAGGCCAGAGGCTGGGGCTATGGAGAAGCAAGGGAAGTGAAGGAAAGCAGGCAGATGTTGAAGCACCATATGTTGTGAAGTTGACCTCCGGACCTTGCCAAGGGCTTCGATGGGGCTGTGGCAGACAGAAGAATCGAGCATAACCCTGCGATTGTTGTTCTTACCGTGTGGTGGATATTGGGGCTGTGCAGACTGGTGGGGACTGAAGAGCCCAGTCCTGTCAGGCAGCGCCTGAGGCTCTGGCGAGAGTGGTGATGGTGCTGTGCCACTGAACGTGAGAGCCAAGGTTGGGCGAGGCCGGGGCTCAGGGTGTACAAATGGGAGTTGGCAGTGTGTGTGTTGGGAACCCTGTGACGGAGGGGGCTGCTCAGAAGACCCTCCCCCATCCCCGACAGCTCTGCAGTGGTGAGCACCCCCTAGATGCATTTCCTGGATGGGGAAGAGAAGAGAGCCTGTCTAGGCCCCCGCTGTATGCTCCAGGCTCGAGGGCTCAGGAACAGCAGAAGGAGCCGGCCGAGGAGACAGAATGCGTGGCCTGGGAAGCAGGGAGGCCAGGGGTTAATGGTGGCCCAAATCCCAGGGAAGAAGGTGTTTAAAGCAAGGAGTGGCCCATGACGCCAAATGTGCCCACGAGTTAGGGAACCTGCAGTTTTCAGGGAAACAACAGACTAGAGGCAGCAGTGTGCTGGGTGCAGAAAGATCAGGAAGTGGTGTCCCATCTAATAGTTCCTGCCAGCCACGGCATTCCTCTCTTTCTTCCCACTGCTTTTACACACCATATTGGTCAACTTATTACTGAAACAGAATACTGAAATAATCACCTTAACCAGGGAAAGATTTATTTCGGCTCGTAGTTTCAGAGGTTTCAGTCCATGGCTTCTTAGGCTCTGTTGCCCTGGACCTGTGGCAGCATAGTACATGTTGATAGGAACACGTACAGGGTGGAGAGGCCTGTTCACCCCGGCAGCTGGGAAGCAAAAAGTAAGAAAGAGAAGTGGGCAGGGTCCCAGTATCCCCATTAGGGCACACCCCCAGTGACCTCACTTCCTCCCTCTAGGCCCCAATTCCAGAAGGTTCCACCACCTCCCAATAGCGCCACAGGCTGGCCATGGCTTTAGGGGACAGTCAAGTCCCAAAGTACAGTGGGTCCCCTTCCCTGTTTCATAAAGTGTCCATTGGCGTCCTATGAAATGGAAACCTGCCTCTCTCCTAAAGGTAACCCCACACGTTACCTGTTTCTGGGTCTGTCTTCTCACTGTGCTTTTTGGAGTACCTTCTACTCATCACTAACAGCAGAGGCCCAGTGAGCCGGCCTGCAAGGGCCATGTTCCTTCATGGGCCTGGCGGGGGTGGAATTCCAACCACAGAGATCAGGCAGGTTTCCGAAAGACAGAGGTCAGAATTCACATCTTCATGCTGCACTGGTCACAGTGTGGCCCTCACCGAGCCACCTACACAGCGCTTTAGATTCTCGCCCTTGACACAGCAATGAGGCAACTGTCCTTGCCGGACTGTTACAGAGACTAACGGAAGTTATGTTTGCAAAGTGCTGAGTACATGCTAAACATTTATTTTATATTCATAGGATGATGCATTTTTTTCTGTATCATTTTTTTTTTACATTCTTGCTACAAAAAGTATGTATTTTAACCAGAACAGTAAGTCAATTTCTCAGGCATTATCGTTGTCCATTCACTTAGTAAACAAGTAATGAGAACCACTGTCATTGGTACCAAAGGTGGCCACGATGAGGGGCACAGGTCTCTGCCCCCAAAGGAGCTCCAAGCTGGGAAGACAGACCCAGAGCAGAGCATCATGGTCCTGGGTCAAGTCACAGCAGGGCTCAGATTGGGGGCGCGATCAAATGGCCCTGGGTTGGGCATGCCCTCCAGTGATAATAAGGAATCACAGAGTAATCTAGTAGAAATTCCCCAATTTTTCTCAGCCAGAGTTGTCACGTTTTGTTTTCTTTTGTGGAGGTGTCTCAGTGGGTGATGAGCACAATGACATCTTATTTTAGGCTGTGTGGTAACATCTGCTACAAAGCTCTCATTAATCGGTCCCATTATCCTGTACGAATTTGAGGAATGTTGCTTAGAAAAGTCAGAACAAGTGACTAACAGCTCCCCAGGCATGAAACCCCAGCCTCCCTGATGGTGTTCACCTGTGATTTTCTTCTTCGCAGGAGCTTATGTTCTTTAAGATACTCACAATGCCAGCTCCTATGTGTTTCTCCTGTTCTGAGGTGAGGTCATTGTGTGGGAAGTTGAGAATGGCCACTCTGTCCCAGCTAGGAGTAGGAATATTGAACTGTGAGCCCTTTTCACCCTTCCCACTGCACTCCTTATGTGAAGCATGCCTTCATCTTGGGCACTGCACTTTGGGTTTGTCCTGGAGACATTGGAATATCACTGGGACGTGCGAATCTATTGCAAAAGTTGGAAAGTGCTGAGCTTCACTGCAGGTGGATCATCTTCTGAGAGCAGTCACACCTGATTTACAGTCCCAGGAATGCATTGAACTGGGTAAGAGTCTGACTTCTCGAAGCCAGGTTAAATCAAGCCCAAGTCTCACCATCCACTCACCCTGCCTCTGTCCTCTCCCGGGTGTGCACATCCCACCAGCCTGGGCCACAGAATTCTTGTACAGCTCCCAGGAGCCATCCACTTGCCCTCGTGAGTTCGAGCACTTCTCCATACAGTCTCCTTAGCTTCAAGGACACAAGCAAGCATCCTAGACACCACATAAACACTTTGAGATAGGCATGGGAAATTAATGGACAGAATTCCTGTTTCAACATCCTTTGGCTAAAAGATGCCACACTCATTTCTATTACTGCACAACAAAGGGTCCCACTAGCAGCTTAAAACAGCACAAACTTATACCGTTTCTGTGGGTCAGCAATCTGCCACGTTTTAGCTGGGTGCGAGACTCTGTTCAGAATCTCTCAAGGTTGAAACCAAGGTGTCAGCTGGCTGTGTCCTCAGGGTAAGATCGCCTTCTATGTTTTCTCAGATTGTTGACAAAATTCATTTTCTTGCAGCTGAATGCCTGAGGTCCCATTTTCTTGTTCGCTGTTAGCCAGAGAAGCTCTCAGCTCCAGACAACCCAAAAGACATAACGTGTGTAGCAGATCACTGCACAGTGGTTACTTTCCAGGCCTGGTGAGACAGACTCGCATACATTAGAAGCTCCTGAAGCAGGTTTATCAGTTACAGAGAGGCATCAAACAGCAACAGGAGCCTAGAATTCAGGGCAAGCCAGTCTCCCAGGGCTTGGGAAAGCTGCCAGTGGCAGGATCTTTGCTGCACACATCCCACTTTCTCTGCGGTGAAGGGACCTGGGGGGCACCCTTCTCTGGGTTTATTACTCAGGGTTAATGTTGATCACTGGACTAAAGCACTGAACAGCAGGCTGTTAAGGAAGGACCAACACAGAGCTGGGTCTGTCCTTTCCAGGTCCCTGCTTATCCCGGGATGCTATAATCCCAATACATTCTGCAGTTATGCTTGAGACTTGGAAGCAAAAAACGGAGAGAACTGAGTCTTTCTGTCACCAGAAGAGACCCAAGAAAGTCAGCAAAGTGGAGATGGGAAATCCTGACTCACCCCACCCATAGGACAGGTTGCAGGTCCTCTGATTTTCACCAAAGAATAAGAATTTTCAGAATGCATCAGTGAGAGGCATAACGGGATTTATTAGGCAGAATATTTAAAGTACACACTCAGAGAAATCAAATGCAAACCTGCAAAAGAGAGGTGCACTGTTTTCTGGAATTGGTAACATTTATGTTTCTCGTGAGGGGGTGGCTAGAGGCAGACCATGCATTTGGGTTGAATTCTGTTCTTAATGATTGCACATTTCAAGGTACATGTCTCTGTATACTCTGGGGAAATCACACCCTTTTAGAAGGGTCCCTTGACAGCCATGGATGTGGTCCTGAGTTGAGGGTGGGCACTGACAGCTATGCTTTTGACAGTAGTAACCATGGTGAATTGTGTGGCCCACTGTATTCTGCGTGCATTTTGCCAGATCTCACACCAGCTGTACATGCTTGCCAGTGCAAGAGTCCCAGAGAAGTAAAATGGCCTACCTGTGCTTCTGTGGTCTACAAAAGGGCAGAGCCAGGGCAGAGCCTGCCTTCCTCAAACCCACCTGTGCCATGGTACCTTCTCCAGAGCCTTCAGGCTTGTCTGTTGAATGCTCCATTCCAAATATGAATCACATAATTCTTTGCTTTTCTTGAAAGAGTGCCTCACCGACACAGGAGAAAAATCTCTAAAGGAACCCTCCTTGAGAGGCCAAAGGTAAAAGTACACAGTGAAACCGGTTACAGAGGGGCACGCTATGGACAGCTCCAAGCAGGAGCATCTGATCCAGAGGCAGAACGAGGGGACTTCATCTGGGAAACGGGGGCACAGACTACAGTGATCTCTGATCGCCACATTTAACATTCCTCATTTCAATGCAGGATGCCTGATTTCAAAGTCCTATCGAAAATAAAATCAGGTCAAGTTAGAAACGTGTTTAAAGTTTATCTTGCATAATAAATAACAGAGATCAGTTCAATATTTCAGAAATATTCTTATGCATTTTATAGGAAAAAAATAACATGGAGTAGGAAAGTTTGTAAGTTGAGGTTTTCTGAAGGCCTTTCCTCTGCGGATTCACCACCTGGATCTTTTCTTTGGCCTCCCAAATGGCTTCTCAGGTGAAAGCAGCTTCATCTGTCCTTTCCCATATGATCACCTCCAGAACTAGACCCATGACCTTTTCATTTTTTAACTCTTATTTGAAACATCGTATACATGCGGAAAAAATATGGTGCAAAGCCTGAAGTGTAGAACAGAACATCTTAAAACAAGAGCAGCTCAGGTCAAGGATACTGACTCCTAACAGCGCAGATTTATCTCACCTGATTTTGAATCGTATATAAATGGCATCATGAGAGGGTTGGATTCTACACTTAACATTTAACTTGAGCAGTTCAACCATCTAGTTAAGCATAATTGTAGTTTATTCTGGATGCCACACAGTTTGCAGTACATGCATTCACTATAAATCACTCATCTGTTCGATTTTTGGTGGACATTTGGCTTCTTCCCTGGTTTGGATATGGCTTGAGTGTCTCCCGGGGCTTCATGTGTTTAAAGTTAGTCTTCACAGTGCGAAATTAAGAAAGTGGAAACCTTGTCTGACAATGGTCTTTAGAGGTAGAGCCTTTGGGAAGCAATTAGTATGAGATAAGATTATCAGGGTTACTAATTTTCCTCTCATTACTCTTTTAGCTACACCCCACATAATACAAAATTTAGCATTTTCTTATATGTTTCCAAAATATTTTCTGATTTTTCATTTTCATTTCTTCATTCACCCATGAATGATTTTATAAGTAGCTCTTTATTTGCAAATTATGTAGTATTTTTAGTTAAGCTTTTATTATTAATGTCAAGCTTAATTGTCTTGTGGCCAAAGAAATTTGTTGATACTTTTGCTTTGTGGTCTAGAATATGATTAGTTTTTTATTTTTAATATTCCATGTAAGCTTGAAAAGAATGTATACTCTTTGTTACGGCTGTATCTAGATGTTGCCCCGAAGCCTCATACAGTTAGTCATGGGTGGCGCTTTTCAGAAGTGGCTGGTTCTAGAGTGTGTGATGATGAAATTGCTAAGGGTATCTGATTACTAAATGAGTCCACTGGTTTGGCATAGTTCCCAGTGTGGATAATGGGAAGGTTCACCCTGGTGTGAGTGCTACCCACCCTAAACCTAGATAGAATATAAGGGACAGAGAGAGGGCTGCTGTTGTTGCTTGTCACTTACTGCTTGCTGCTTTTCCTAAGGTATCTCTGAGTAACTGGTCACTAACATCAGCCTTATCTTCTAGTTCTGACACTCTGTCCTTACATTATTAGCCACTTCTACTGCCCGTACATTCAATGGAATTTTTAATCTCCTTGGTTTCTATGTGGTACCTTTTCATGGACTCAGATTCTTTGCTAAACTGGTCTTTCATGTTTTGTATCATTCTGTTGTGCTCAGCTAGCTTTTTATTTATTTTTATTAAAGATTGCAAAGATACATGATAACAAGAAATGAAGATACTAAATAAAAATTTCAAATATACACATATATGACAGCAAAAAAAGGATATGAAATAAACAAGAATTTATGTAACACAGACTAATCAAAATACATTAGTTTGATATGATCTTCAAACATTATGTTCTTTCTCATTTTCTTATATTTTTGAAATAATGTAATTATAAATAAAACAAAGTTACATATTATAGTTGAGAAACTGTCCTCAAAATTTTATGATTTATAAACTCCTTGGTTTTATTAATTGATAAATATCATATACTAGTTGATTGTACCACTTACATTTTCTAAAAAAACTTCCCACAGAAAAAAATATATTTATATTTGAAATCCAAAAGCAACTAAAAAAAAAAATCACATTTTTAAGATCAGATTTTTCTGCTTCTATTTTATTATATCCCATACTTATTTTTATTATATTTTTATAAGCATAATGATAGAATTTAACACCAATAGATATGTAATATTCTTCCCAAACGAATGACTATGAATTAAGTCAAGCATGTAATTTAAAGAAATCATAAGGTTGCCAGAGAAACTATCAATATGCCAAATGTGCACAATCCTACCACATTCATGCCCATGTTTCTCATTTAATAGTGCACACATATGTGTAAAAACATACCCCCCACACATAAACACAATGCATATTTTCTACAATACAATATATACTTATATATACTTAGGTATAATAAAACAGTGCAGTGATGTGTGGAATGTTGGTGATTTGTATAATTTGAGAAAAAACAAATATCATCTTTGAGGGAGTTGGAGAATTTGTAATATGTACCAGATACTAAATGATATTAATGATTAAGTATAGTTACAATAAAATTTACTTAAAAATTAATATTCGTCATCAGTAGAAAATAGGTACAAAGATATATTGATAACATAACAACATTTATCTTAACAAATTTCCAACCAAACAAGCTGTAGTGACAGAAAAGGAAGTTTGTAGAAAGCAGAGATAAAAGAGGAAAATGACAGATGGACCTTAATACTTTTCATACTACTCATATATAGAGATTTCATAAATTCTCAAATAAAAAATCAAAGAAAATGAGAACCAAAATAACTCATCAATTTGGTAGACCAACATATAGAGACAAGGATTAATGTATTGATAAATTTAAAAAATATGAAATGTAAAGCCTGAGATTTAGCTCAATGGTGCTGTACCTGCCTAGCCAGAACAATGTGCTGAGTTTAATCCCCAGCATCAGAGGAAGAAAAAGAAAAAGGAAAAGAAGAAGAAAAGAGGAAAAAAAAGCATATATACTTTCTGACATACTCAATAAATTAAAAATAAATTATTTGTTATCTCTTCCTCTTGAATTGTTCCCTTCCCAAGGATGTAGTGAACTTCTTTGTCTCTTTCAATCAGTTTAAGTTTGAAACTTACTTTGTCTGTGAATAAGATTGCTACCCCTGCTTTTTTTATTTGGCGTCGGTGGGGAGCTCCTCTTACATGAAGTTTTCTGTCCTTTCACTTTCAGTCTATGGGCTTCTTTCTACACTAGACGTGTCTTGTATATGACATATTATTGGATCTTGCATCTTAATCCATTCTGCTAGTCTGTTTCTCTTGATTGGTGAATTGAGGCCATTAATATTGATGGTTATAACCAATATGTACTAACATTATTATCGTGTTTTTTTTTTGTTTTCATCTTCTCCTTTTAGTTTCTTGGCTTGCCTATTTGATTTGCTCTGTTGGGCCTCATTGCGTTGTTACCTTCATTGTCTTTTTCAAGGATATAGTTTAGAATTCCTTGTAGTGCTGGTTTGGTATTCATAAAGTTTCTCAGGTGTTTTTTATCATGGAAATATCTTATTTCCCCATCCATTTTAAAAGAAAGTTTTGCAGGATACATCAGTCTAGGTTGGAGGTTGTTTTCTTTTAGTACTTGAAATATCTCATTCCAGGCTGTCCTTAACCTAAGGGTTTGTACTGAAAAGTCTGCTGTGATTCTGATAGGCTTTCCTTTGCATGTAATTTGTTTCTTGTCTCTTACTGCCTGTAGTATTTTGTTCTTCTGTTGGGTTTCTGGAATCTTGATTATTATATGTCTAGGTGTAGATTTTTTTTATCACGGCTAGTTGGAGTCCTATATGCCTCACTTATCTGTATGTCAAATTCTTCCCCTCTGTTTGGGAAGTTTTCTATAGTTAATTCTGTGAACAGCTTTTTTAAGTCATTTACATTTTCTCCTACTACTTCTTGAATTCCTATCAATCTTATGTTATTCTTCTTAGTATCGTCTAAGAGTTGTTGTATCAATTTTTCATGATCCCCTACTGTTTTTAAGAGACCTCTCTTTTCACAGTCACTGACTGCAATTTTATCTTCTATATCTGAGATTCTATCTTTGCACTCTTTTATTCTTTTGTGAACTTTCTCAATGGAGTTTTTAATCTCCTGGATATCTGTTTGAATCTGTCCTATGGATTCCATTTCTTTCTTGTATTGGGCATTTATTGTTTCCAATTCTTTCTTATGCTGGGTATTCATGGCTTCTATCATGGTCCTGAGCTCATCTATTTTCCTCTCAGTTTCTGTTCTAGAGTCACGAATTACAACTTTCATTTTGCTTGTTATCTCTATGATTATCTAGAAAATTACTTCTGTTTTATATTTCTCTAGAGCCTGACTGATCAGTTTTGTTACTTCCTGTGCTTTAAGTTCAGAGTGTCCTGATGATTCACTGTCAGACTTTTCATCCTCATTTGCCCCACTATTTGCCATTGGTGAACTGGAAGTCTGTCGCTGTATCTTGCTTAAGCGTTTTCTCATTTTTACTATTGTTGTTGGGTTATCCTTAGTTTAACCTTTAGATTATTACTTAAATCTTCCTGATATAGTTGGGCTGCAGCCCATGGGTCTCTAATGACTCATAGACATTCTTATTTTCATCATACTGAAGAAAACAGCTCATTGAATCAATCACAATCCTTTATCCTAATTGATACAATCAGCACCACAATATAATGAAGCACAATTTGCAATTTCACCACTTATGGTAGTCCAATCTATCATTCACCTTCAAACCATGTGAATTTAATTAAAATCAAGAAGCAATCCAAAATATGCTTACAGTAAATAAACTTTTCAATAAAGATATTTACTATTTACAATGGGGGCTTAAAACAAAGTTAAGACAAGAGGAGTAGATAAATATAAGAATTAGAAAAGGTTTCATATGAAGCCAAAAGATGTAGAATGACCAGACAATCATCAGGAAATTGTTAAATTCAAAAAGAACAAACAAAATACAAATATAATAATCCTTAAATGAGGTAGAATAACATAAGAAAAGAACATAAAGAAAAGAAATAAATAATAGAAGAAAACTGAATTAGGACAAGAGCAGAAACAAAAAGGGAGATGAGGAATACTATAGTGGAGTGAAAGACTGAGTTAGAGAAAGAAAACAAAAAGAAAAAAAAATTTGCAGAGTAGGATGAAAAAAAGAAACAAAAATGAGTTTCAGACCATATCACTGGTGTCATAATATACAGTATGTGCTGCCATTTGCAGAGCCGAGTCCCCTGACCTCAGCTAGCTGGTAGCAGAACCCCACAAAGCAGACTGAGCTCGGGCTGCAAGGCCCAGACTGAGTTCCCCGACCTCCTGAAGGGTTAAACTCCACTCAATTCTACTATAAGTTTCCCCCACCACTTCTTTAAAGAGGTTCAAAGTTGAAAGTGCCAGAAAATACTCTTTATGACCACCTCTGCCTCTACAGAGTAGGTCCAAAGACTGGTACAATCAGGAGGTCTAAAAGCGCGAGGGGGAAGGTTGGGGTGGGGTTCGGGGGTGCCCACGCGGCTACCTTTCTAGCACTGAAGATGGCAGCAGCGGTGCCAGCAGGGGAGGGCCCGGCCGAGAAAACCGTGTGGCACTGAAGATGGTGGAACGCAGCTTGCAGGAGAGGGTATCTCAGCTAGCTTTTTATTAGTGTCCTCTGTAAACTTTCTGATGATTTTATGAATTCCACTCTCACTAGTTATATCTTCTTTGAACACACTGAACAACGTATTGATTTCTTATTTATCTCCTCTTTTATGATTTTGAGCAACTGAGTTCTGTGGCTTTTTTCTTTCCTGTCATTGCCCCATGGATCAATATTGGAGGAGTTGGGAGTATTTTGGAGACATTTTGCTGCCCTGGCCTCTCAGGTTTCTGGCATTTGTGTCTCTCTCTGTGCACAAGATCCCAAAATCTTTCCCTAGATCCAACTACCTCCTTTAATTTGGGAAGAAAGAGTACAGAGTAGTTGGCCTACCACCCACTTCTGCAGGACTGGGCTGCAGTATTATTAATGACACAGAGACAACTCAGACATTGGCATACAGAAAAAACCAATGATTCCTACCAGTAGCAACTATGATTCCCTACCAGTAGCAATAAAATCTGCAATAATAATAGCATCAAAGAGAAACTGGATATTAGCATACCCTAAAAACCAATAATGTGCCACCTTATCCATAGAAGTGAGATCTGTGATTATAGTATAAACACTGAGACAACCCAGGTAGTGGCAGATGGTAAATGACTACTAAGTACAGCTCCACTAACCTTAACTCTACCTCCTCTTACCATCTAACTGTACCTGCACTAGCAATAGAAAAGAATTCAACATTTACATCAAGTGCTGACTCTGTAAAAATTAATAAAGCTTAATGGTGAAAAATAAAGGAAGTGAAGAACAGGAGTGTGAAAAAAGTGAAATTTTTAAAAACTAAGCAATGAAAGATAAGGAGAAAAGTGAGGTGAAAACATCCTTTTAAGCAATAAGAATAAAAGAATAGAATAAATTAAACATACCAGAAAAAACAAACACAGAAGAAAGAAAAACAGAACGTATAAAGAAAAAAGGAAAGGTAAGAAGGAAAAAAATAGGAAAAGGGAAAAATAATCCCAAACCCCCAAAAACAATGAAGAAGAAAAAAGTGAATTCAAAACTAATTCCTCTGTATTTTTGAATGAGCAGTTTCTTTCTAGAACCTGCAGCTTTGAAATCCAGAAAGTCATAGTTTTCTCTGCCTAGTTTAAGGCCTGTGGGTATGTGAGGTGCGCCCCCCCCCCGCCCGCTCCAGAAAGCCCTCTATCCATGCACCCTAGACTGCGCCAGCCATCCATGCAGTTTCACGTCCTCGTTCGCACTGGTAGATTGGGAAAGCGACCAGATCACTGGCGTCCTGCTGCACATAGGCAGTGGAAAGGGGGTTCGAGCTCACCGCTGGACTTAAGACCACCACTTTCAGACTCAGCTCCTTCTGAAAGCCACACTGCTATCCTGCTCCTCATCACAGAAGGCCGGGCCCTGTGTCCTTCGTGGCCTGAGCTTATGCTTCTCAGGGGGTCTGTGTGTAGCCTGCACCCTCTGTACAACTGTGTCTTGTGGCTATCTCTCACCTAGTCACTGTAGGAGGATAACTCTGGAAACCCTGAAATGAAATTCTCCTGTAGTTATTCTGTGACTTATTCTTAAATAATCGATCCCTTCCCAAAATGGCTCCTGATTCAGCCCAGCCAGGTGTAGCAGGTGCTGTACTGGATTTCTTCTCCAGGTGTAGCCTGCTGCACAGAAGGAGTAGCTTTCAGAGTCAAGTGACTTATCAGAATAAAGCCTCTTTTCTTGGGGCTAGCACTGCTGGAGCACTTGATTGTTAGCAATCCAAAATATGCTTACAGTAAATAAACTTTTCAATAAAGATATTTACTATTTACAATGGGGGCTTAAAACAAAGTTAAGACAAGAGGAGTAGATAAATATAAGAATTAGAAAAGGTTTCATATGAAGCCAAAAGATGTAGAATGACCAGACAATCATCAGGAAATTGTTAAATTCAAAAAGAACAAACAAAATACAAATATAATAATCCTTAAATGAGGTAGAATAACATAAGAAAAGAACATAAAGAAAAGAAATAAATAATAGAAGAAAACTGAATTAGGACAAGAGCAGAAACAAAAAGGGAGATGAGGAATACTATAGTGGAGTGAAAGACTGAGTTAGAGAAAGAAAACAAAAAGAAAAAAAAATTTGCAGAGTAGGATGAAAAAAAGAAACAAAAATGAGTTTCAGACCATATCACTGGTGTCATAATATACAGTATGTGCTGCCATTTGCAGAGCCGAGTCCCCTGACCTCAGCTAGCTGGTAGCAGAACCCCACAAAGCAGACTGAGCTCGGGCTGCAAGGCCCAGACTGAGTTCCCCGACCTCCTGAAGGGTTAAACTCCACTCAATTCTACTATAAGTTTCCCCCACCACTTCTTTAAAGAGGTTCAAAGTTGAAAGTGCCAGAAAATACTCTTTATGACCACCTCTGCCTCTACAGAGTAGGTCCAAAGACTGGTACAATCAGGAGGTCTAAAAGCGCGAGGGGGAAGGTTGGGGTGGGGTTCGGGGGTGCCCACGCGGCTACCTTTCTAGCACTGAAGATGGCAGCAGCGGTGCCAGCAGGGGAGGGCCCGGCCGAGAAAACCGTGTGGCACTGAAGATGGTGGAACGCAGCTTGCAGGAGAGGGTATCTCAGCTAGCTTTTTATTAGTGTCCTCTGTAAACTTTCTGATGATTTTATGAATTCCACTCTCACTAGTTATATCTTCTTTGAACACACTGAACAACGTATTGATTTCTTATTTATCTCCTCTTTTATGATTTTGAGCAACTGAGTTCTGTGGCTTTTTTCTTTCCTGTCATTGCCCCATGGATCAATATTGGAGGAGTTGGGAGTATTTTGGAGACATTTTGCTGCCCTGGCCTCTCAGGTTTCTGGCATTTGTGTCTCTCTCTGTGCACAAGATCCCAAAATCTTTCCCTAGATCCAACTACCTCCTTTAATTTGGGAAGAAAGAGTACAGAGTAGTTGGCCTACCACCCACTTCTGCAGGACTGGGCTGCAGTATTATTAATGACACAGAGACAACTCAGACATTGGCATACAGAAAAAACCAATGATTCCTACCAGTAGCAACTATGATTCCCTACCAGTAGCAATAAAATCTGCAATAATAATAGCATCAAAGAGAAACTGGATATTAGCATACCCTAAAAACCAATAATGTGCCACCTTATCCATAGAAGTGAGATCTGTGATTATAGTATAAACACTGAGACAACCCAGGTAGTGGCAGATGGTAAATGACTACTAAGTACAGCTCCACTAACCTTAACTCTACCTCCTCTTACCACCTAACTGTACCTGCACTAGCAATAGAAAAGAATTCAACATTTACATCAAGTGCTGACTCTGTAAAAATTAATAAAGCTTAATGGTGAAAAATAAAGGAAGTGAAGAACAGGAGTGTGAAAAAAGTGAAATTTTTAAAAACTAAGCAATGAAAGATAAGGAGAAAAGTGAGGTGAAAACATCCTTTTAAGCAATAAGAATAAAAGAATAGAATAAATTAAACATACCAGAAAAAACAAACACAGAAGAAAGAAAAACAGAACGTATAAAGAAAAAAGGAAAGGTAAGAAGGAAAAAAATAGGAAAAGGGAAAAATAATCCCAAACCCCCAAAAACAATGAAGAAGAAAAAAGTGAATTCAAAACTAATTCCTCTGTATTTTTGAATGAGCAGTTTCTTTCTAGAACCTGCAGCTTTGAAATCCAGAAAGTCATAGTTTTCTCTGCCTAGTTTAAGGCCTGTGGGTATGTGAGGTGCGCCCCCCCCCCGCCCGCTCCAGAAAGCCCTCTATCCATGCACCCTAGACTGCGCCAGCCATCCATGCAGTTTCACGTCCTCGTTCGCACTGGTAGATTGGGAAAGCGACCAGATCACTGGCGTCCTGCTGCACATAGGCAGTGGAAAGGGGGTTCGAGCTCACCGCTGGACTTAAGACCACCACTTTCAGACTCAGCTCCTTCTGAAAGCCACACTGCTATCCTGCTCCTCATCACAGAAGGCCGGGCCCTGTGTCCTTCGTGGCCTGAGCTTATGCTTCTCAGGGGGTCTGTGTGTAGCCTGCACCCTCTGTACAACTGTGTCTTGTGGCTATCTCTCACCTAGTCACTGTAGGAGGATAACTCTGGAAACCCTGAAATGAAATTCTCCTGTAGTTATTCTGTGACTTATTCTTAAATAATCGATCCCTTCCCAAAATGGCTCCTGATTCAGCCCAGCCAGGTGTAGCAGGTGCTGTACTGGATTTCTTCTCCAGGTGTAGCCTGCTGCACAGAAGGAGTAGCTTTCAGAGTCAAGTGACTTATCAGAATAAAGCCTCTTTTCTTGGGGCTAGCACTGCTGGAGCACTTGATTGTTTCTCCCTGGAGCTGCCAGCCCTTTGGTTTTGCCTTCTCTCACCAGGCACTGGCCTTGTCGTAATGAGGTTGGTAAGTTGGCCAGCGCCTCTCCTGCTCTTTGCCAAAGAAAAATAAAGCACAGAGCAGACTACAAGGTTTCTAGGGCTGGGGGCCAGGGAGCAGAATCCACAAATATGAAGTTGGGTAGGAGTGAACGTGGCTCTTGAACTTTCTGGGTTCTACCCATAGGGGCAGCTATGTGGGCCTCCAGCTGTGTGCGCCTACAGGCAACAAAGACAGACTCAGCCTGCTGGGGCCTCAGCAATGACGCTTCAGGCTTGGTCCTGAGCTGGCACAGCCCTCTTCTCACAACAGGCCTGAGGACTGTGCGTTTTTCTTAAGGACTATGCATTTTCACTAGTCTTAAAATATCTTTGCTTCACCCTTATTTTAGGAAAACATTATTGCAGGACATAGTGTCCAAAGTTGCTAGTTAATTGCACTCAGCACATTGAAGATATTTTTCTCTATTGTTTTCTGTTGGTTTCTATTGATTCTGTGGAGAGTGAACTGTCGGCCAGGGACTCATTTTTTTTCTTGAGCTACTTGAAGATCTTTGCTTTTTCACAGTCTGCTGTTTTACAGGATTTCTTGAGGAATAAATTTTTCTATTTCTCTAGCTGAGAATGTCTGAGATTTTAATTTGTAAATTTAGTTGCATTCCAGATCATCACTTCTAATTTATTCCAACTGTACTAATTATTTTCTTCAACAGTGTCTAATCTGGTATTAAACTGGTTCTGGGAGTTTTAAATTTCAATTATTGTATCTTTCACTTGTAAGTTCTATTTTTGTTTTCCAAAGCTACCTCGTATGCACTGGTCATATTGTGTTTCATTCTTTCACGTCTTTTGAGCATTCTTAATGTTACTTGTTTATAGTCTCTACCTGACATTTTATAGACTCAGGTTCATAGTTATCTCCTAATTTCCTGTCCATACCTCTTGCTTGTTTCTTGTTGTATTTATAATTTGGGGTGTGAGCCAGAGTTTGTGTGGTCTGTGTGGAGAGTGCTGCTCTGGAGAGAGATGTTTCTTCATTTGTTTGTTTATGTTACTCTCCCAAGGGAAATTAGCATTGGTACTTAGAATTAATTTTATGCTCTTTTCTTGTCTTTGGGATTCCAAGCCACAAATTCATTTTAGCTCAATCTTCCTCGGAGCCTGGTCAATAGTTACAGCATTCCTGGGAGAAGTAAATTCGTTTTGCTTCCCTCTGCTAAGCCCAGTCCAGAAGAGATAGATGTTCTTTACAGCTGCATTCGCCAGTCAGAGTTAGTTCTGATCATTGCCTTTAGGACAGTTTTTAAAGATTGTGAATGTATATGAGGAAAAAGGGTTGTCACTGGTCCCAGTGTCCCACGCTGCAGGGCCTTAGCCCTCTTTGCTGGTTCTTAGGAAGTGACTGCTGGTGAACAACTCCAAAAGCAGTGCTGTGGTTGGTGTATATTTTAACTATTTTTTTTTCATTGGAGGTTTATCATTTTTCAGGCTTGAATATACTTTTCAAAAAATTTCTTAACGTAATTTTATTTTCCCTGATCCTTTTTTTTTTTTTTCCTTTAAATCCCCCCCTACCCTCCCGGTTCCCCTTGGGAAGAGAGGCTTCTCTTTTCGAGTGAATAACTAGGAACAAGGCCTTCAGCCCCCACTTTCTCTGCGTTTCTACACACCTTCATACAAAGTCTTACTTTTAATTCTTTTTTTGCAAAGTATTGCAGGAAATCAAGAATAATTAAGTACAGAGTAACTAACAGAAACAAAATTCAATAGGAGGCAGTAGGAATGGAAGACATATCCTCAGGGCCTCACAATGCAACAGCTGTATGTACTGGTTCACCAAGATGATTCCAATTTTATTATGTGTCTCAAACATATTCTAAAAATAAAGAAATTTTTAAAATCGTAGGAGGACCCGAGTTCAATCCCCGGTACCAAAATAAATAAATAAATAAAATAAAATCATAGGATAAGCATTTAGATAAGAGACCTAAAAAAAAGGAAATATTTTCAGTACTTTTAAAGAGTTGTTTTCTTTGGTGCATTGTGTTTAACACCTATCTTAGCCTATTTCCTGTTACCATAACAAAATACGGTAGACTAGGTAATTGATGAAGAATAGGCATTTACTTGGCTTGTGCTTGGAGACTGAGAAGTCCAAGAACATGGTATCAGCTTCTGGAGGGGACCTCTTCACAACATGGAAGAGGGCATCGCATCTCCAGACAGGCCCATGAGCTAACTTGGGTCACTGTTCTCGTAAAACCACTAATCCTGCTGAAGGGCCCCATCCTCCTGACCTTGTCCAGTCCGAGTCACCTCCCAGAAGCTCCCTCCCAGATACTATGGACATAGGTATTTGGAGATTAAGTTTCTCCCAGTACGTAAACTTTTGGGGGACACATTCAAATAGTAATACCAAAAAGGCCAAGTCTTATATCTTAACATGATTCTTTTCCCCTCAGACATATTCAACTCTTTTCTTTAAAGACTCTTTCTCCTAATACTACAACCTAAACAATGAATATGGGCAAAAATGTGATGTGCTATACTGGATACCTATGTAGTTCAGGCGTATAATTTGTTTTCTGAGGACTTCTGTACAGGGCTTTGTAAAATAGATACTGAAGAACATTTTCTTCCAAATTCCCCAGTCCACTGTCAGTCCATACTTTTATAAACTCAATAAAATATTGCAGCAATGCCATTATTGTAAAAGCTCCGAGCACTCCCCCACCACCTCTGCTCCGGCCTCACTGGGCACCAGCAGACTTTGCTTTCAGCAGCACTGGGACATGAAGAGACCTTCCTCTGGGTCTTTATGCTGTGGATATAAAAGTAACACACCCACCCCCAAAGACCTGGGGGTGTGAGAGTACTTTATCTGCCAAAGGTTTGGTGCATTCATTCATCCAAAGCTTATTCACAGACTCCTTTGTTTAATTCAAGACTTTGGACCTGTTTTAACAGAGACACATAGATGGTGCTTTCTGTGTGCCAAACCCCATTTATTTTATTCCAAATATTAAATAATATAATGTTCATTAAAACTCTGTTAGATCAGTAACCCTTATCTTCCACATTCAGAATTAAGGGCTGAAGGCTGGGGATTTACCTCTGTGTTACCGCCTACTGCCTTGCAAGCTCAAGGTCCTGAGTTCAATCTCTGGTACCAATAAAAAAAAGAATTAAGAACTGAGACATGGAGAATTTAAGTAAATTGCACAGTAACACTGCTAAAAAGTGATAGAACTGAGACAGGAGCCCAGAAAATCTAGCTCCACAGTCCCTGTGCTTACACACTCTACAGGCTGCTTTGCACTGCACTATTGTAGACACCCTGGTTCTGGATTCTGCAGGGGTAGATTTCCCAAAGCTCAGTTAGTTTAAAATTCACTCTATCCCCATTGTCACCTTGAAACAACTGGTCATTACTGCATAGAGCTCAGCTGAAAAGGATAATCAGGTCTTCACCTTCTTTATGGAAAGAGTGGTGATCAGTTAGCAGGTCTGCTGTGGGAAGTGCGGTGACGTGTTAATGCAGCCAGCAGTGGATGCCACATGATGGATGAGAAATACTTAGAATCATCTGACCCTCTGTGGCTCTGCGCCTCTGAAAAATTTTAAATGTTATAACCAAAATTTTAAAATTCTTTCTCAACCTAGAGGAAAGCAGAAAAAAATCACTTAAACTAGTAACTGCAACTGTTACATTTCCCCAAGGTCTCTTAACTGAATTCACCCAATTTCTTTAAACGTAATCAAGACAAATGAGCTAATTTACACAGAAACTGTCTTTGGTGCCAGCGTAGAATGCCTCACCTCTCAAAGGCTGTGAAGCAAACCGATGTGGTATTCTTTGTGTTTCGAACATTTTTCAAATCAACAGGAAAGTTGAAAGGTAGTATCTGTATCACTTGCCTCAAGAATCTCGAGTTTTCAGAATTTTGTCACAGTTGTTCTATCTCTTTATATGTAAGGAGATAAATATATAGACAGACATATACACACATCTCTGACGCATTTTTCTAAGCCATTTGAAGATACATACTGCAGACTCTTCACCCTTTGAAGCATGTATGTTCTAAAAATAAGGATATTCTCCTACATGACTAGAATATCATCATCCTTCTGAAAATTACCACTAGCTTAATACTGCTAACCAATATAGAGTCCATATTCAGTTGGTCCCAAAATCTCCTCTACAGTTCTTTTTTCCACTCCAAAACCCACTCATTACATTTGGTCATTGTGTCTAGTTAGTCTCTTTTAAAGGAAATTGTCCTATCTTGCTTTTCATGCAAATTGCTTTTTAAAGAGTCGCAACAGTCTGTCGTGTGCAATGCTATTATCCCTTCTTCTTTCCTTCTCTCTGTCTCCCCCTCCATCCCAGCACTAGAGACTAAAACCAGGTACTCATGCATGCTAGGCAAGAGCTCCGCCCCTAATGTACACCAACAGCCCCATAACCTGTTTTTGAATGACCCAGTGAGGTTAATTCCCACTCCCTCTCCCAAGTGTGGACCTAGGGGCCACGACCTTGGCTCGCCCTGCCAGTGTCAGGAAGAGTCTGGAACGAGGAAAGGCCCAAGAAGTGGGCCCTGGTGATCTATACACATTCTACAAGGGTGGGAAGGGGAGGAGACTGCTGTCCCCAGACACTGGCAAGTCCAGAAGGTGCGGCTGGGGGAGAGTCAGAGCTAGAGAGGGAAGGAGCAAAAGGAGACGCGAGGAAAGAATATGGACAAGAAGGAAATAACGTGGCGTGGAGGTTCTTGCTCAGTTCCCAGCTGCGTCATTGGATCGCTGCTTCTCTCCGGGAAACAAGCAAGTCCCGAGACGTGGACAAGGGTCCTCACTTCACTCCCACACGGGAAGAGGCCGAGACAAAGCCTTCTGGAAACCGGAGGCAGGGGAGTAAGCACTGTGTACAACCACATGTTTCGACATCTAAGAGTCTCATTTATCTGAAGATCCGAATCCCCGTGTGTTCTTAAATAATGTCTTCGTGTGACCTGATTCACATTAGTGGTACCTCTGGGGAGGGAGGGATAAGAACAGAATGGTGGCGGTACATAGAGAGAACGTCAGCTTGGTCTCTACTGTTTTTTTATTTTTATTTTAAACTAACAGGAATGGACTGGAGCAAAGGTGGCAGAGGGCTGATATCCGTTAGGTTCTGGGCCACGGGTGCATTGCTCTTGGCATGTCACGGAATTTTCATAGAGAAATAGAGTGAGACGAACAAGGGCCGGGGATTTAGCTCAGTGGTTCCGCCGCCTGCCTTGCAAGCGCAAGGACTGGAGTTCAATCCCCGGTACAAAAAAAAAAAGAATGACCGGAACAAGGAAGAGAGAGAGGAGTCACAGGGAGAATGAAGCTTGCTGCAAAGGCGGCTGTATTGGGTGAGATACGCTTCGACTCCAGCTCCAGCCTGTTCCTTGTTGTAGAATATATTTCTTAAATCATATAGGCTCGTAGAAGTTAAAATTGGCTTTCCACAAACTTAGCTATATCCGACTAAATTAGGTCAGCCTTGTTCCTGGTTTGGTTTTGCCAAGGATGAGTGATGGTCCTGCTGGGATGCAGTAGTTTACTTACTCTCTCCCCCTCAGTTTTGTTCCGTGTAGAGTTAGAATGCACACGCATGTGGTTTTATTTATTGTGAGTCCTGTAGGGAGCAGGAGGCACACTCGCCCAGGACTTCATCGTCCCACACACTTCCTCTGACAATAGGGAAGCTCAAGAACCCACTGCACCAGCCTCCTCTCCTGCTCCTCTGTGGGCCAGGGCTGCTCCACCTGGGGATGCGGTGTGGCTGCCACTTCCGGTCCCTTTCAAGGAGAGAGGGGCCCCTGGGGGTCGCTCCCACAGATTGCTTGTTCAGCTCGTGGACCAGTGATAGCACCAGCACCAGTCCCTGGCCAGGGAAAGGAAACCCCCTGGGTCCTTTTGGACCTCCCAGGGTCCACTCCATGAAGCAAGGGAACCGAGGCTCTAGCAGCAGGACAGGGATGGGGAGGAAGCCTCAGCTCGGGACGAACTCGGGTCTGCCGCATATATGTGGACCATTTGCCTCACTGGTATATTGTACCCCCTTTCCTTCCTCCCCACTCCCTGCCTCTGTATCTCCTGACTCTTGCCAGGACCCTGTTGGACTTAAACCTAATTCAAAGGATGAATGTGGACAGCCCGCTTTACTATTAAATATGTCAGGCATGTAGATATTTTGGACACGGTTGAGTTTAATGCCTTTGTAAGCAAGAATCCTGTTGTCTTTTACTTTATGGTAATAGAGTTTTGATATCTCCCAGTCTGGATATTTCTGACTTATTAAAAGTCAGGTGAAAGAGATTGCTATTTCACCGCCCAGAGAAAAAGAAGTCACTAAGTGATACTGCATGTTATTTCCAATTATGTCTCCAAGAGGCCATCCAGTGACATGGTTAATTAGGTCTCCTAATTGCATTTGTCATTTACCTTCAATAAGATGACTGCAGATGGTAACAGTTGTTAGCATAAGTGTTAGCATCTTATAATAGGAGCTTGTCTGTTTAATTTTGGAGTGTTCATTTTAATACATGTTTTTATTTACTGTTAAGGGCATAGTTATTTTTATATCAATAAACTATCATTAAAATGGAACTGCTGAGTGTTAACCAAAATCGCTAGAGAGCAGATAGGGATCTGGCTGAAAAAAGTGCTGGCTAGGTTTATTATATTCAACACTGTTGATGTGGCCATATATTATGAGATAACTTGCTCACAGCAAACTAAACGTACTTCTCAGGGCCTTAATTTTCAAGGGCTGCATGTAGGCTTTCTGCTTTATATTTCATTATTTCCATTTTGAAAGCAGTAATGTTTATTAAAAGTGAATTCTGAATGGTGATAGTTGGAATAAAAATATAAATAATGTTCCTCCACTTGTTCAAATCCTATTACTATTACTCTATTTAAATTTAAAACGATTAACTGAGACACAGTGGTACCTCAGTTCACAAACTTAATTCTTTCCACAATTCTGTCTGCAAACTGAATTGGACAACAACCAGGTGACCTTCAGTGTCTAGGTTTGGTGTTGACCATATGGGGAAATTTGATTCGGTTCTCATCCTAGTCGGTATGCACCAGAATCATGGAAAGAATTACGCTCATGAACCCAGGTACCACTGCATGTTTTCACAGGTATTTGGAAATATCTACTCTCACTTTATTGATTGTTTTGTTTTGTTGGTACCAGGATCGAACTCAGGACCTTATGTTTGTGAGGCAGGTGCAGTGCCACTGAGCTAAATCCCCAGCCCTTCTCACTTTATTGAAATTCACAAAGAATTAAATATCTTTAAAGATGACTGTTAGAATTCATCCTTTACATTGATTTATAGAGATATATATATAAAGTAGTTTCACATATTAAAAACCTATGTGAGCATGATTCATAATCTTAATTCATACACAAACACACCACGAACATGCATACACATGTATACATAAATCTGATTAATAAACTGGAACGATTCTAATATTGTACAGAAAAACACCCATAAAACGATGTTGGCATCACTTACACAGCACGTGAGCTGCCATCACCAGATGAGCTGAAGGAGACCCCTTTTGCAGGCAGAAGTGCAGTCACAAGCTCAGTCCGATGTCCTGGAGAGCGGAGAAGCCTGTGGCAACATCCGGGATACTGCTCTGGCCTCACTCAGTGTGCTTCGCCCTACTCCTTCCTGTTTCCCATTGACCTAGCAGCTTCTATTCCGAAAGATATTTTTCTGGCTTCAACTAGATTGGAGGTTATTTTCATTCAGCACTTTAATGTTTTTATAGCATTGTATGTAGACTTATTGCTACCCTTGTACTACTGTTTTCTCTCTGTTTAAGAGTTTATCTCCAATAGTTTGATGGTTTTACTAAATGCCTTGCCCTAGTGTACTTTGCATTTATTCTGGGGTTTTATAGGTCTTCTGAAATCTGCCTTTCGCCAAATTTGAGAAATTCTTGAACGTTGTTCAAATATGGCTTCTGGCCCATTTACTCTGTTTTCTTGAATATATTGATGCTTAATCCCAGGTACTTCGTCTTCATCAGGTGACCTGGATTGTGTGCTTTTTGTTGTTGGCGGTTTGTTTATAACATATACCTGGTAATTTATGACTGGCTCCCAGACACCATGCATATAAAATTGTGGCCTCTAAATGATACTGTGCCTCTCCACAAAGGTCCCCTCCCTCCCTCCAGTGGCCGATTCCCTCACCATAGTCAGGTGCTACTGGATCAGAGCTCTACCTACGTCATGTTCCTGCCTAGTCTTCTTGTATTTTCAGTTTATCCTCGTGCATTTTGGGGACTTCCTTGTCATGGCAGAATAGTGAACTCTATATCTCATGAGCCATCTCGAAGTCTCTTTTGTGTCAAGAGCTGTGAAATGTCTGAGATATTATTTTGCTTGCAATCCAATAAACTAGCCTACCACAGTTGCCTGAATACTGCTAGAAAACCCAGACTCCTGGGTCAGAGAAGGGCCCTGTTGTATTTAAGGCATGCCAGCAGTTTGTGAAATCCACACCAGGCCAAAAGTTTCTTAGCTCTAAAAAATAGAACATTCTCACTGTACCCCTTCTGTGTCCATAAATTCTGGGGCCCAAAATGTTCCTTTCTCACTGCTAGGGTTGTTGCTCCCCCACTGCTCACAAAATTGAGCTGTATAGTTATGTTATTTAAAACTTAATCTTTCAGCAAAATCTTTTCCTGATCACAACAGTGTCTCTCACTCACGAAGGAAAGCAATGAGAGGGACAAATGCGTTTTTATAACATTGAACCTAAATTCTGAGTCTTCTAGGGTCCCTTTTGGCTGGACTGCCACCCAGAAAGTGTACCAAACAAGCCAGCCCGAGCTTCCAGGAGGGCAATGAAACTTGCAACAGGACCAGAAATGCATAGTGTGGGGTCTGAATTTCCAAAACAGGGCTGTAAAACCCCCAGACCCGTTCATCCTAATTTTACCACTTAGAGAACAGCTGGAAGGAACCCCAGTGCAGCAGCTACATCCCACAAGCAGGCTTCCTTACTGAGGTGCTGTTATGGAATAAACTGAGCCCCCCGCAAATTTTGTATGTTGGAAACCTGGATTCCCAACGTAATGGTGTTAGGAGGTACAGGCTTTGGGAGTAAATTCGATTTATATGGGGTCATTATGATATCTCCCTCTCCCTTATGAGAACCTAGTGAGAAGGTGGCTATCTACAAGCCAGGGAGGAAGCCCTTCCCAGTAACCAAATCTGCCAACACTTTGACCTGGGACTTCCAGCCTCCAGAACTGTGGGAAATAATCGTCTGTTATTTAAGCCACCTGGTCCATAGCAGCTACTGAGGTAGGGCCCAAGCTGATGAAGACAGGTACTCACCAGGAGGACGCTAGGGAGGTAGAGTCCATGTGTTAGTCTATGCAGCCTGCTGTAACAAAGTGCCTTAGACACCATAATTTATAAGTAACATAAATGTATTGCTTACCGTTCTAGAGGTTAGGAAGTCCGAGCTCAAGGTTCCCACAGATTCGGTGTTTAGTGAGGGCTCATTCCTCACTAGGGAGGGTGCCTTCTGTATGGCTTCCTGTGGCAGAAGAGATAAGCAGGCTCACTCAGTCCTCCTCTACAATGACACCAATCTCATGCATGAGGACAGAGCTCTTAGGACCTAATCACTTCCCAGATGCCCCATGTCCCAGAACGCTGCACTGAGGATTAAATTTCCACATAGGAATTTTAGACTGTAGCAATCAGAAATCTTTTTGAGACTATTTTTTTTCAAAGATCACTCCCAAGACACAGTCATATCAGATACCTTTGGCTGGTAGGGAACATGGAAACCCCACTGAAGATCTCCACCCTCAGCACATTCTTGAGTGTTGGATAAAAGATACACCAGTGTCAAGCTCAGGGAGGTCTGGGCAGCCAAGAACCACTTAGGTTCTTTGTCCAGAGTTGACTGATCAGACCAGAAGAAGTGTTGACAGTGTTGGGTCAACACCAGTATCCCCGAGTCAGTCTGACAAAAGCAGACCCCGATCAGTGTGTCCTTCGCCACCCTAAGCCCAAGGGTCAACACGAGAGCAGCTTGCCATGGCAGTGTGTGCATCGGAATGTGGGCTCCCTTATTCTCTGCCCTCTGTGATGATGTGAATGCTGGCATGTGTGGCAATGAGGAGTCCAGGCAGCCGCGGTGGTGGTCTGGGAGGCACAGACTCCACAAGCTGCTTGGTTCTAATTGGTCTCATCAGAGGACAAGTGGTCACTATGCAAGATGACATGAGTGACTCAGACGTTTGGATCAGCAGCTGTGATTTGCTGCCCTATTTTGTGGCCCCGAACAGGGCTATCTTTAATCAACCAGTCTGTAGTTTTCCAAGTGGCAGGCCAAATTGCTAGGTCATTGACAACAGCCCAAGTATCAGTAAAAATGTAACAAGCTTTGTCAAAGGAGTTGGCCAGAACTATGAACACAGCCTGGAGTCCTGCCCCATGAGTGAACATCAGGTCCACTTTCAGATCGGCAGAGCTGTGCTCAGGAGCCGCCTCAGTCCCATGGACTCTGGCAGGCTTCATCTGAGTGAGGAGTCGGGGAACCAGGCCCCCGTCATGTAGGGATTCTGTGTACCAAGGGTCCTCCAGAGTCAGTGTTCTACTTTGGGCAGCAGTGAGAGGAATAAACTTTCCACCAAGGAAGTTTGTTAACCACTTTTTTATCTGATCCCAAAACGCTGCTGGGATGGAGCCATCTGTATTTTTGGATATGCCATTTCCATTTGATAAGTGATGAGCCCGTGAGTTTCTCTCATGAATAATCATGACAATAATTATAAACAAAATATTTAGCAAATTGAATCCATCAGTATATTACAACAAATCTGGATTTATCCCATGGATGCAAATTGGATTAATATCCAAAAATAGTTCAATGGCAGTCTCCTGCTCCCAAGAGCAATGAAATAGCTAATGGCAAACGCACCTGTCTGCCCACCTCAATGAGAAAAAAAAAAAAGACAACTACAGAAATCTCCTTTAGAATAGCAACTAAAAGCTGCCAAGGCACTGAGAATTAATAAAGCTAGGAAATTTAAGATTGGAAAACTGGGACAAGAAAACCTGCAGCTATAGTTGCTTTTAATTTGCAAATCTGATTGTAGGGAAAGATTCTGGCAAGATTTTGGAGGCCTTATACATGTATCGGCTTTACCAATAAGAGGGTTTTGGGGGCTTTTTGTGACTTTGCTGAACACAGGACAAGTAGCTAAAAACATGAGCAGAAAGCCTTGGGAAGTTGAGCAATTTGGATCCCTACCATCGTAGGGAGGGCCTACAGAGTACAACAAGCTCTTATATGAAGATAGAAATGCCATCATCTTTCTGTGTCACCAAGACAGGTGTGCTGACTGTCCACCAAAAGAAAGAAAATATCTCTCCCAGGAACAGAGGTGTGGCAGGTGGACTTGCAGCTCATTAGGACAGTCTTGGGGTTTACTAAGCTCGGGGCCCCTCGGCTGTAACACAAACCCACTGTGCACAGTGTCCACCACCCTGTGAGAGTTAGGAAGCAAGGGAACTGCCAACTCTACGTTCGTACTGCAAATCTGCCCCGGGAATCTCGTGTTTTCTTCCGGTGTCCACAAAACTGTGGCAAGCTATTTATTTAAAGTGTACACGGTGGTGTTTTGATATATATGTGCATTATAAAGTGATTACAACAATTAAGCTACCAGCATACCCTTCAGCTCATGCAGTTACTATTTTTTGGTGTGTGGGTGCATTTCACATCCACACTCTTAGCAGATTTCCAGTGAGTGGTGTGGTATTGTTACCATGCTGTGTGTTAGATCTCCAGAACTTACTCATCCTCCATAACCAAAACTGTTTGTCTTCTAATTAGTTCGTTCACCTTTAATGAAAGTACTGATATGTTTTTATTTAAACCTATTACTCAGAGTTAAGTCTAAACTATCATCTGGCTGTTAATATCATGGTGTTTGTTTTTCTTCTCTTGTACTCTTCTGAATTATTTAAGGTCATTTGCCATTCTGTTTTCTGCTCTAGTAGCTTGTTAGTTTGGGGGTGCCTACCCAAAAGTTTATGAAACGCATCTTTGAGCTACTAAAATTAGCCTTCAGTAGGTCCTTTTACCACTTCCAGGGCGACGTAAGGACCTCAGCATTTATGTCATGTCGTGTGAATTCTCATAGTTTGGGTTATTGGTGTCATTTGTTTTAATCCTGCATATAATTCAGTCCCCCTTGGACACGGCTAGTGTCACTTTAGACAGTCAGTATATATTTGCAGTCTCCTCCTTTCTTTTGTTTGCCTTGCTTGCACCCAGGATCATTTTCCTCCTGCTTTGATTTTTTCACTGTGGATCTAATGATAATAAATTTTCTTTAAATTTATCTAAGGTGCAGAATTCTAGACTGGTCGTAATTTATTTTTTACCAAAAGAAACTTTGATAAATAATATTTCAATAGGAATTGTACTTAAATCATGGGTAAATTTGGAGAGAATTCACATTTTTACTAGGTTGAGCCTTCCAGTTCATGACCATGGTGTGTCTCTCCAGTTGTTCAGATAATTTTATTTCTTTCATCAATAGTTTACACTTTCTAACATACATGTACAAGTATTGAACATGTTATGTTAGATCTATACCGACATATTTAATTTTCAATTAATTATAAATAATATTATATTTTTATCTAGATTTCTGTGTATTTGCTACTGCTATACAGAACACAGTTGATTTGTACATACTGATCTCACATCCTGGGATGCTGCCAAAGTAACTTATTACTTGTAGACTTTTGTAGGTTCATTCTCACTTTCTGCATGAACCCTCATGCAAAAATGGACAGTGTTATTCCTTCCCTTCTAATCTATAACTAAAGCTTTCTTTCTTCCTTCCTTAACTTATTTCGCCGGCTAGGACTTCTATTACTAAGTTTCATGGAGGAAGTGAGAATAGACATCCTTGCTCTTTTTGTGTGCTTGGAGGTAAAGCAGTCGGTCTTCACCCCTATGTATAACATTAGCTCTGTGAATCTGGTAGCTGTTTTTATCAAATTAAGGAAGGTCCCTGCTATTCCTAGTTGTATGGGAGTTTTTCATCTTGAATAAAAATTGAACTTTGTCAAACCCTTTTTTGCATTCATGTTATGACGGTGTGATTTTTTTCTTCAGTACCTTTTTAGTATGTTGATATGGTGAATGGTAATTGATTGAATGTCAAATGTGGAGCCAGCCTTACGTCTCTGTACCAGACCCCGGTCGGTTGTGGTGTATAATCCTCTGAGTGCTGTGTGCAATTTGGCAGCGTATTCATGAGCAGCATTAGGCTATACTTTTAGGTGCTTTCTTCACGTGGTTTCGGTGTCAGGGTAATACTAGCTCTTTTCTGGAGGAGACTGCACTGCACTGGTTGTGAGTGTACCTCCTTGTATATCCTTTTTAGTGGCTGTTGTAGATAATATATACATATAGATATCAAAGTCCACTGGTCTTGCAACTTGACCATGGAAACCTCACCTGCCTCTTTTGTTCCTTTATCCTCCACCCTTCATAATGCGACTGTCTAAGTATTTGCCATGCATATATTGAAACATGCAGATAGACGATATACTTGTTGCTTCTACCATCCGATATAATTTAGAAAACTCAAGACAAGATGGAAAGCGCCTTACCTTTGCCCATGTCTCCACCCTTTATTTTGCTTGAGAAAGGCTCACGCAGGTGTCCAGAAAGTCTTCCCCTGATATCTGTGATTACCTAGCAAACACAGTCGCTGTCATCCTGGCTTTTCTGGGCTTCTGCTCTAAAGCGAACCTCTGTTCCAGGTCGCCTGAACTGGTGGTCCACCGTGTGCACGAGCTGTAAACGGCTTCTTCCTCTGGCCACAACAGGGGATGGGAACTGCCTGCTACACGCGGCCTCACTGGGTAAGCTCTACAGCACAGAAAGCGGGTGGCAGGGCTCTGGGCCAACCAGTGACGTGGGTTAAGTGGAGCCACTGTGTCATCGTCATGCAGAAGAGCCCCCAGGGGACACAGCCAGCTTTCCTGGCCTTTCTGGCCAAGCCCCTGGCTGGCTTGGTGGCGAGAGAGACGCATGTGAGAAAAGACCCGTCATGACTTAAGAAGGCCACCAGCAGGAGCCGTGGGGATGGGAATTAGAGATTGTGGCCTGTAGTAATCAAAGAGGACTTTCTGGAGGAGGCAGGCTCTCCACTGAGACCTGAAAAACTTGAAAGAATAGGAGACAGGATGTACCTGCAGGGAGACCCCACACACGGGGCAAACCGCAGGCGTGCGCAGAGGCAGGACTGAGCTAGGCGAGGCTCTAGCAAGAAGGGGGAGGAGCAGTGCGTGAGGTTGGGGAGTTGTGGGGCTGCCGTGCTGACAGCAGTGAACCGGAACTGGCAAGAAGACAGCTTGGGTAAGTCTCCGGAGAAGCAGCGCAGTCAGAGCATGCGGCGGACACTTCGGCAACCTTCCCGGGGTGAGGTCGCAAAGGCTGGACCGCAGGTGCGGACGGCATATTTAGCAATGCTGGCGTAGCTGAGGGTTGTGGGGGGCTTTCTGGAAGGTTGCCCTTCCCCGCTAGCCCCCGGCTTATGTGCCGAAGGCCAAATCCATTTTGAGAGGCCAGTTCAGACTTGGACCCTGGACCTGACGGTAGGCCAGTTCTCCACTTCAGGCCAGAAGTAGGGAGTCTCCGCCCAGGGTGCAGGACCCTCGGAGGAGGATGTGGTGCCTGTTGGTGAAACGTGCCCGCCCAGGTGACTATGGTGCCCAGAGCAAGGTCCAGGCCCGGGCCTCTCCAGAGGGCAGGGAGGCTGCTCCACAGCAGCAGGCTGAGAAGAGACTGCAGGGGCTTTCAGAGGGGAGCGCTGGGGTCTGGGAAGGGGCCAGGGGGTCGGGGAGGAGAAGGGAGCTGGAGAGCAGAGGGGAGCTGCCTGGCCTCTAGGGCAGTGATGGGAGAGACAAAGGCATCGGCTTCACCACTTCCTTTCCATGAAAACACTAGTACATCCTGTTTCGGGGCACCCATCATGGGAAGAAAATAAAACTCCATAATCCCACCACCTACCACGGCCACTTTTAACATTTTGATACATTGTCGTCCAGTCTTCTGTCTGTGCTGCTGTAATCTGACTGCGTTTGCAGTTTGAAATCCAACATTTTCCACTTGGAATTTTTAAATGGACTTTAATTCTTATTGATATATAATCATTGTGTGTATTTGTGGAGTGTAATCACCTTCGAGTTGTTTTTGAGAATTTCCTATGTTGTTCCTCTCCAAAAACCCAATTTTAGTAGTTGGGTCATATTTCTTTATAATACTTAATGTTAGCTATGCTGCTGTTACTGGATATATTTTGCCTTGTTTTATATAAAATTTGGGGGAAGAATATAGAAATCTCTTATCTGTGTCAGACAGCAGCCTGAGGCACAGTGTCAGGCAGGGAGAGAGCTTTGTCCTTTAGATGCTGCAGTGCGTCCCGCAGTCCCCACCAGCACCACAGGAGGGTATGAGGCCACGTGCCACACTGGGGTCTGGGCTGCATTTTCCCATGAGCACTCTGGGCCTCCTAGCCTTCCTGGGATGAGGAGGCCTCCTGGGGCCTTGCCTGTCTGCTGGAGAGGTTGAGCCAGGACTGACCGGGGCTGCAGGGCCTCTCCTGAGAATCCCCCACACAATACTGAGCTTGGACATCAGAGGCAGTTGGTCCTTTCAACCCAGTACAGCTGAGCATCCCTAACCTAAAACTCCAGACTGCTCCAATATCAGAAACGTTTTGAGCGTCAGTGTGATTCCACAAGTGGCAAATTCCACACAATGAAAGCTTGCTTCAGGTACAAAGTATTGTATAAATTACCTTCAAGCTATGTGTATACGCTGTACGAAACATAAATGAACCTCACATTTAGATGTGGGTCCCATCCCCAAGATATCTCACTATGTATGTGCAAATATTCCAAAAAAGTCCAAAGAATCCAAACTCTGATACACATTTGGTCCCAGTCATTTCAGGTGTTTGTACTTTGCTTTCATAGTGTGCTTGCATCGCTAAACTCCACAGGATGAGGATTGCTCCAGCAGCCATGTGACGGTCACCAGCAGTGCTGTGCCACACCTGCTGAGTGGGCCTGACAATGACCCAGGATTACTGGGCACAGTGAGATGACAGTGATCTGGGAGGCCCTGTGTGGGAGAGCGACCTGTGCTAACAGCCATGGGACCAGAGGCTTCCCAGAGAGCCCAGGCAGGCAGCTGAAACAGGTCTGAGGATGAATAAGGACCAGGAAAGCCATTTCCCTCCATCTGTCCCGCAGAAATGGAGAGCAGCCTGGCCTGCTAGAACACCTGTAGGTGTCTCTAGTTACTGAACATGGATGGTGGCCGGCCTCACCTTTACAAACAGTAGTCGGCTTGGGCTGCACTCCCCAGAGGCTCCCGGTTCACTCGAAAGTCTGCCTGTTTCCTGTGCCTCGTCCCCTCCACCGTGGCTCTAATCACCCTTCCCTCCTGCCTTTCCCAAGTGCACCACACAGACCACCCCTTGTCAGAGGCTTCCATGGCCTTTCCCTCTGCCTGAAATGGTGACTCATCTCCCTCCTCCAGCCAGTCCAGCTCTGGCCCTGACGTCCGTTCGCATTGTAACAATGCCCCTGCCACTTCTTCCTCTTCGCCTGCTACTTCTCTCCTTGGACGTTGTTGCTCTACACTTCATGCTAAATCCTCACTTCCCACTTTCCCACTGTGTGTGTTCCATCGGATTTAAGAACTGCATGTGTCCTGGTCCCTGCCGTGCAAATCCTCAGCATTCTGAGTAAGGGGGTGGGTGGATGGGTGGATGAGTGGATGAATGCACTCTGCTGTTCTTTCCCCAGGAGCCAGGGTTGTACCTCTCTCCAGCCTTCTGCTATCACTTGGGTGTCTTGGCCACATCTGAGCAGCCCCAGCCTATACTCAGAGAAAGTCAGTGTATCTTTACAGCCCCTCAACATGCAGCACTGGGGACACCAACTCCCCGGAAGCCAGGTGCCCCCTGCTGGCCCAGATGTGTGCAGTTGTGTCCACCGAAGATTCTTGGAAGTGGAGATGCCCTGGGGCTGTGGACATCAGGTGTGACAGACTCTGGGGAACCAGGATGTCACTGGCCATCCTGCAGGAGCCCTAGGTGATGACATACCACCAACTTAGCCCCAGAGGCAGTCTCCCACCCAGACGCCAAGACCGGGAGAGTGAAGAGTAGGTTACTCCAAGCAAACCTGTGAGGTTGAAGCCTGTAGTCACAGGTCCCAGAGAGAGTCAGCGTTCACTTTTACCTGCCATTATTTGGTTAAGGAGGCTATGTGCTGCTTCATTCTCCTACCTAAGCTGAAAGAGAGCTCTAGGAAAAAAAAATAAGAGGGGAGAAACTGAGCCTGTGATGAGAACTGAACAGCCACAGCGGAGCCTTTGTGAGGACAGACAGCAGTCCAGCCCGGTAGGTCCCTGGCTGCCCTTCCTCATGCCCTTTGCCTCTCTCCTCTCCCACCCCTGGTCTCCCCACTGCAGGAATGTGGGGTTTTCATGATCGAGACCTGGTTTTGCGGAAAAAAAAATAAGAGGGGAGAAACTGAGCCTGTGATGAGAACTGAACAGCCACAGCGGAGCCTTTGTGAGGACAGACAGCAGTCCAGCCCGGTAGGTCCCTGGCTGCCCTTCCTCATGCCCTTTGCCTCTCTCCTCTCCCACCCCTGGTCTCCCCACTGCAGGAATGTGGGGTTTTCATGATCGAGACCTGGTTTTGCGGAAAGCCCTGTACACCATGATGAGGACGGGCGCAGAGCGAGAAGCCCTGAAGCGGAGGTGGAGGTGGCAGCAGACGCAGCAGAACAAGGAGGTTGGTACCTGCTGGCCTGGCTAGAGCCAGGGACCCATGCCAGGGGCAGCCTCGGGCCCTCCGGAGTGGAGAGTGTGGCCCGTGCGTGTAAGTGCACTTTGTGAGGCTGGGCAGAGACTCGGAGTCAGTAAGGACCCAGAAGTAGGCCCAAGGCGGAGGCGCTCCTTACAGCAACACAGCTGGGTAGATGGCGGCTGCGTGCCCACTCACACCTCCCGCCCTGGCACAGTTAGGAGAGTCACATCCAGTGTGGCCGTCGGCCCCAGCTCCTGTGCCAGCTCAGTCCGGAGAACCCCAGGGTCCCTAACCGCGGTGCACATTAGCACTTGGCTCTCCTAGGAGAATCTAACAGCTTTCTGACTCAAGTTAGCCCCCAGCCCTTCACAGTGTGTCCTGGGCAGCCCCCAGCCAGGTGCATGTGCGCAGCAGCCCCCTAGGAACCTTTCTGTGGGGCGGACCCCATCAGCTCTGAAAGGAGAGATGGGGGCTTCTCCGAAGATATTTCCCAAGCAAAGCAGGGACTATTCAGAGCCATTTGCGGACATGGCCAGCCCAGGTGCTCACGGGGCGGGGACCGACCTGCGGGGTCCGGAGCAGCTGTGCCTGGGAGGGGCGGGGAGGCGCGGCAGCCCACCTCCTGACCCGGCCCCACTTGCGCCAGTCAGGGCTGGTGTACACCGAGGAGGAGTGGGAGCGAGAGTGGACGGAACTGCTTAAGCTGGCCTCCAGTGAGCCGCGCACGCACTTCAGCAAGAACGGCGGCACAGGCGGTGGGTGAGTGCTGCCCCCCCGCGCTCCTCGCCACCCAGGGCCTCAGCAGCATGAGGGAGGAGGTACAGGGGCAGCGTGACGCTCGCAAGCTGTGACAGGCAGAATTGCATCTTTCCGTCGTCAGATGCTAAACAAGGGTGCACAGGAGGCTGTGGGGACAGCCCCAGGGAGAATGTGCCGGCTCCATGAGGCGCAAGCTCACGCGAGCGCCTTCCTCCTAGGGTCAGGCCTCCTCCCGCAGAGCGGCCGCGGCTGCGGGCATAGCCGGCCCCAGAAGTAGCCCCGGACAGTGGGTGGTCATTCCCACCGGTGACCACTGCATGACCCCACTCTGCGGGCTCCGGCGATAGCATTTGGGTTTTCTGCTTCACTAAACAGTGATTCAATCCGTGGCTTCATATAGTCATGCTGAAAGCCAAAGACCACTGAACTGGTCCAGCTTTTCCCAGACAGACTCCATATTCCTGGCAGAAAGGCTTCCCACTTTCAGTGGGAAAACTCAGATGTTCCAGTGTGGGAATGAAGAGCTGGCCAGACAGGAAGGCCGCAGAGCCTTTGGCAGTGGCCTTTTAAAGGGCGTATGCTTCAGTTTCTGTTGTTTTGGACCTTAAGGCAAAGGCTTTGCCCCAGAAAAGGTCTCAGCCAAACACAAGAAACTGTGACTGTTCATACGGCAGACCCCGGGGGTAACAGAGGCTCTGTAGCTCCTGGCCAGCCTCAGCTCACAGAGCCCAAAGCGGCTGTCTGGGAGCTCACTAACCCCAGACGGGCCTGGTGCCTTCTGGGCCTGGCCTCTCCCAAGCCCAGAGCTGAAGGTCAGGCTGCAGCCGGGGCTATGGCTGCCTTAGCAGGGGGCCTGAGCCAAGAGGAGCCCCTGCAACTCAGAAATCAGAGTGTGCAAGCCCATGACTGCGACAGGGCTGCTTTGTTTTGATGATGTGCACATCAAACGTTGCTGACCCACCCTACTTAGGAACAAGCACGTTTGAGTGTTTGAAGACAGGCACTGGTTCCTGAAAACTCAGCTCTTTTTGTCCGTGACTCCTGAGTCCGGCCTTAATGGGCCTCCAGTGGTCCTCAGCGTCCTCCTCACTGTTGTCTGTCCTGCACCCGATGGATGCTGGAGGATTTGGTCCAGTCTGGGTGTCTCTTCCAGGGTGTGGAAGGTGGGGAGATGTGTGGAAAGACAGAGCAGTGATGATGATGATGATCAGGAGGAGGAGGAGGAGGAGGAGTATTCTGTCCATTTTCCATTGCTATAACAAAATATCTGAGGTTGGGTATTTATGAAGAAAAGAGGTTTATTTAACACATAGCTTTGAAGGCTTCAAGTTCCAAAAGTGTGGCTCTGCCTCTGGCAAGGGCCACACTGACTACACCCCATCAAAGACGACGATGCCACGTAGAAGTGCTTGCAGGAAGGAGCCAGCTCATGGAAATAGAGGAGGCCAGGGTGCAGGGAGGAGCCAGGGGCATTCATCTCATTACAGCCCTCGGGAGAAAACCAACTCAGGGTCCCACAAAAGCCACCTTCATCCCTGCAGAGGGCAGCGCCCCCAGCAAGTCATCACGCTCCCACCAGGCCCAACCCCTTAAACAGTCAACCACTGCCCTCATTGCCACATGAGGACCAAACTCGCAACACAGGAACCCTTAGGGATCTACTCGATCCACGTGCAAGGCTCACAGCAGTCGTGAGCCCAGGCCACCCCCACTGAGCACCCCATTCAGCAGGGCTCTGACCACAGTGCCACAGCTGATTAGTCCCATCCAGCTTTGAAGGCCACAGCTTTGGCCTCGCTGCCTGCTCCCTGGGACCTGAGAGGGGCCAGGTAGAAATGGGAGTGGAGAGGCATCTGGGGTTGTCCCCACCACAGGCAGAGCAGGACAGCGGCAGAGAGCCTACTCAGTGATGCACTTTCTTTTGCCCCAAGAAACGCCTTGGTTTCCTCTTTCACAGATTGGAGAGCTGAGCCACACAGAGGTGTTACACAGAGGTGTTGCCCTGAGGTGCACACAGCCCTGTCCTGAATCCCTGCTTTTGTATTTTGTTACCTGGTTCAGACCACAGCATCCACATAGGCAGTGTCATCAAATGGCTCCTTTGATTCTATTACAAACTGTAGCTCAGTGTGGGCACATAGAGCCAGGGCCAGCAAGCGTAGAGCTGAGCACTTTCATACACACATGAGAAATGCTCCTGCCCAGGCCTGTGACATCAGCCAAACAGACCCATGGAGAAGCTGGGGCAAAAGCCAGGCCCAGTGGGAGACACGCTCCCCACTCTTCCTGCACAGCTCCTGTCTGGGAGCCAGAGGAGGAAGGCTGGCTCTCCATGAGGCCAGGATTCCCTAGCAATCAGGAAAGGGGGAATGTGGCTGGCTGTGAATTAAAGGTCACCTGCTAAGCACATACTGTGTTGAAGCATGTGAAATTGTCGTCATCATCATCACCAAATATAGGTAAGGAAGCTGAGATTGAAAGGATTAGTTGATATATTAATCAGAGTTCCCCAGAGAAATGGAAAATGTACATGTATATCCTACTGTACATGTGTATATATGCACATACGTCTGTATATCCTCTGTTAACGATGTGTGTATTCACACACTCGCATATATATGTGTGTCCACACATGACTGAGGAGTCGGAGAAGTCCTGAGACCTTCGGTCTGCAGGAGGGAGTCCTGGAAGTGCCGCTAACAGAGTCCGAAGGCTGATGGTGCAGATTCCAGCCCAACCCTAAATGCCTGGGAAGCAGGAGAACCGAGGGCAGGGATCTTCATCCCGGATTACATGGCCAGGCAAGGAGCAAATTCACCCTTCTCCTGCCTTTTGGTTCTGTTCTGACCACCCCCACTGGGAGGGCCATCTGCTTTCCCACATCTGCCAGTGCAAATGCCAGTCTGTTCTGGAAACACCTGCACACGCACCAGAAATACTGCTTCACAGAAATTGACACATAACGTTCAGCCTCACAAGTTAACTGTGTTCCACAGCCCATAAGAGACAGCCAGAATCCAAACCTAGCGCTGACGTGAGACATAAATTCACACTCTTGGAAAATGAAAAACAAGTATAAAGAGCAAGGATCAGCAACAGGAGGCCATACTGGTCACTGATGGAAGTTCCAAACCCACTGTGTCCCTTCAGAGTGTCTGGAGCCTCACAGTCCTTCTGCCCTCACTTCTGGGTTGTAGCTCTTAGCAGGGCCCCCGTTAGCTTGCACTGTGCCTTTATGGCATCTTTTGAGAAACCTGCTTCTCTGGGCAGATGCGGTCCTTGGCTAGACACCCATGGCCAGCCCCTGTCTGGGTTGGTTCAGAGATGCCCACACCACTCAAATGCTGCCAGTGAGGTGTGTGTGTGAGCAGAACTGTGTAGCCGAGAAGGTGAGGGGCCTCTCCACAGGCTGCACTGGAGGGGTCTTGAGGATACTGCAGAGAGGAAAACAGTGTCAGGATAGCAAGGATGGCTCCTTACCTTCTTCAGGGGTGGCATGTATGGGGTGTACCTCCCACGTGTAGGTACTCTTTTACGCACATACACATGCACTTAAATTTTAAATGCACCCCCCAAACCAACTGATACATCCCTGTCCTGCAGTGACTGCAACTTATTATCCAAACTGGTTCATTCGGGAAGGGAAAGTAGGGACTGTCCACTCAGGATGTGTGAAGTGGGACTTTGTCAAGCAAAGCAACAGGTGTGGTCACCTCACCTGAAGAAAGGAGACATGGGTGCTGACCGAGCTCCCCTCGGTGTGGCTCAGTGATTGCCCTTCGGGAGACCTGCCACCTCCTCCCCTCAGGCAGCTTCCTTGCCAGTCACGAGCTCTCACTGGGGTGGCCACACCTTAGCCAGGACACCTCCAAATCTGCACCTTGCCACTGCTGTCTGGGACCTGGAATATCTTCCAGGCCTTGCCTCACTACCTTTGCTTCTGGGTCCTGCCAAGAGGGGTCCCCACCCCTGCCTCTGCCCGGGCCTCTTATTACCGTCTTTCTCCGGGGATTTTTATTGTGTGGGTGTCATGTGTCCCTGTTCTCAGCAATGCTGCCTCCAAGGAGAGGAGGCAGATGCCCTGGAGAACGCAGTGCAGCACACAGCAGGATGAGAAGTCCTTAGGCTGCGCACGTCTTTGAGGATGACATGTTGGGTGTCATGTGTCCCTGTTCTCAGCAATGCTGCCTCCAAGGAGAGGAGGCAGATGCCCTGGAATGCAGTGCAGCACACACCAGGATGAGAAGTCCTTAGGCTGCGCACGTCTTTGAGGATGACATTGTTATATTGTGCATTAGTTTTCTGTACAGTAAACACACATTATTAAGCATTTCAGAATATTTTGTCTTTTCTCAGACCCCAAATCCTGTTCACAGTCTGAGGGTTAATTGCTGACAAGTAAGCTCACAGGAAGAAAACTGATGCTGCAAAGTTACAAGTGGGAATAAATGTTCAGGGTTTTGCTGGAGCAGATTCTGACCAATGGGCTCCACTAGCAGTTTCACATCTGTGGGTCACAGTGCCAAAGTCAGTCCCAGACATGATCCGCATTGGCCCGCTGAGGGGCCTGAGAAGTTGCTGGTGTTCTCTGGCTGCATTCAATGCCGAGGCCCTCAGCAGCCATGGGATATGGTCATGCACAGAACAAGGGTGAGTGCAGAGCCAGGGATCACCTTAAACCCTGTGACAAGGAGCTGCATACAAGTAGAGAATAGCATATGACACTCAAGAGTGCCCCAGGCTGGAGCTGAGACCCTCTCTGCCACCTCCTGGGTCAGTGAGAAGGTTCTCTGTTGTTCAAATGGTTCCCATGCTCAACAGCTTCTGGCCCTGTCCAACCGTGAGACTGCATGACATGCATGGCCCAACTTCATGCTCTGGCCCTGGTGTAGACCGGATTGACTGATGCATGGACAGACAAGTGGGGGTGTGGATGGGTCTATGGATGAGTGAGTGGATGGTTGGATGGATGGACGGTGGATGGATGGGTGGACAGGGAGATGGATGAAGGGAAGGATGGATGGATGGACAGATGCATGGATGGATGGATGGATGGAAGGATGATACAACCTGAGGGCAAGAGTTACCCGAGAGCCTCTGCCATGCCTTTCATGGGATTGGCACATAGAAAGTGCTTGGTAAATGTTTGCTCTTTTCAGTTTGAAACACAGTGGCCCATGCTTTATACTTTGTGTAAGAAAATGTCATGCAGTCCTACTGCTACTAATATTTAGCCCCTTACCCTTCTGTAGTTACTCAGATACTGATGTGTCCCTTCATGGTGTGAGGCCCTTTCGCCATGGCCATCCTCCTTTTTTTTTTTTTAATACCAGGGATCAAACTCGGGACCTTGCACTTGAGAGGCAGGTGGTAGAACCACTGAGCTAAATGCCTGGCCCAACTGTCTTCCTTTTCAACATTAATACCTGACTCAAACAGCTCATCTCTTCCCCCTGCTGACCTCTCCACTCATGTAATTGGAGAAGGAACAGCGCTCCTCATTTCTCTCTGCATCTTTCTCCCAAGTGTGCAGGTTCTGACCTCTGTTCTGCTTTGCGTTGTTCGTTACCTCATCCAGCCATCCATCTGCCCGGCACCTAGTGAGCAGTCGCTGTGTGACAGGGATGAATAAGCAACTTCTGGAGGCTCTTGGCCCCGGGCGCTCGCACGCTTGGCTCTCAGTGTGGCTGGGAGGATGATCACCAGGAGCACTGAGAACGCACCCTGGGGCCCTGTGCTTAGACTTGGCCTACGCACGTGTTCCACAGGTGCTCAAGTCACTGACGTACAATGGTGAAATATTTGCATGGACCCTGTTCACATCATTCAGGACCCTTTACATCAGCTCTAGATGACTTACAATACTAAACACAGTGTAAATGCTGTGTAAATCGTTAGTACTATGTTATCTAGTGAATGATATCAAGGAAAAAAGAGCATACAAATTTTTAAATATTTCTGTTCTGCATTTCGTTGAGTCTGCCAGTGCAGAACCTGCAGACACAAAGGGATGACTATATATTTTAATCAGTACATGTTTGAAACATTTCTCTTCCATGTCCCTTCCTTCTCCCAAAACTTTTGCCAGCCATTAGGTAGGGCTGGTTGTAGGAGAACATGCCTGTAATCACAGCACTCGGGAGGCTGAGGCAGGAGGATTGCAGCCAGCCTGGGCTATATAGTGAGACCCTGTCTCAAAAAAAGAGCCATTGGGTAGGGCAGTGCTGGGTGGGCATTGACAGTGGATGGGGGATGGGAAAATACATAGGACCAAAGTTCAGTGACAACCTCAACAAAGTGAAGAGGGGCTGCAGAGACGGGAGATGGCTTGCATGCAGGGAGACTGAGCCAATAAGCAAAACAGTGATGATTAATAGAAATGAAGTTTCTTACTGCTGGAGAAGAAAGTTACAAGTAGAATAAATTTACGGGGTTAGACTGAGATTGAAGGTATTGGTATACTCAAGGTTTTATGTAAATTTTGAAATAGACGAAGATTGGTGTGTGTGATACAGACACAAAGACAGAAGGGACAGAGAGAGAGAGAGAGGTGTAAATATGTATATGAACTTGGACCATCTCATGCAGGAAGCAATAAAGTACTTTAAAAACTGAAAGGCTAAGGGCCAGGGATTTAGCTCAGTGGTTCCGCCACCTGCCTCGCAAGTGTAAGGTCCCGAGTTCCATCCCCAGATACCAAAAAAAAAAGAAACAAAAAAATTGAAAGGATATCATAAGGACACAGACCTGTGACACAAGCCACAATGACCAAAGTTAAGAGTATTTGAACATTACAGTATCACAAATGGATTGCAGACCTTTGAATAAAGCAGAAAACAAATTCACAGTGATGCCAATAGATACGTAAAGATATACGGAGAAAGGAGCACAGTATGTGCTACCGTTCAGACTTCCTCCCCGCAAAATGCTCGTTACACAGCGGGGAATGAGCAGTTCTGCAGGGGTGAGGCCCGGCAGAGGACTCTGACCGTGACCGGGTCACCGTCCCCTGGGATGGGGTGACATGCCCGGCTGATAGGGGCTCCCGCAGAACCCAGTGTCGTGCACTCTCAGGAAATAGAGAAGCCCAGAGGAGAGGCATCCTACAGAATGCCTGGAGTATAATCGTCAAGGTCATGAGAGTCAAAGACACCCTAAGACATGCTGAGGGAGACTAAAGAAATGCCCCAGCTAGGATGACCTCGTGGTCTGCGCTGAAACCTTCACTGTGAAAGGCACACAGTGTGTGGGGCCTGACGGCCAGACACAGCCAGGTCAGTGCCTGCTCTTGATGTAGTATGTTCTGGCCGGGTAGAAGAATGTCCTGTTCGTGGGCAATATCCTAAACTGTCCTAGCAGTGCGCAATGATTGCAGCGAGAGTTATTTCCAGACAATTGGGATGCTATTCCAAATATGTGTGCCATTTGTTCGGTGAGTTTTTGTGTGCTGCAAAGCTGTTTGAGCTAGTAAAGTAAGTTGAGTAACAGAAAGTCAGAACGGGCAAGAAAGAAACAGGTAACACCAGACCTGCCCGGGTGACAGTAATGCATTTCCTGGGATTTACAGCCTTTGTGTAGAGTAACTGGGCACCGTGCTGGTAGCTGTGCACGTGGCACACCAGGACCTACAGCCATCCACAGGTGTCCGCGGGCCTGGTCTTGGGACCCCAGTGAATACCTAAGTCCAATGTTCACATCGTCACAATAAAACGGTGTGCATCTCCTCCCACTCGCTTCAGATGACCTCTGAAATACTCATAACACCTAGAAATGGTTATGCCTGCACATCACTGCATGCACACAATTCAGGTCATGCTTGGAGTGCAGCAAATTTTTCCTTTTTTGGAATTTACTAGAATCTTTTAAAATATTTTTTCGACCCTTGGATGAGGAGCCGGTGGATACAGAGGGCTCACTATCTTCTTTAGGAAGTCTGCATTTGCATCCTTAGGCCCCACTGGCTCCAGTACTCAAAGACCTCCCTCACTAAACACTCAGGAACAAACCCCAGAGCCACCCGGGGTCTAGACTGGGCACTGCCATGCTGACTGGCACAGAGGGAGTAGCTGAGACCCCACCACCCAGTGAGTTCTTCCCTTTGGCGGGTGGTCCTGCTGTCGAGGGACGACATCCAGGTCACGGACTTGTGCCTAGATGTCTTCGAGTTTGAGGGAGAGTGGTTCTTGGAGCCTGCCTGGGCTAGGAGAAGCCTGAGAAGCCACCTCTTCCCTCCACTCTCAGGCGGGAAGTCCAGGCCACCCACAGAGTGACTCCTACCATCTGGTATTTCCCAGAAGGCTTCTCAGATCTCAGTAGGAGCCGAGCCACCAGGAGAAGGCTCCCGGGGGGCGACCTCAGTGGCCTGGCTATCTGAGACCACGCAGACAGAACCCAGCACAGGAGGCTCCCAGTGCCCACATGGCACCCTCCCCTTGCCTTCCTCTCTCTCCCAGCATGGTCTGGTCCGGGCACTGGCTGACTCTCTCCCATTCCCTAGAATGGACAACGCCGAGGACCCCGTGTACGAGAGCTTGGAGGAGTTCCACGTCTTTGTCTTGGCCCACATCCTAAGAAGACCCATCGTCGTCGTGGCAGACACGATGCTGAGAGACTCGGGTGGGGAAGGTGAGGTGCCAGGGACATCTCTGACCACGCCCAGAAGGCATGACGTCTACTTAGCAGACAGCCCCCGTGAAGGCCGAGCTCTTTCTGGGAAGGCCACCGCACATCTCTCCATGTGGACAGAGGCCACATTATTTCGTGTGTGTCCTTTCCTCCCCAGTAGTGATAGGGCTTACTCGTGGCCATCTTCCCTCTGTCAGAGCAGCAGCCGTGAGAAATCTGGCCAGAGAGGCTCTCTGTGCCCAAACGTGTCCAGACTGCCTCAGACAAAGGGTGTTCCAGAGCTTCAGGGCCACTCCTGTCCCCTCCTGCCCTCTGTACACTACACGGGCGGTAAAGAGAAAAAAAAGGAAGACAAAGCATGAGGTCCCTCGGCTGGGAGAATGAGGCAAGGACAGGAAAGGGCTGCTCATCGCCGACCCACGGAGAGCCAGGCTCCCTCCTTCTACTCCGCCACCTCTCCTGGGGTGGACACTGCTTCCCTCCTTACGGATGAGGGAACTAAAGCCGGGAGGCTGAGGTCCCTACCAAGTGCGGCCCAGAAGGCAGTACTCCAAGCATTTCCTCCCTCGAGAGGCCCAGGGGCAGGAGTGAGGGTGTCCTTGAGAACCCACAGGGCCGACCACACCCTCTGATGAGGCAGGAGAGGGGACAAGGCGGGGATGGTGGGCCAGGATGACAGTGAGTGCTGTCCCCAGGCCCCGCGCACCTGCCCCACTCAGCTGCCCGCCCTGCCAGTCCCCCAGCTGGTTTCCACTTTCCCTTCACTGCTGCCACTGTTGGGAGTCAGACCCCTCTCAGTGCCATGTGCCGTTTTTGTCCCTTCTGAAGATGACGTCGTCCTCTGGAAGGCCAAGCGTGCATTCCCAGCGACAGGTCCCTGTAGCCCTGCTTGATTTTACACCTCCACTCTGATGAAAGTTGCAGCTTTTCCAGAGAGTCCGGCCCATTGGGCTGTGGCTCTGCATGCTGGGTCACAGCTGCCAGAGATGTCCAGCGTGGCCACAGTGCTTACAGGGGCTCATCCCGCCTGGCACCCCCTCCTTTGCTGTGCACCCAGGGACTCGGCCTGCTGAGGGCTGTGGCTCCGAGTGCAATTCCAGGATGCACCCAGGGCCCTGTGCAAGCCAGGAGCCGGCTCCCAGGACCGCACTGGGCTGCAGGGTGGGCCGGGCTTCCTTGCACTCTGCCTGCAGCCAGCTTACAGATGGGCCCTCTGCTCTGGGCAGGAGTCCTCTAAGGAAGAATTGCACTGAGCAGGCAAAGTGAGAGTAGAAAAGCAAGCTAGGAAGTCATCAAAGATGTCGCTGAAGGTGACTGTCCCTGCCTTCTGCCCAGAGGAATGTGGCAGTTCCCTGGCGCTGGGCCAGAGGCTGCGCATGTCACTGCTGACCACCTGCGCAGGCCTGAGGGTCCCAGGGCGGATCACCATGGAAACCTGGCCCTGGTCCTGGGCACGGCCCCTCCTTGCCTTCCACCTGCTCCTTCATCGCGTTTGTGTCCACAGCGTTCGCGCCCATCCCCTTCGGGGGCATCTACCTCCCCTTGGAGGTCCCTCCCAACAGATGCCACTGCTCGCCTCTGGTTCTCGCCTATGATCAAGCGCATTTTTCGGCTCTTGTGAGCATGGAGCAGAGAGACCAACAGAGAGAACAAGGTAGGCCGCCTTCAGCAGATGGGCGCCAGCACTGGCGGGCAGAGCGGGGCACGGGATGGCCTTGGTGGGCCAAGGAGGCGCGGGGGCTGGGCTGAGGGCAGCTCCCTTCCGAATCACAAGTGTGCACACGCACAGTTAGGCCTGTGTGCGTCTTCACTAAAAATATCCTCCTTACAGTCAGTGTTTCGTTTTAAATGCTAACGGGAATAATTCTGCCTCCCTTAAAGGGCCTCTACTGTTTGCTCCCTCTCACATGGATATGTACATTTTTTTATTTAAATTGAACTTATTTCTAGCTGATACGTAAAAACATGACAATTGTACATATTTATGGAGTACCATATGACGTTTTGACACATGCATATGTTGTGTGATGCTCAAATCAGGGTAAACATACCTAACTCCTCAAACATTTGTAAATCTAGTGAAAACATTGAAAATCCTTTCTGCTAGCTTTTTGCAATACCCAATTTCCCTGCTATATTTTTAAAATCATATGTAATTTTTGTTAATGTACTATACATGTATTTCATACAGATTCATTTAGTCTTAGATGTAATTTTAGAAGAAAACTGCTCTAGAGCAGGGATTCGCAAACTACGGCCTCTCATCTACGTTTGCCAATAAAGTTTTATTGGAACACATCCACAGTCATTCATGGATATTTTGCCTGTGCTGTGGCTGTTTTATACTATAGCAGCAGAGCTGAGTAGTGGCAAACAGAGTTTGTGTGGCCTGGCCTGCAAAGCCTCAAATATTTTCTATTACTGCACAGGAAATCTGCTACTCATACTCTAGAGTGGGCTTTGGAATCACAGGTCACTCTTTCCTTTCAAATCATTAAAGCTGAGTTTCCTACAAGTAGCCATTTCAGTGCTGATGCACTTTCTGGGCCGGCCCCACTGCACAATTCCTGCCACCAGGCTGGGGCTTGTTTCAGTCAGTGCCTGCATTTGTTGTAAAAGTCAGAGGATTCTGCGCAAGTGATTGCTTTTGTCTCTTGTTATGACAGTGTGCAACTAGCTGCATGGTGAGGGGAAACACTTTTTATCGTCAGTTTTGTTTCGGGAGTAGGCAGAGTCAGTCCCCCAGGAGACTGAAGGGCAGGCAGGTTGGACTAGTTTCAGGATCTCCACTGGCTGTAGTCGCAGGAAACCCCAGGTGCCCCTCCAGGCTGCCACAGGGCAGGGAGCTCAAGGTGTCTCGTTCTGACTTCACTCTGAGAATGTAGCACAGCAAGTAAAACAGTGACCGATTGCCCCCCAGGGCTCCCAGATGGCGCCGCTTCCTGCAGATGATAGGGATGCAGACAGATGAACAAAACCAGCCTCCTTTAGCCCAGCCATGGCTGCACAGATAGAATCAGGGAGGGAGTCGTGGGTCTTCAGGGCTGAACCTGAAACAGAGACGCAGGGGCATCCCGAGCCCTCCCAGCAGCCGATGCAGATGCCTTGTCTTGAGATTTCCAGGGAGTGCAGTCAGTGTGCATGGGCTGCCACCAGACCGATGGCGTGTGCCCGCCGTGGAAGGGTGCACGGCCTCTGGGCGGTCTGCCCCTTGTTCTCCGTGACATCTGTATGTGCTATTTGTGCACCCGTGCAGTTCCAGGTTAGCCCTCCTCACTTCCCGTCCCCAGCCAGTCGTCACTGCTGTGACACTAGGACAGCTTGGTAGGGCGGTGTGTGGGGCTTCCAAAAAGACCTGGCCAACACGTGTAGCAATGGACAACAGGTAGGCACTAGAAAGGAGGTTCATGATGTGGGACCCCAAGTCAGAGCTTGCCTGCAATAAAATAACATCTGCCACCAGGTGACAGAGAGCCTCTGGGACTGCAGAGGTGGGTTGGGAGGCTTTGCTTCATGAAAGACACCAATGCCATCTATTTCTGTTCTTTTATCAAAAACTCATTATATAAGGTGATTATTGAAATAGATTTTCCTTCCTAAATGCAAATAGCCTGTGAGCCTCAGGGACATACCCAGGCCACACGGAGATCAGGGAGCCCCAGATGTGTCCCTGACACCTCCTCCAGGAGCCCTACTCAGCAAGCACAGAGACCCACCGGCCTTCGCTGGTTAGGCTGAGATGGTGGGCTGGCCCCATACCAGCTAGGACAGGCTTACAGACGCCACACAAGGTTTGCTACTCAGTGGTCGGAACGGAGTCACCCAAAATGTGACGCTCGCAGAGAAAGAAAAGGAGAGAAGGAGGGAGGGAAGGAAGAAAATCTTTTGCAAGGAACAGCTTGCAACCTTGTCTCTTGACAGTTAGAAACACACCAAGTTTATAAAAATGAGGTAGTTTATGAAAATGATCCTGGGGGAAGGAGGGGCCGCACAGAGTAATTCTACCCAGCAGGCCGTGAAAGCAGTTTCCATGTGAATTGATTCCTAACTCATAGTCGAATCAAACACTCCTGTGTCTTAGTGCCCCCATCAAGTGGACTGTGACATCTGTGGGTTATCTCTTCTCTGCGATGGTGCCGGTGGTCAAACCCAGGGCCTCCCGCGTGCTAGCAGGTGCTCCTGTTGAGCTGTATCCCGCTCTGATCGGACATCTATCTTCCAGCATATCCGGCCACAAACCATGCTTTTTCCTATACGGTTAATTTATAACAAACAGAACCAACCTCTTTTAAGTAGAAATTGGTCTTAACGTGTTGTATTAAGCATTCCACTTAAATAAGTGTTGTGGTAAAAGTTCATTGATATAAATCTAAAAGCGATTATTAACTCAGAATCACTTCTTTATCCAACAGTGAGCAAACTGGCCCAGCTGCGTGCCTGCCTGGACATAGCAATGGGGAAAATACATGACAGTGCCTATTACGGGATGTAATGGATGAGTGTGTGGTGGCAAAAAGGTTTTAGAAACCAGAAAGAACCTTAAAAATGAGACACTGCCTTTATTGTCTTTGCGATTGGCCTCCCTTCTCTTGAGCTACTTTCTACGTCTGCCAGGTGCCCAGAAAGGTAGGGTCAGGATGGAACATCCAGACTTTTAGCTCACAGCGCAGGCCAGAGGGACTCCAGCAGCAGGCGGCTCCGTGGTGAGGAGTCTTTCACCTGGCTGGGGGTCTTTCACCAGTGCCTGGGACCTTAGGTATCGCTCTGAAATGACCAAATCAGACAGACATGAGAACGAGCTGTGGCTGACGGGACTGTGTTCAGATGCCAGCCTTCCCCTTGAGTCCTGCGCCCCAGAGCAGGCACAGACACGGGGCTCCCCCTGTGGACACCTCAGTCTCTGTCGACCCCCCATTACTGAACCCCTGGTCCCCATGCGAAGTGCACTCTGCCTCCAGGCCGCACCAGGCTCCTGGGCACCACAGTGCTGGAATGAGCACATGCTGGCCACCAGAGTGCCCTTCCAAGGAGGGCAGGAGCAGCCAGAACTCACTGCCCTCCCTGGGTGTGAGACGTGAGCTTGGAGGTTGCTGGTGTGACCTCCTAGTGCAGTATGGGGGCGGTGGGCATCACTGCCCACTTCTGGCAGGAGGTCAGGAGCTCAGGGGTGGACTTGGGTGTGGAACCCTCCCTCAGCCTGAGCGCCTCAGTGCCGACTGCTCGCTTAGCAAGTGTTCCAGGGTCCTCAGTTTGAGTTGCTGCGACTGTGCCTTAGGGGGCGCGGCTTGGAGGCTGAAAGTGTCAGATGAGGGTGCTGCAGATTTCAGTCTGGTGAGGGCTAGTTTCGTGGTCTACACACAGCCCCTTTTTCCCTGGGAACCATTAAATCATTAATCATTAAAAACCCCATCTCATAATTGCATCACACGGGGACTGGGCTTCGACAAGTGAATCTGAAGGGGATACAAATATTCAGAGTGTAGCAAGCCTGTCCCACGGACTCACCACCAAGTCAAAGAGCTTGTCTCCGCCTTTACAACAGGTAACATGTAGTGGCCACTTGTAGCCTTGACGCTCTCCCCAGCCCTCTCCCGGGAAGCTGACTTCAGCCTGGAGTGCAGGATGCCACCCCTGTCAGCACAGCCCCTCTTGTTCGTAGGGTGGGGGGCCCCAAGGCTGCTGAGCAGAAGTGAGGCCGAGTTGCCCACATCCTCCTCACCCAACAGGCTGCCTTCAGCCTGGGCTCTTCTTTCTTACTGTGACTCATGGAATGGGAAGCCACAGGCAATAGCCAACACATAAAGCCACCTCTCTTAGTCCTACTTTTCCTAGACTGCAACCTTAGGAGGCAGAGCTCTGGGCCCACAGAAACGACAGGTAACCATTTTCCTGCATGCTTGGGGCCCATCTCACAAGGGCACAGAATTCTCGGCCCAAAGTGGTGGAATTCTCACTGCAGTGTCTCTCCTCCCTGCTTCAGGAATGGCATTCCATATCGGGAGAGCTTTGTGTCCATGCAAGAACCTGTAGGACAATTGTTTTAGCCGCTTTATCTGTAATAGAGGAAAACTAGCGCCAACCCAGAAGACCTTCCTGTCTGAATAGTTGAACAAACTGTGACGCACACAGGAACTTGGATGTGTCCTGAGGGAATGATGCCAAGCCAAAAGCAAAAAAAAAAAGTCCTAAAATCTGATTCCAGTTGGCATTTGGGTATCACGCATGAGATGACCAACCCATAGAGGTGTGAGAACAGATTAGTGGTTGGCAGAGAGGGGGCGATGGAGAGAGGTGGGTGTGTCTCTGAAAGGGTAGCAGAAGGGAAGGCTCTTGTGGTACAGCTGCTCTGTGTACTTAAGTTCATACATGTGGGAAATTCACATAGAACTCAACGCACAGCGTGGTGAGTGCATGTAAAATAGCCATCTGCTTACAATCTGGAGATCAGCAAGGCCAGTGTCCTGCTTGTGATTTGGGACTGTATGGTTCACAGGATGTTACCATGAAAGAAACTGGGAGCTGTGTCCACAGGACCTCTTTGGATTATGGCTTACAACTGAGAGCAACTGTAATAGAAAGTTCAACTTGCAAACATAAATAGCCATGTTATAATTGGAATATGAAAACATACGTTGACTAGCAGGGACATCAGTGGCAAAATGATTAATAAACTTAGTTTGCCTTTTTTTCTAAAACCTTAAAATATGGATATGGGAGCAACAGTTTGGATAATCCTTTCTTTTTGTTGGTCTTTCCCAAGAACCAGCTGCTTTGCATTTGATTGACTTCTGTCTATTTTTCTACTTGCAGTTTCATTGATTTCTGCTTATATTGCTACTATTTCTCTCCTTTTCTCCTTGCTTTAATTTTGGCTTCTTAAGGTGGAAAATTCATACTGAGCTGAGATCCTTCTCTTTATCTAACATAAACATTTTGATACTGTAAAAATTCCCCCCAAGCATTGCAGTAGCTACATCACAGATTTCGATGTGTTCTATTTCCATCTTCGTGTTGTTCAGTTTTTTAATTTCCCTTTCGACTTCATCTGACCTCTTCCTCTATAAATTACTTAGAAACCTGTTTAAATTTCAAATATCTGAGGATTCAAGTATTAATTATTGGCTTAGAGGCTCATTCAGTCACAGTCTGAGAACAAATTTTATGATTTCTCTTCTTTGAAGTTTGCTAAGATAGGCCAAGATCATTTTTTATCTGGTTATTATTCCATGTGCACATGAAAGGAATGTGTATTCTTCTTTTGTTGGGATCTGTAAATAATCATGAGTCAAGTTCTCTGATGGTGTGGCATAGGTCTTCCGTATGCAAACTTATTTCTCTAAGTCATATTTCAATCACTGGAAGAAAAAGCAGTGACTTCTTCACATCTCATCATTCTTTTTCCTTTCCTTTTTGTTAGCGCTGTGGCACCCTCGTAGCCTGGTTTTGCCTTCCAGTTACCATGGACAACTGTGTCCTGAAAACATTCAGTGAAAATGCCAGAAATCAATAGAGAGGCCACATTCACATAACTTTTATTACAGTATACAGTTATATTGCTCTAAAATAGAACAGAATAAACAGAGCTAATAAAGTATCATTAGTAATGTTGCTAAGTTCTTGTTGCACTTAAATTATACATTCAACTTCATTAGAGGGAGGTTAAGAAAAATACAGTGTGCTCTTGGAGGGCAGACGAAGAAGACTGATGTATTTGCATCACTCACTTTGAAGAGGTGTCCTCAGAAGCATATGAATGTACAGGGCTGTTGTGACTGGAGAATTGGCCCCTTTATCCTTTTACAATGTTCTTTCCTTTTGATAATAGTCCTTGTTCTGGAGTGTACTTTGGTGTTACTATGGCTCTCTCTAGCTTTTTAACCTATCTCTCTTAATCTAATAGAGTTCTAGTAGATAGTATACACTCGGATGTTGCTTTTTATCTGATGAGAATTTTATCTTTTAATTGACAGTTTTGACTATTTGCATTTAATTGCATGAATGACAGGGATGATTCTAACTATCTTCACTAGCTCATTCTTTTCTGTTTGTTCTGTTACTCCCTCTTTTTATTTCTGTTGATATTTTAGGTTAATTGAGCTTTTTAATGTTTCCATTTATCCCTCTTATTGACTGTTATTATACCTCTAGTTTTGTTTTGGTTTGGTTTGGTTTTTGTCTTTTTGGTTTTTTGAGACAGGGTCTCACTATGTAGTTGAGACTGACCTGGAACTCACTATGTAGCCCAGGCTGGTCTCAAACTCACAGCGATCCTCCTGCCTCAGCCTCCCGAGTGCTGGGATTACAGTGCTGGGATTACAGGAGTGTGCTACCACGCCCAGCTCCTCTAGTCTTAATTCTGACTGATTTTCCTACGTTTCACAAATCAGAATCTTTTACTGAGTTGTTTTGCTTTTTTTGTTTTTTTTTTTTCAGTGCTGGGGATTGAATCCAGAACCTTATGTGTGCTAGGTAAATGTTCTACCACTGAGCCACACCCCACATCGAGATTCTGTTCCCCCTATCCTTTGTGCTATCATTATTGGGCACATTACTTTTCTATCAACTCGGAACACATGACATGTGAGGGCTCCCTGTGCTTTACAAAGACAATTTTCTCAGAGCAGTAGTGGTGAACCTATGGCCCTTATGTTATTTATTTTTATTTTAAGACAAAATATATCAATGTATGAGTTGTTTTCTACACTAAAATTTCAGTATTCAATTCCAGCACTGGCACTTTGCAATAAATAAATGGCTTTGTGGTTGTAGTTTGGGCACTCATCTCTAAAAGGTTCACTGTCACTGTCTCAGCCCAATTAGAAGAAAATAAATTTCGTTTTCAGATGCATTTATTCCAGTTACATCACTATTGAATATGTAAATCCAAGTTGCTGGTAGTACCATGTTCTTCTGCCTGACAAACTTTCTTTAGCATTTCTTCTAGTGCAGGTGTGCAGACAATGAATTTGCTCATTTTTGTTTGAGAAAGCCCTGATGTCTCCTTTGTGTTTCCAGGATATATTCATTGGGTATAAAATTATAGATTGGCATCTTTTTCTTTCAGCCCTTTAATATACCACTCCGTTATCTTCTGCCCTGCATTTTATCATAAAAAGCCTACTATAATTCTTCTCTTTATTTCTCCATGTGTAGTGCTGCATTTTCTTCTAGCTATCTTCAACACATTCTCTTTGGTTTTCAGAAGTTTTAAGGTGCTGTGTATAGAAATGGTCTCATTGTTGTGATTTTTTTCCTGCTTCACATCCTGTTAGCATCTTGGATCTATGGTGGTGTTAGTCATTAATTTTGGAAAATTCTCAGCTATTACTTCTTTAAATATTTCTTCTGCCTGTTCTCAGTTCTTCTGGGATCACATTTACTCAGATGTTGGCCCATCTGTTATTGCCTCACCACTCTTCGATGTGTGTTTTCCAATCTCCTTTTTTCTTTCTGTATTTCAGTTGAGGGAACTGCAGTCAGCCTATCTTGATGTCCACAGTCTTTCCTCAGCTGTTAAAGTCAGCTCATTAACTGCTCAAAGTCAGTCTGCATCTCTTGCTATTTTTGTTTTCTTCTTCTTTTCCATTTCTAGCAGTTTCTTTGTATTCTTAGAGACTTTTGTCTCCCTCTCAAATCAAAACTGGAATTCTACACAGTATTCACTTCTTCTGTTGGTCTCTAATTACCAATTATTTTAAATTCCCTCCGTGGTAGTTTCAACACCTGTGTCACACCTATATCTTGCTCTGTTGACTGCTTTGTCTTCTGTTGATCTGTTGAGTGTGTGTGTGTGTGTGTGTGTTTTCTAATTCATCATAATTGTTTTACTAGAGTAGTAAAGACTGAGTGAGTTCAATCAATTTTATTCTTCAATTGTGTATCTTTTTCCTTTTGTTTAGCCTTTAAGTGACTTGGCTAAAATCAGAGTTGAGGATGTCATCCCTCTCCTGGACGCCCGCTTAAGACGGACTCTTAATCAGAATAACAGAAAACATTACTCTGAATGCAGCTGGTGTTTGTAACCCTCCTCTGTACAATTCAAGCTTTCATTCCTAGTAGAGACAGGAAGGAAAGTTTGTAGAAGAGATTTTCATAGAATTCTTGCTTTTTTTTTTTAAGCCCTAGGTTAGTGAAGCCTATAAACACATGTGAATTTCTCTTCTGTCTTTACCCGCCAGAGTCTGTACCATTTTTCTAGCCTCTAGTCTTTACCAGCTTAGCCATTTTAGCTGAGTTCTTCTTACCTGGCTCCAGTTGAGAGTCAGCCCTTCTTAAGCTTAGCTTACTTTTGAAAAGCTTACTTTGCTTACTCTGAAAAGCATTTGCTATTGTTGACATTTGCCGCCAGGGGGCAACTGGTCTTGGCAGCTATCCCTCTCCCTGGGTAGCCCAGGCTTCCAGAAAACAGTCTGCATCAAGACAGAAGCACACAAAGCAACGGATGCTAGTGAGGAGGGCCTGTTTTTTAGCCTCGTGGACTCAAGTAGATCACAACTTACCTTGGCTGAGATCAAAGCCTTCTATACCCTGGGTGTCTTCAGTTGAGAGCAAGCCTGTCCCTAAAACCTTGCTCAGGACCTAGTCTTCTGCCCATCAAGACCTGGGCTGAGAGTTAGCAGTACCTTTCTGGGGCAGCACCAGCACCTTCAGACATATCCTGTCCACACAGCGGAGGGCAACATGGCTGCTGAGGGCAGGAATCCCCAGGAGCCCCACTAAAAGGATGGGAGGGCAACACAGTGTGGAGTTATCACAGCCTCTGCGCTTTCTCTGTGCAAACCCTAACCACAGCGGCTCGCCACAGCAGTTGGGTTCCCACACAAGCACTGTCCCTGATTGGCACCCAGCCCTTTCCCACCGGGGGTTTGGGAACCCATTTCCCTCTTCTTCAGCTCTGCCATCTTCCACGGGTGACACAGATGGAGAAGAGGAGGGAGAGGGGCCCTACTCCCAGCTGCAACCCTACAATTCCCACATCACCCTCCTTGTGGCCAACAGGTTCAGCTGTGCTCCTCCTGCCACATGCCCAGGGTTGGGCAGATGGGAAGTGAAGTCGTGGGCAGTCAGGTGTCTCCCGTGGCAGCTCTGCCTGGGAAGGGGAAGGACAGCCAGACCCAAAAAGCCCAAGTTCAACCAGTAGGAACTGTTTCGAACATATTATTGTCTAGAATAGTATTTTCCAAAATTGCCACTGCTGGATCTTAAGAGCCATGGGAGCTGCTTATATAAATGTGGTTCTTGGGCCCTTTTCCTCAACTCTTGGCTTGGCCCTTTGTGTGCAGAGGCCTGGGACCAGAGCGCTGAGCCTCTCTAGCAAGTCCAGGCAGTGCTGACAGGCAGGGCCTTGCCGCCCGGGCCCAGGGCAGGGAGCAGTCAAAGCCCTTTCTGTCTGTGTGGTGACTCGGAGCCAGGAGACAGGCTGCTGGGCACTGACCAAAGGAGCCCTGTCCTTGAGCCAGCCCTGCAGCCTTCCCTGGTGCGTCCCCCTGCTGGGAAGGGTGGTCACATCAAAGCAGAATGCAGGAGGCCACAGCAGAGGCAGGCGGAGCTGCCTCTGACCTCTCAAACCAGACACTGCACTGTCCATCTCCAGCGGGGTAAATGAAAACCTCTGAAAGTGGGGCCTGCTCGGCCACCTGCCTTTCCCTTCACTGCAGTGGGAATGGGGAGGAGAGAGGGCCAGATGTTTGTGCTTTTTCTCTTTAACAACGCTGGAGGGCAGCATCAAGTCAACTGTTCCCATGTCTGCAGAAAACTACTGGGTATCTGTCTTAGAGATTATGTGTTTATTTACTTATTGTTCCTACTGTGCCGCCCCTGGCATGAATCATTGGCTCTGGCAAAGGAACAAAGCAAGTGGCCAGCGGCCCTGGGCAGGGCTTGCCATGTAGCTGTTTGCTTAGCAGACGGCAACTGAAAATGCCTTCTGCCTCCTTCCTCCTGCTGATTATCCCTGACAGCCCCTAGGAGTCAGGTATGATGTGAGCGTCCCCACTGTTGGGTGCTGCCACACTGCAGGAGCTCCTGGCAGATCCCAAGTAACCCTGGAGACCCCTGGGACCACCCTGCCAATTACCCATGGGTGCCACACTCAAGATACCACGAGCTGAACGACCCCTGAGAAATGACAGCTTAGGTGCTGCTCGCTGCAGTGGCACCGCAAAAGGCTTCCCCCACTGTAACCCAGAGAGGCTGCCGCCCTGAGTGCCTCCGCGGGCTTAGGTTTTTTCCCCCAAGCTCTGGACCTGACCTCTTAAGGTGTCTGTCTCTGTCCAGCACAGGTGAGCTGACTGTGAGCAGGGCCCAGGTGGGTCCAGGGCTCCTAGGTACTGTAGTCTTCTTGCATGAACTCGCACATGAGTAGCCAGTGCACACCTCTCCCGATTCAGTTTGTCCTTTCTCTGGGATGAGACAGGTGAGGACAGGCCACCAGCGGTGTCTGCACGGTGCATCTCGCTGCCTGGGTCTTTCCTTGGAATCATAGGAGCTCCAGCCACTTTTTCTCATCCCAGGCCCAGTGGGTGCCTGCCATCTGGTGGACCCACAGACAGAGTCCAGATGGCACCTCCACCTGCTCGTCTGTGTCCGTAACAAATAGGGCCCCTAACCCTACCCATCGTAACACCCTAACGCTCCTGCTGCTACTGACCTCCGTAGTTCACTTATCACAGGGACATCTGGCCTTGCCGACCCTCCCTGTCCTCCCGGGCCATGCTGGGGCTGCCTGGCACCCTCTCTCCTCTCTTCCAGCTGTGATCCCCCTGACGGATTCTGAGCACAAGCTGCTGCCCCTGCACTTTGCGGTGGACCCAGGGAAGCACTGGGAATGGGGGAAAGACGACCAGGACAACGCCCGGCTGGCCCAGTAAGGCCCTGCCCCACAGGGGGCAGTGTGGGGCTTCTGGGGAGGGGCCGGGCGGCTCGGACCCTCGCGCCCACTTCACCTGGCGTTCTCTCTGCAGCCTCATCCTCTCACTGGAAGCCAAGCTGAACCTCCTGCACAGCTACATGAATGTGACGTGGATCCGGATTCCCTCGGAGACCAGGGTGAGTGCAGCCCCGCCCACCCCAACCCCTTGTCCCAGCCAAAAACAGCCAAAGCTACCCCCCCCTGGCTTTGACACGAAATACCTCCCATGGGACCCTCTGCGTGTGCACACCCGTGTGTAGGCGTGTGTGTGTGCGCGCGAGCGTGCTTTCCGGTTAGGAGAACACGCCCACTCGTCAGGCAAACCGAGGCAAGTCACAGCAGAAACCGATCTCCGCGGAGATCAGAACACAGTGTGCCGCTGCCGAGCGTAATTAATTATAAACCGTGTGTGGGTCCTTGGGAAAGCCAGGGAACCAAGAGCGAGTCCGGAGAGGAGGCGGGATGATGGGCAGTGGGCAGAGCTGGCAGGGCATGGGAGAGAAGTGCTCACAGCTGGGGCAGGGTTGGGCGGCCCTGGCTGGCAGAGGCTCAGAAAGATTCATCTTAAGTATCTGAGGAGTGATGTTTTTGTAATCTCAGTAGGGAACTCCCAGGGAAAGGGATTTGTAAAGCTTGCTTGCAAATAATCCTTCCTCCCCTGACATCAGTTTACTTAAGCACCAGGCAGGCTCATAAGCAGTGTTAAAGAGCCTGGAGGAGAGCAAGCACGACCCTGCTGGGCTGTGACGGGGCCTGGGGCGCTGGGCACTGCTCATAGTGCTCGCCTCCTTCTGCCCTGACGGCAGGCAGGCCATCCCACAGGGCTTCCCTGGGCAGCTGCTGGCACCGCCTTACTGAGACACAGGTGGGAGCCCGGAGAATGCCAGCTGCGGATGCTCTTCTCTGGCACCTGCATCGGTGTGACTGCAGCTGCCCTAAACCCAGAATCGGGAATTTCCTGCTGGGCACAGCTCTGCCCCGCAGTGAGAGCAGGGCCCTCTAACAGCCGTTGGTGGCCTCCAGGCCAAATGCAGAGCGCTCAGCAGACTGCGTGGCTAGGGCCCGGCCAGCGTGAGGGCACCGCAGCCTTGTTCCCCAAGGGCGGCTCCTAGCCCCCAGCGCCTGCCATCAGGGCGCCACCCCTCAGTGTCTCTGACCAATCAGCCTGGACCTCTCAAAACTTCCCGCCCCACGTGGGAAGGAGAAAGAGGGCATTTCCCCCCGGGCGGGTAATGAGGCCAATTCTGCTACCCTTGCTCAGGAGTGACCTCGTCACCCTCCTCTTGGACCTACATGGGGGAGAACAAAAATAAAGAGGGGGGCAATGGAGGCCAGGAAAGCCGGGTCAGGAGGTGCCAGTTCCTGTGTACCCCATTGCCAGCCTGAGGGGCCCTGTCCTCCCCTGGGTGCTGGGTCCGAATGCTCCTCGCCCAGGAAGGTCCCCCGCACCGCAGCAGCAGCTGCTGCCTGTCCTTGAGCCCGCCCCCACCTCCAGCCCCGGGTGTCCCCCTATCCAGCCCCAGGCGGCCTCTGATGGGAATGGGAACATCCTGCTGAGTGCAGCCCTATTTTGGAATCCCTCTCAACCTTTCTCCTTTCCAAACTGGGAGGGGAAGCCCTAATTGATTTTCCATCACCGAATCCAGGGGGTCTTCCGGTTCCCAGGGCAAGGTGTCAACCCCCTTGTAAATCGTGCCCAGGCTAGGGGTGCAGGCCAATGGAGTTACCGCACCGGCCCGTTGCCTCCGCCCACTCCGCGCTCCAGGGTACCAGGCCCCAGGGTGCCCCCAGACGGCACCTGCAGCTGAGAGCCTCGAGGGCCTTCGCAAACCCCCGGGGCCTGTCTCTGCATCACTGAAGCAGCTCTGGCCACACGGTTGCCCTGAACACCCGCATCCCGCTCTTGGGGCCCCGGGGGGCAGCAGGGCCAGGACAGTGAGGGCCGCACCCTCCCTCCCTCGCTCCTCAGCACGCCCCCCCCGGCTCTCCTCGGCAGGCGCCCCTGGCACAGCCTGAGTCCCCAACGGCCTCGGCGGGAGAAGACGTGCAGTCCCTGGCCGACTCCCTGGACTCGGACCGCGACTCGGTGTGCAGCAACTCCAACAGCAATAACGGCAAGAGCGGCAAGGACAAGGAGAAGGACAAGCAGCGCAAGGAGAAGGACAAAACGCGCGCGGACTCCGTGGCCAACAAGCTGGGCAGCTTCAGCAAGACGCTGGGCATCAAGCTCAAGAAGAACATGGGAGGGCTAGGCGGCCTGGTGCACGGCAAGATGGGCCGCTCCAGCTCGGCCAACGGCAAGAGCGGCGACGCGGCCGAGCGCGGCAAAGAGAAGAGGGCCAAGTCCCGCAAGGGCAGCAAGGAGGAGCCGGGCGCGTCGGCCAGCACGTCGCCGTCGGAGAAGACCACGCCGTCACCCACGGACAAGGCGGCGGAGAAGGGCGGCGGGCCGCGGGGTGACGCCTGGAAGTACAGCACGGACGTGAAGCTGAGCCTCAACATCCTGCGCGCCGCCATGCAGGGCGAGCGCAAGTTCATCTTCGCCGGGCTGCTGCTCACCAGCCACCGGCACCAGTTCCACGAGGAGATGATCGGCTACTACCTGAGCAGCGCGCAGGAGCGCTTCAGCGCAGAGCAGGAGCAGCGG
>NW_022900919.1:5309839-5310191 GCF_012274545.1 Fukomys damarensis
CCGGCCCTGAGCGCGGCGGCGCGGCCCGGACTCCTTTTCCACCCGGTCGGTGTCTTTTTTACTCGCCCTGGTCCACCGGAAGGCGGCGCCCCTCTGTCCGTGCCGTGTGTGTGTGTGGTCAAACGTTCCTAATGGTGCCTGAACCTACACTGACGCCACTCAGGTAGTAGACGGATAGGAAACAAGTCATACTGTTGGAAGTGGGTGTGCTAGCCTAGCATCTGCCTCGTACCTGTGGAAACTCAATAGCCATTGCAAGAGTATTTTTGTTCCTCTATACGAGAAATAAAGAAATTCGCAGCCCTTTGTTTTTAGAAGGGAGTGTTTTACATGCTTTCCCCCTTTCTTGGTT
>NW_022900919.1:5310255-5352602 GCF_012274545.1 Fukomys damarensis
CCGGCCGGGACCTCCGGAGAGCAGGCACCCGGCGCCGCCGACGCCCTAGGATCCCCTGGCCCTCTAGGAACGCTCGGCTCCATTTCCTTAGCTACACCCGCTCGCGCAGCCTCCGGCGCAGCCACGCCATATCCACACTGCCACCCACGCCGCGGGCGGCCGGAGAAGGGGCACCGGACAACCTACCTCGCAGGGCGCCCTGAGTGTCGCAGTGGCTCCTGGTGCCCGGCAGCTCAGGTGGCCGGAGCTTTCCAAAGACACCGTGGGTCCAAAACGCAAGGTCCCACACTCACAGTTCGAGTAGGCCCCCGTGTGAGCAGAGACGACAGCCCCCTCGCCACCTCCACCCGAAGGCCCCTTGGGAGGCGACGTCAGATCCTCATCCCGGGAGCGAGGCAAGGAATTGGCCCTTTGGTCACTGGAGGCCCGGTGAGGCTGCCCCGAAACCTGGCGCAGCCTCTTTGCGTAGGGAGTGGAGGACGGGTACGGGAGGAGAGGAAACCCACCCACCCGGCCTGCGTCCGTCTGAGTTCAGCCACGTAGAGGGGTGCACTGTGACTGGGGCCCCCCACGAGGTAGGGTCGGCCCTGCCTCTGGCTCTGTGACCCACCGAGAGAGCCGCCGAGCTCTGAGTGGTCTCTTTTGGTGCCTCTTACATTTCTTGAGGAAAAAAAAATTTTTTTTTTAAATGTGTCCTTAGCTACCCTGTCTTGAGCAGCAATATGCAGCCTCTTCTTTCCAAGATTACCTCTGGAGTCGACCATTCTTAGCCAAGGACGCTGAGGAACTAACCCTGCCTCACAGAGAAAGAGCTTGACCCAGGGAATTGCGGGTGAGATGGGTAAAAAACTCACTAACAAATGAGAACTTTTGTGTCCTTAGCTACCCTGTCTTGAGCAGCAATATGCAGCCTCTTCTTTCCAAGATTACCTCTGGAGTCGACCATTCTTAGCCAAGGACGCTGAGGAACTAACCCTGCCTCACAGAGAAAGAGCTTGACCCAGGGAATTGTGGGTGAGATGGGTAAAAAACTCACTAACAAATGAGGACTTCCCAACCCGTGAGCTTTTGAACAGCGTGAGAGTCCCAAGAAAGGAGCATGCACCTGGCTTCGCTGTCAGCTTAGCCTGAGAAATACAGGAAAAGGGCTTGTCTCCCCGGAGCAGGCTTCTCTCCAGAAAGGGGACCCCCCACACCTAAGGAGCAGCGAAAGCAAAAAATAGAAGGATGGGGAGGGGATTTTTTTTACTTGTCTGAAAAATTACAATAAAATAACTCCGTATCTCCTGTGAGGGATTCCTTTTTGTTTCTAATTATTCCACAGCTTATGGAATTTCCAGTAATCTATCCAGGTTTTGCATACGTGGTTCCTTAAATCAAAATTATTTATTCAGTAGAACCTTTAACAGGTTTTCGCAAAAGTTTTACTTTTAATGCCAAACAAGATACTTTCAATGTGTGGTAATTATTAACATCCATGGCCCTAGTAGTACTGTGGTTTCTTTCCTTACTCAGAGGGGGGAAAAAATAGTACTGCCCGCTCATACTTCTCACCCTTAGGAGGCGGAGGAGAAGTCCGCCTTAAAAGGCTTCAATCTGCGTTCAGAAGCCAGATTTACATGCACATGATGCCAGGGAGGCCTCAATTCATGTTTGTTTTCTCACATTTTTAATGTTAAAACAGCCAACTAGACATTTCCAAAACTGGCTATGCAAATCTTTTCTCTTTCTCGATCTCTGTGCCAGATTTAAAAAAAAAAAAAAAAGATAAACTGAGACTAAAAGCAGTCCATTGTAATGGAGGAAACGCTTCAAACAGGCAGCGTTTTGTATGTATTGTCAAAAAATGGTGATGTGCCTGGCTCCTTGCCTTGCCAACTTACCTCTACCCCGCCCTCCTGGAGACAGATGTGTCATGAACAGGAGCCTAAGACACAGCCACAAGCTTCACCCGGGCCCTTCTGGCTGTGCAGAAGGCCCAGCCTCGGCTTAGTCACAGGCTGGCACCTGCTGGTGCCCGCTCCAGGCCCACCCCTTACCATCAGCCCACGTCCTGCAGGAGCAGCCATTTCCCTCTGTGGCCCGCCCTGTGCGTAGTGTGAAGGTGTGAGAGCGGGCAGTGTGCTGGCGCTCCTGGGACCTGGTGGCTGGCCTTAGACCGCACTCCGTTAGTAACGGGGACTGAGGAGTTCCTCTTGCTCTTCTGTGATCTGGGGAAAGGGAAGAAGGCAGCCCCACGTGCTGCCCTGCTGTGCCAGCCCTGTCCTGAGCGGAGTCCCCATCCAGCTGTGGGTCCCTTTCTGGGAAAAGCAGATGTGTCTAAGTAACAGCAAGTTTCCTGAAGGCTCTCACTATTCTAAACCCCTGTGGAGGTTATTTCAGAAATTCACATTCCCTGCACATGTGTTACCTGGGTAAATGATTTTTTAGAACTAATATGCTGTTAAGGTAAAGTGTTTTTCAGTGTATTCTGTTTGTAGATTTTATGCAATGTTATGTTGAAATTTTACAAGCCAAGTTCAAACTGTACTATAGAAATTACTTTTATGTGATTTTGAGAACACACCACAGAGCAGTATTCACACCCCAGGGACTGGAGATGGGAAGGGCTCCGCTGTGGGCTCTGGGGACTTACATGCTTTCTGCTGTTTGTGCAAATACCCTGTGCGAGTGGGGCTGCGTAACTGTCTTTCCTTTTTTAATTGAGAGCTTGGTTTTCTTTTTTCTGTTCATGGATTCTAATAGCGGACCTTTCCTCTTAAATGAGTATTTTCTATTCCCTAAGTGACCATGGGCCTTTTCTTAACCGTTAGCATTCAGAGTCACTTGAATCTATTACTTTACAAATGTAGTGGTGTGAAAGGACTCCCCAGGCCCCACAGGCACACCTTGGGGTATGGGAATCGTCCACACAGCACCCACCCCATCTCTGGGGAGGGACCCGGCGACCTCAGTGCTCCCTCTAGCACCCATAAGCTTATTTTGCAAAATACACCACAAAAACAGACTTCACCTAGCAAAATATATCTCTTATTAATTAAGAAAAAAGGGCTGTACCTGTCAGTGGTGGGAAATTTGTGCAAGAAAAAAAAAAAAGACTGCCAACCCGTGTGTGTAAGTTCCATTCCATGTGCACTGTTGTTCACTAAGAGACCTGGAGTAAAAACTGAAGGCATCTGCTGCACGTTTGAGGTTTCTTTTTTGTCACATGGTTTTGTCCCCTCCATTTTGCTGACACTTCACAAATTAAGTTCCTCCAGTGCTCTGTTCTCCTTTCTCCCGGTGCTTCCAGTAAGAAGAAAATGTGTTGTGGTGTCCGAGCAAGCAAGCTCTGGCCGTGGCCCTGTCCTCCAGGCGGGGAAGTGCGAGGGCCCAGGGGTGTTGGCGCTTTCGGCCCCAGAAGCAGGCAGCCCCTTCCTCTCGGAAAACCTCGGGACCCCCTTCCCTTTTACTTCTGACTCTGACCTACACTTTCCATTTTGGCGTGGCTCCACCCACTGCACCCATGCCTGTCCCAGCGCTGGCCCTGCCAGCAGAGCCTGCCTCTGCGGTGCCACTGGGTTTCACAGGGGTGGGCCGGCGGTGGGTCCTAGAGACACCAGCGCACCGGGCTCCACGATCACTGCAGACCACGCTTTTCCTCCCGCTGCATCCCAGGAAGGCAGGGAGGGGCCCTCGGCAGCAGGGACCTGTGTCCTGCAGCGTGCACAGCTTCTCCGCGGCCGGGCTGAGTGGGACGCACGTAATCACGGGGCAGCCGAGCTGCCAGTCTCTCCAGACAAGGACACCACCTCCCCCCTTTTTTTTTTTTTTTGCAAAACAATTTGTTGAAGTTTGAACTTTACTATTTTACTCCTGGGGGGAATAAGAGGGCCCCACAAACCCTAATTATGTACAAATCTTGCACCTTGAGCTCTTACTCCTCCTGAAGAGCACCTCAACAAGGTATATGTGTGTGTGTGTGTACACATGCCTGTGTGCACACATATGTAATCATGTTTTGCATAAGGTGAGGAGTACCAGTAGGTTGTAAGGGTAAATATAAGTATAATCTGCCCAAGACCAAAGCAACCTGTTACTGTAATAAAGACAAGTAGCAAAAGCAGCTGTTTCAGAACACACTTCCCATCAGCGGAGGGAGGGCTACTTTAACAAGAAGCAGCTTGCTGGCACAGCATAAACGCCAAAACCATGCGAAGACTACTCCCTCCTCGCGGTATCTTTGTCTGGACTGGAGCCATCTGCCCCAGATGCCCCTCCTTCCTCAGAGCCTGCCACGTGCCCGCTCTCCACCTGGGATGTCCCCGCAGAGAGCCTGGGCTCACCCTTCACTACCCACCAACTTTGCTCCAGTGCCACCCCTCGAAAATGCCTTCCTTGGCTTCTTTATTTAAAAGGCTAACACATCCCACCCCTCCTACCCTCATCCCTCTGCACCTTGCCCCTGAGCACTCATCTGAACACTGCATTGTGAGCTATTTGTCTACTTATGTTACAGCCCCTACGCCTCCATAGGATGTAAGCTCCTTATGGGGAGGATTTCTTATACATCTTGCTCACTACTATACCCTGGTGCCTACGACAGTGCCTGAGACATATTAAGCACTGGATAATTATCTGTTGAAGAAAAGAAATCAACAGTTTGATAGCTATTGAAGAGACCAGCCGGGGATTTAGCTCAGTGGTTCTGCCACCTGCCATGCAAGCACCAGGACCTGATTTCGATCCCCAGTACCAAAAAAAGGGGGGGACCAAAAACTGGGAGTCATCATCAAATCCAGACTCTGCTGCTGTCCCTAACGAGGAGACCATTACCTGATCAGGTGGCCTACCTTCTCCAGCAGTGGGTACAGCTGACCAGACCCGCAGTGAGCTTACCCTCTAGCTATAGCAGTGGTCTCTCACCCTGTGGTCCCCTGCCCTGTGGCCATCCCTCCCTGCAGATGTGAGGTGCAGCTTTTTGCCAACAGCTTGTGGGAACACCTAAAGTGAAGATGATCTCCTTCTACAGTTGACCCCACATGGCCAGGTGCACTGTGGTGGGCGCCTGTCCTGTCACTGTTCCGTATCATGTAGACCATCATAGAGAAGCCTTTGTCATTGATCGTAGGTGCCTCTTGGTCCTTCCTAGCCCAGCCCAAAGTGCCCACCTGACCACTAGAATGACCTATTCTCCAATCACCAAAGAGCCGGGCAGCAGAGGTAAAGGAACATGGCATACAGACTTGCCAGGGCAGCAGTGATTGATTGCAATAACAGATGTAGAAACAGCACAGGGCCCAGAGTGCCAAGGCCCCTGGGACTCTCTTGGTCCTTAGTGGGTGTGCCGTGGAGGCTGATCCTTGGCACCACCACCAAACAACACACACCACCTGGGGCCCAGGCCCCAGAGTGAGACCCTCTGGTCCTGGCAGGCAACTTCTACAACCCAGGAGGAGGAGGAACCCCTGAGCCTCCTTCCTCTGCTGCGTGATTTTCACAACTCTCTCTCTAACCTTGGTGTTTACTTCTAGGTCCTTTGGCCAAATGTGTTTTCCTCTAAGAGTTGTTGGCACAGTGCTGTTATAAGCTACTCACAGACCTTTGTCCTGTAGCTTGGTTAAAAAGCTTCGGGCTTCTTTCTAGTCCCCTTCCATGGTGTTTGCTCTCATTTCTTCAGATGCCATATTTTAGGGTCCTTTCCGGGGTGGTGTCCCTCACGGCGCCCAGTCTGCCTCCATCTAGCGGGCAGTGAGTAGGCACATGCACCTGTGGCCCAAAGCTTGAGTGGCCAGATAAACCTTGCAGTGCACTGCTGCCCAGACACTCTGGGACATGCTCCCGTCAGGACTCAGGAGGAATGTGCTCTCTGAGGCGTCCCCGGTGTTGTAGACCCTTCTCCATGGCAGGTCCCGGGAAAGGTCTCAGGCCCTGTGGGTCCAGCACTGTTCCTGGTGCCTTTCTGATGTGGGAGTACAGACTGGTGCTGGGGAAGGAGCAGCTCATCCGCTGGTGAAAACTGTGGAGAATCACGTGTTGGGGATGGCAAACCTCACCTCAGACAGAACAGGTCTCCGCCTGGCATCTTTTCTGTCCCAGTTCCCCAGATGGAACACACGAGGCTCTTGGTCATACAGAAAGAGGATCAGGGAGCAAGTCCCCCTGAGTCTCATCTGTGGTCTCGTCTCCATTTACCATCATCTTTGCTTGTAACCAAGGATCGCTGAAGTTGATCAGAACAAAGGACCCTCGCCCTGTCTTTCCTTTCTTCCTTTAAACATGCATTTGGCCCAAGGAAGTTAGTATTACTCATCTTCTTCTTTCACTTTTTTTCTTTTTTGTTTCATTTGCCTGATTTAAGGGATGAAGTAGGTTGCTACCCTTTCTGCATTATTTGATCATCATGGACAAAGGAAAACATTGAGGCAAAAGTGGGTCATAAATCACATTACTGGGCTGGGGATTTAGCTCAGTGGTGCCGCCACATGTCTCGCAAGCGAAAGGTTCTGAGTCCGATCCCTGGTACCAAAAATAAAAATAAAATAAATAAATCACATTACTTTGACCAAGTTTCTCAGAACCCTTTTCTATCTTCAAATGTTAATTCCAATTCAATACAAATATTCTTTTCCATCTGGTCCTCTCTTGGAGAAGAAACCCATTGTAACAGCTGTCTCCACAGTGATGGGTCGTTACTTTGTAAGGTATTAAAGCACTAAACTAATTTTTACAATCTGTAGTGAATCTTGCTTTCATTTTTGAAAACTTCCAGTAATGACTACTGCACTTTTTATAGCAGAACTGTATTTCATTTCTTTCTTTTATGAAAGATTACTTCAAGTAAAAATAGCTCTGTAACCCTTGTGACACGACTTCTCCATTACTTGACACGGAGAGAAGCTGTGATGCTTCCTCAATAAAGTTAACGTGTTTGTAATGCATTGGCTGGTCCGGTTGTATGCACACGTGCTCCTGTGTCCTTGGTAAAATACCGCGGAAGGAAAACTATGGCCGGCAAAGAGGAAGATTCCTTTGGGCAGCCATCAGGCTGATTTAAAGGGAGAAATGTGTTTTTCGAGTCCACTGAGATAGCAGGTGTGGCTTCCAAGAGGCTGGGTGTTCAGGGCCACCGAGCTTCACCTCTTAACGCTTCTACCACCTCCCAGTAGCATCAGTGTAGGGAACAAGCTGTTAACACGTGAGCCTTTGGGGATATTCAACGTGCAAACTTATGTACCCTCCATACTGGAAAAGGCCCAGTGTAAGCATCTTGACACCACCAGTCCTCTAACATCACAAGGTCACGTAGGCATGTCCGTGGTACCCTCAGAGATGGTGGCCTCCGAGCTGGCCTTGGGGAAAGGACATCTATAATGTTGTGGTCCTCCGTAGAGCCAATCCCTGAAACCCCTGGCTGGTTATATATGGGTCCATTGAACAGAACACCAGGATAATGCTGAAAAGGTTAACTGGCAACTCAAAGCAGGCCGACTGGTCCACCTGAGCCTTAAGCTTCTGCGCACAAGGCTCTTCTGTGAACACCAGTACACCTCCCAACATCTCTGCTCTCTTTATGTTCTGAGACCTGTCCTCATACATCTTCCCCATACTTCTGCACACACATCCGTCTCCACACCTCCTTGTCACCCATCTTTGAACTCTGTGCTTTCCAAGCTCTTGACTCCAGTAAAACTACTTGTACTTGCGGGTCAGGGCCTCTCGATTGTGGCATTATTGACCTTTGGGACCAGGTCATTCCTTTTTGTGAATTGCGCTGTCCTGGCTGACTGTGATGGTTAATGGGATGTATTTCCTCAACTAGACTAAAGGGTACCAAGACGGCTGCTAAGCCCCTCTTTCTGGCCTGTGGTAGTGTTTCTTAAAGAGATTAGCATTTGAAGCAGCACACTGGGTAAAGCTCGGCCTTCACTGATGTCACTGTGTGTTGAACATCCACACCAGGACAGAGAGCAGAGAAGGGGGATTCTCCTGTCTCTTCTTGAGCTGAGCCATCCATCTTCTGCCTACCTACTGGTCTTCAGGAGACGTCAGTAGTCCTGGTTCTTGGGCCTTTGTGTTTCTACTAGAACTATAGGATTTCAGCTTTCAGGCCTCAGGTCATGGTAGTTCTCAGCCTCCATGGAAGCCCATATATATAATTTATTATGTTTCTCTGTAGAACACTGACTAATACACTGACCTCTACTCACCAAATGCTAGTAGCTCCCTGTACTTAGCTGTAACAGTCAAAAATATCAGGCATTGGGCTGAGGATTTAGCTCAGTGGTGTCACCACCTGCCTCGCAAGTACATGGTCCTAAATTCAATCCCTGAAACCAAAAAAAAAAAAAAAAAAAAAAAAAAAATCAGTCACTACTAAATGCGCCTGGAGTGGGATGTAACTAGGGGTAGTCCCCTGTTGAGAAATCACCATTGTAGGTTAATTTTCCTGGCCGTTTCTGATCCAGAAAAGAAGTAACCATTTCTTCTACTCAATCCCCATCTGCTAGGACAATTTCTCTTACCCACCATCTTTCAAGGAAACCAGATTGGAGTTGTAAAGTTACCCATAGCCTACTACTGGCTGGCAGCAACATATCATCCAGAACCCTCTGAAGGCAGCCCTCCCCGGCCATCTGGCTGTGGGCAACTTCCCAAAAGGCTATAGGTGTAGGCTGAGACGAGGAGGCGACACTATCTGGAGTTCCCATCACAGGGGTCCGATCCACCTGCTCTCACTGACATGTGCCTTTTGGGCTTTCTGGAGCCCAGCCTCTCCTCTGCTGTCTCCACTTGATGCTGAGTTACATCTGCCCACGGATGGGCTCCCAGTCCTTTCTGGCCAGCTCAAGACTGAAGTTAGTTGTTCAGTCCCTAAGAGGACCTAGTAGTCTGCCAGGAGCTGTTTCTTGGTTATATTCAAAACCTGAAGTTCTGTACGGTTCTCTTGCAGGGCTCTCTGTGTTGATATTGGCCACAAACACTTGAGCATCGTTAGATCTATTAAGTGATGGTGTCCAGGGATCTGGACACCAGTGATGGTGTCCCTGCTTATGACTGCTATGTGAAAATCTCTTGACACATGCACTGAATAGCACAGCCAAGGAGTGTACAGTACCTCCAAAACGTGAAGTCTCGGCAAGCATTGTGCTCTCTTTGTGGTATAACAAGTCATTCTTCACTTTGTTGGAGTGTCTTGAAAATCATAGGATTCCCAGAAACTTTTTAAGGTGCTACACCCTTGGGTGTTTATGGGTCTGTCTCTCACTTTTAGCTCCTAATGTACTTGTTGCTCCCTGCCCGTCAGGTCTGCTCAGCCTATTGTCAAGGATGTGTCCAGGGTGGGGCTCTGGGGCTTCTCTGCAGGTGTGATGATAGCAGAGCACAGGGAAACTTCCAACCCCCTGAGGCAAGCGCAAAAGTGTGCTGTTGGTGCTTCACCAAGGAGAACCAGCCTCTGTCCCCCAGGGGTGCATCATTGTCTCCAGTGAAGAGGATTCCTCAGGAGCAGCAGTTATCACACAGGGTTATACTTTCTGAGAGCCACCGTCCTTCTCCAAGATGCATCTGCCTGTCAAAAAAGCCAGTAAAATAGAGAAATAACAGGAACTTCCACCCCTAAATCTCTCAAATTGTATAGCAATATTCATCTTGGCAGTTACCCTAGGGTATGGAATTCATGACCTTCGGTGGAATATCTTGGTAGGGAGGTGAAATTCTAGGACTTTCACTTACTTTTCGCTTACTACCAAATCAGTACTCACCCATGGTAGAGGAACTCCACCACACAATCCTGCCATGATGTGCTGCCTCACCGCAGGTCCAAAGCAATAAAGCCAAATGATCGTGGACTGGAACCTCCACAACTATGAGAGAAGCTTTTCTCTTTATAAATTGGTTATCTCATATAATTTATTACAGTAACAGCTTACTAACACAAAACCTGAATTTTTTGATAAAATTAATTTTATTGAGGCACATATTTCATACATGAAGTGTTCAAATATCAAGAATCAAAGGATGAGTTTTAAGAAAGGTGTTCTCCGTGGTCACCACCTTCACCATGATTCCCGCCACCCCCAGCAGACACTCCTGACAAGCCCCTGCCCCCAGAAGAAGTGATCGCACAGATTTTAATCACTTTAGATTTATTCTCTGTTCTCAACACACATGAAGTCAAAATATGGACTATTCAAGTCATTGTTTATGTTTACAACAAGATATATTCAAGATTCATCATTCATTTTGGATTCACCAACCTTTCTTACTTTTTATTACTAGTAATTTTCCATTGTATGACTACCGTCATTTGTGTATCCAGTTCTCTGTTAGTGCAAATTTAGGTCATTTCCATTTTGGGAATAAAGCTGTATAAACACTGAGTGAGCATAGGCTTTCATTTCTTCTGGATAAATAAAAAGACTGAAATACTGGATCATAAAATGAATGTACATTGAACCTTACCAGAAATTGCCAGTGTTCCAAACAGACTGTATAATTTCCACACCAGAGTCCTAGGAGGTTCACAGAACAAAGATAGGGAACCACAACCCACCCTACCCATAGGATAAGTTTGCAGGTTTGCTGATTCTCATGGTGGGAAAAAAAACTTTCAGGACTAGTCGGTAAGAGGCGTAAAAGTGTTACTGGGGTTCTGAGGCATTGTACACTCTTCTAGATGTTCTTTCCAGGTTTTTGTGGTCCTAAACAAAGAATTGGACAAAATAAGCACAAAAGGTAGTGAGGTTTTACAGTTATTGAAGCAAGGAAGAGACGCACACTCTGCAGAGTAAGAGCTGACAACTGAAAGAGCACTGTGGCCCCAAGGTTAATGGTAGCTGTCTTTTATATGCCCTCACACTGACGTCACATCGGGGACATCCTATCAAACCTCTGCTTGACTTCATACCAGAAGAAATGAAGATAGCTTTTTCCGATTGGTTCCAGGTGCAAAGTTTGGAAACTTTTTCTGTGCATATGTCCTGAGTCTCCATGATTGACAGGCCACACCCACTTGCCCAGCCAGCTGGCTACACCCTAATCTACCTCAAAAGGATTTATTAGGCAGAGTTTTGAAAGTACACATTCAAAAAAATAGAGTGTGGGCCCTTGAAAGAGAAGAATGCACATAGTCTGGGCTGGATATATTAATGGGCGGTTTGCTTGTGGAAATCTATAGAATTTGTGAATCTATGGAGAGAGGAAATTTAACTCACAGATAAAAGGTGACTGTTTCTCCTGTGGTGGAAGGGTGTTGGCACATTCACAGAAAAATCCTTATTTTACAGGTGAACAGAGGTGTTCTGTTCACACACAAAAAAGGCTCATTTTCAGGTTAGAGAGAATTGCCCTGGCTTATATGTCTTAAGAGAAAAGAAAAACAAAATTAAATTTGTCCTGAAGCTGCAGTTTTCATTTTTAAAAATAAGGTTTTCCTTGTCTCTTTGCTACCTATCTTTATTTTTTCTAACTGACCTCAGTTTGACATCTCACCAATAAATGGTTTTGGTTACCTGGGACAGGAATTCACTTTGTCCATTTTTTTCTAATCCATACATCACAGCCCCATAACCATATTTATGACCGTGTTCCAGTAGCAACCCAAAGGGACATCTGTCCCTTGCACATTGGTTTCACACAATGTAGTTAGATCTTGTGCTAGGAACACAAGGAATTTTCATGCCCTTTGGCGTTTGCACAGACCTGTGCCATGTGTCTGCCTGCCTGTCTTGAGCATCCTTCGTGTCCTCTTCTTCTTCTTGGAGGTTGAGCTCACATCTTGTCCTCTGTCCTAGCCAAGCATATACGTGCCTCCGCTTCTTGCTTAGGTGTTTGGCTCCTGGATGTTAGGAACTTTGATCTGCTTCAATGATATAATCATTATCTTTCCTCTGTATGCAAAAGAGAAGCCCACTTCTGTGCACCCAAATGAGCTGAGCAAACAGCCCTGGCCCAGGACACACCCTTTCCCTCGGGCATGGACATGACTGCCCGCTTCACAGCTCCCAGAGAGGGCTGGGATTACCCCAAGAAGCTCAGGCTAGGCTTGTCCAAGACAAAGACCACTGGCTAAACTGAGGCAGCAGTCCCTGGGAGGTGAGAGTGCTACAGGGTCTTCATCTCAGCAGACACGCAATGGGCCAAGGGGCAGAATATGAACTCCTTCCCCAAACACTGGTGGGAGCCTCCTTTGTGCTAGGCTTGGTAAATATTGGGTAAGACAGACTTGCTTCCTGGCCTAGTAGAAGAGAAAGGAGAAAAGGGACAGCCACCAGGTAGTGTAAGAACTGTAGTTACAGCAAAGAGGGACAGCTCAGCGTTACAGCCAAGTGCTTCAGTTCGATGTAACAGCCAAGTGTCTGCACTATCCGTAGGTCTCGGGAGATGAAGAAACTGAGCGGGGCACTCTTAGAGATGGAAGGAACCTTTATTATGCCAGCAGGTTCAGAGGAATTGGTAGTCCGAAGTCTGAGCCCCAAGCGGAAATGGAAGCAGCCTTTTATAGAGAGGGGGGAGGGGCGTGTGCCAAGTGAGCATGCTCACAGACGTGAGGGGCGGAGTCAGCAGAACACCCCTGAAATACCTGGTAAGAACATCGGGCAGTTTAAACAGTCACATTGCTTGAACAGAACAGCTTATGGCAAAAACATGGGGTAGTGGGGGGCTTGGTAACAAAGGCCCGCCCTGCTCCTTGTTGCTGTTTTGAGAAAGGAGGGAAAGCTGGGGTCCAAGGTAGTTTTCACTTTCCCTTGGAGCTGGGGTCTAGGGCAAGTTTAGGAAAGTTCTTCAGTGGGCCTGGGACAGCCCTGACACAGCCCAGCCTGACTGGGAGGGTCACAAGACAGGGAAAGTCACCAGTGCAGTTTTGTGGGTGAAGAAACCAGGGCTCACACAGTATAAATCACCTACTGTCAGTGAGATTCCGGGATTCAGGTGTGCTGTGAATGTGTGCTAGAGATTCTAGTTTCTTTTTGTTTTTCTGTTTTGTTTTTTGTTGGTACAGGGGATCAATCTTGGGACCTTGCACTTGCAAGGCAGGCAATGGAACCTCTAAGCTAAATCCCTGGCCCGTGATTTATCATTGCTTTTTGGTTTTGAGGACTTTTGGCCTAGGTTCTTCTTGTCCTGAACAAAGAATTGATCAAGACAAGAGCAAAAGGATTCAAGGGTTTACATTTATTAGAGGTAGAAAAAGAAATATGCACTCCAGGGTGAGAGCAGGCCACTGAAGAGGCAGCTCAGTGCCCAAGAGCTTAGCGGGTGACATCTCCCATAGTCCCCACTCCTCAGGATGGCATCAGATCTAGGCCATCCTATTATTATAGACAGCTAAGTTAGTTAAAAACATCACAGACAGATGGGGCTAGGCCCTCAAAAAAGCCAGTACAGAAGATAAAAACATTTGTAGTAAGTAGAGACATATTTGTTAAAGGCCAGACTTCAAGACAAAGATAAAATGACCACGCCTACTTCCCCAGCAAATAAATGATAATGATTGATATTCTAAATAGGTATCAGTCCCTGGATAGGGGACCAAGACCCTGACCCATCCCTTCCAGGAAAGGTCTCTTGTGATTGCAAACCACTGAGCTAAATCTCTGGCCCATGGTCTCTGTTCTTTACGTGACTTGCTCCCCATTCAATCAAAATTACTAAGCACCTCTACTTAGAAACTTCTTAGTTGACCATGGTTTTGTCCCACCTTATACCCACCTCATGATGTCGTGCCCACTTTGTGATTTTGTAACAGCGGACTCACAGTCCACGGTGTGGCAGCTCTTAGCGGTTTAGCAGGATCAGGCCAAGAAGAATGGAGAACGCACCTGGAGGTTATTATGCTGGTGGGGTGATCAGGGATTTCTCCACAGAGCAATCAGCCTGGAGCTGGCAATGAACAGGGTTTATATGGGTTAAGGGAAGAGGGACGGGGCTACGGAAGTGAGGCCTTTATCATAATGTTCAGTGGTTGAGGCAGTTACATTTCATTGACATGATTTGATAGAAAAGTGCACTGGATCCAGACACTTCCTGAAAACAAAAGACAGTGGAGGAGGACGTGTGTAGGTGTGGGGGTGTGTGAGCTGGGGATGATTCTGTCAGGTAGGTCAGCCAGCCGCAGGAGACACCTTTTTTTTTCCTCAGAAATCATTTTCCTGCTCAGTTTTATTCTATAAAGCCTTCCCCGTGAGTGGAGTCCATGACAACCCACTTTCCTGTCCCTCTCAGGCAGGACCTGGCTGTCCCTCAATAAATATTTCCTACTCCTAACCTCCATTGGTCCTAAAATCCATTCTTTGATTTAAGAAAAGACAAACTTGGCATCGCAGATATCTCACAGGTTGAGAGTTATAATATTTCCCTTATATCACTTAGAGGTTCTCATGACACAGACAGCTAAGTCAGGTGGAAACGTCATCAGCGGTCAGACAGGGCTGGGCCCTCCAGGAAGCCAATGCCGAGGGTGAGAACACGTGGGCGCTGTGGCTGGAGGTGCATCTGAAGAACGTTAATGTCTCCATGGCCAGATGTGCATGGTTCTCTAAGGCATGCATAGAAGCTTGCGATTACTTGTACCACCCTTTGGGGATCCCCCCAAATACAGATCCTTACCTCATTTGGGGTGGACCATCCTCTCCCACACTCTGAGACCAAGACTAAGAAGGTTGAAGACTAAGACTGGTTAATGGTGTCATCCAGACACCCTTATTAACAGTGGGTCAGTATTACCTGAGTGACTGCACTTGTAATCTTATTGGTTGATTATAGTTTCTACCCAATTGTACCCACCCCTCATGACTTTGGTCTGTAAAACCCTTTGAGATGTGGGCTTGTTGGCATCCCATTTGGTATCTCTCCCCTCTCTCAGTAGCCATTCTTGCGCCCCATTCCTATTCACCCATAAACTTTCCTGCTCTTAACCTCTGTTGTTCCTTAGAATTCATTTTTCAACTTCAAGGAGCACAAATGCGGCCTATCTGATATCTAGCACATTGGGAGTTACATTAATTTCTGTTAAATCCTCATATCATTTTAGAAGTCCTATATCATCCCTAGATCACGATCAGAAACCTATCTGGTCTTGGGCCAGAAGAACTGAAGATTGCATCTCTGATTGTTCCCCAGTGCAGGGCTTGGACGGGTGTGTCCTGGATTTCTGTGACTTGACAGGTCACACCCACTTGCCCAGTGGGCTACCTGTACCCTAATCTGCCTCTCTCTGATACAGGGCACCAAGTCATCCAAAAGTGGTATCCAAATAAGCAAAAATAATCCAAACAAGGGAAGTATTATAACTCCCTGTCTTCTGGGTATCCAAAACATGAGTTCATGTTCTCTAAAATCAAAGAATGGATTCTAGGAACAACAGAGGCTAAGAGTAGGAAAAATGTATTGAGAAAAAGGTACTTTCTGTCTAAGAGAGACAGAAAGGGGCCTGGACAGTGGGTTGCCTGCCCACCCTCTTCTCAAAGGCATTTTATTGAACAAAGCATTAGGTGGGTACAAAGTGGGACAAAACTATAAGACCTAGTAGAAAGTTACAAGGTGGGCATGAGGTGGGACAAAACCATGACCGGCCAATAAGACTATAAATACAGTCACCTAGGTGATACTGATTGAATGGGTATCAAATGGGAAAACAAGTCAGATACAAGGAGTTTCCAGAAAGGAGATGGGCTAGGGAGATTGATGTCTCTTTGGAACATCAATCACTGCTATTCATCTCAAGGGAAAGTAGCACCTTTTCTTTTTATAATGCTAACCAGTGAATGTGTCTCAATTGTTTTTCTATGCTGAGGACCCAGCTTTGTCTGACAGCCTCACAATAATCTCTAACTAATTTAGCTATCTGCAGTAACTACTGGAAGTCGCACAGCAAGAAAGCTACTGAGCCAAGCTGCTGCGGGGCCACTCATGTTGCACCCCAAGTCTGTGCATGTCCTGGAAGTGCCCTGAGAGCAACGAGAACCCCTGGGCTTCCAGGGAGAGTGGGAGTACTCAACAGCTGGTGATGCTGGACTGCTCAAGAGGCCATCAGAGCAAAGACATTCTCTGGCCCCTTTGCTTCTCCTGTGTTGGTCACACACAGTGTGGGACCATGGAGGGGAGTGAGTGGAGACCACACGGTCCCTGCCCCATCAAGCTGTCCCTGTGGGAGGATGCGTGGCCCTGCCTGCTGTCTTGACCTGTGCCCCTGCTCCATTGTAGAAGACTATGTGGAGTCAGTGAAGTGTTACAAAGAATGGACTGACATCAGAGTAACAAAAGACAAAGTCTTATTCAGATCAGAGTACTCAGTCAAGAGGGGCGGCTGGGCCAGTTTCCAAGAGAGGAAACCCTCTTTCAGGATGAGAGGTTGGGGACATAAAGTATGGAAGATGGGGGAAAAGGACTGACTTGGCAAATGTAAATATCTCAGAAATGCATTTTTTCCTCCTTAATCTTCCAGGAACACCTGCAATGGAACTAAAGTTGTACAATGAAGGTGAGACAGACAAGGTCATTTACATTGGCCTCATAGAAGGTCCTTGCTCACTGGGAGAAAGATTTATTTTTATTTCGTGCTGTTTGGTCAGCATTAGGTGTTGGGCAGGATTGCTTTCTTGAAGGAATTTTGCTGCTGAGGGTTTTAACCCTTTTGTTGCCAGTGAATAAGCAGCATGCCTGCCCCACTGCACTTGAAAGCAGACGGAGCGGGGTCACTCGTGACATCCACTGCACAGCCTGTGCTCTTCCCCAAAGCCAGCGTCTGGGCCCAGCATGATAGGATGCGGGGAGAGAATGACCCTGAAGTGGCAGCCACAGTACTGTGGATGTGTGGGGAGCCCAAGGCCATGTGCCTCAGCCACGGACAGGGAACCCTCCCTGGTGGCCAGCCAGGGACAGTGTCAACCCCTGCCTTCTAGGGATCAACCCTGTGAAAGTGCCGATCTCTGTACTAATGGAAGGCTGAGCTGTGGAAATCCTCCTCCCTGCTGGCTCCCTTTATCCTGGGAAAGCCTCAGAGCCATGCTTTCCCAAGTCCCTCTGTCCTGACACCATCTCTGCACCCAATCTCTGGCCCAAGTTTGTGGCCTGCTTTGGGGGGCAGAACCCAGGGTGTCACACTAGGTGAGCACTCTCCCGTGGAGCTGCACCCTCGTCCTCATGTCCAGGTCTCAGTAGCAGCTCTGCGGCCGGTGAAGTGAGAACGTACTGTAGGAATTGGATCAGGAGAAGACGCGAAGTTGTGTCCGCCGCTCTGCCCACCTGCGCACCCTCAGTAGTCAGGGAGGAGGAAGAACAGACCAAGGGACATAGGAAGAGGAGGCAGTGAAGCCCACGTAGGCCAGTAGCTGGGCTCCGAAGACCAGCAGGAGAACCTCAGAAGATAGTTGAAGGTTACGCTCAAGCAAAATGTGTCAGTGTTTCCCATCAGCCAAGGACTCGTGCTGTGGGATCTCCCAAGTCTTAGAAAGATACTTGGCCCTACTCGGCAACATGAGAATTAGAATCCTACTTGATAACCACCATGGGAGGGAAGGCCCTCAGGGCCCAGACATGTGCTGGGAAAGGTGAATTTAGGTACTGATAGCTTCATTTCACTAAGGGAACAGACCAGGTGCACCTGGAAGAGAACAGGGCAGAGGTGAGGAAGCTGCAGGCACTGTGGGACTTGGCCGGGCTGGGAAGCACTGGGCTCCCCAGGGCAGAGGCTCTGCAGAGACTCTAGTGGGTGCTCAGCAGACTATGGGGGCCAACGGGCTTGGATGTGTGAGGAAGGAAAGTTCATGGAGTCGAGCCTGTGGATCAAGGGCTGGACACACTTGGCTCACCTGGGCCACTCTGAGCAGAGGAATTGTCTTGGGTCACGTATAACCAACACAAGGCCGCCCCAAAATAACTTGTTCTTTAAGGATGTTCAGCTCCCAGCTGGGTATGATAGCAGCACTCTGGGAAGCTGAGATAGGAGGGTCACAAGTTCCAGCCAAGCCCAAGCCAGTTTAGCAACTCAGCAAGGCCCTGTCTCAGAATGTAAAAGGGAGGGGAGACCTGGGAATGTAGGTCAGTGCGAAGCTGGAGAAGAGGTAGGAGAAAGAGAAGGAAGAGAGGAAGAAAAAGAGGAAGAAGAAGGAGGAGAAGGAGAGCAAGAAGAAAAGAAGGCTGGAGATGTACCTTAGTGGTTCTGGTGCCTGCCTCGCAAGCGCAAGGGCCTGAGTTCAATCCTCAGTACCAAGAAAGAAAGGAAGGAAGGGAGGGAGGGAGAGAGAGAAAGGGAGAGAGGGAGAAAGAAAGGAAGGGGAGAAAGGAGGAGGAAGGGGTGAAATCAGCTCCAGTAAGTAAGATCGATTTTTGTACCAAATGTTTCAAATTTCCTTTCCAGGTGCTATTTCTGCCCAGCAGAGATGAAATGCATATAATAACTATCTACCTGCCTTGGGGAAACTTGCCTCAGACTTGGTTTTCATGGCCTCAGGGTGAGAGCTCATTTGAGTATTTTGCATGGCTCCCTTGAGGGCCTCCCCAACTTGGTGATGCTGTTGTTTCCTGCCCCGATGCTGCTAGGTCCAGGCAGCCGTGCAGCAGGTGTTTGGTGGCTATGGATGAGGGGCCAAGGTACGCCCCATCCTATAGGGAGTAGAAACCCATCTGATCCTTGGCTGTTGAGAACAGACAGCAAAGGACAGCAGGTGAAGAGGAGGTGGACTGGCAGAACCTGGCTATGATCTGGGATGTGAACTTTGTGTCCCCACCAGAAGTTCTAGGGTGATCATCACAATTCTCCTCTTTATGCCCTTCCAAGGGTGTAAGAAATGACTGACGCCGTCGTTCTGGCTTTTAACTCATGAGATAACATTCTGCATCTCCCTCAAAGTCTGTGGGTGATAAAGTAGAGCAAATGTGTATTCTTTTCCACTTGGACATGCAAACCCTACTGATACATTTTCTGGACAAGGAGGAACAAGACCTAAGCAGGCCCTGGTGAAGGCCCGGGGGAGAACTGACAGGATCGTGGGAGGCTGCCCACAAACACCAATGCCACCAGAGCGCCAGCCCCTGGGCACCTCTGCCGGGTGTCCCTCAGGGTCAGTGTGCAGATGACTCCTGAAATGGGACCCTGTGGTCCAGAGTGAAGAACAAGATCAGATTCCAGGCCTCCACTGGGCAGAGGCCAACTGACTTACAGGAAAACGCTGTGTGTGGTGGGACACTCGATCCCCGAAATGGCAGTGTGGGGAGGTGGTGTAGAGCCCTAAGCCGAGGAGTCTGCTAGGGATTCTTAGGTCACTGGGTGATGCCCTTGAAAGTGATTACAGTAGCTCTCGTGGGACCTCTGAGTGCGCCCCCTCCAAAGCTATTATAAGAGGGAGTCGAAGACCTGAATTGCTCTCTGGATTCCCGTTTTGAGATGAGATGTCTGCTTCGCACATTTGTGCCCACCGTCGTGATGCCATCCTCCACGAGTCCCTCACCAGAGGCTGAACCAGTGGGTAACCTAGTACTGGACTTGGAACCTTGGGAACTGTGAGCTGAAGGAACCTCCTTACTTTATAAAGTAAGCCCGCTGAGGCTTTTCCACAGGCATGAAACAGTGGCCTATTAGAGACAAGTTGCTGGGGAGAGGTGCAGGGGTCTTCACTTCCACTAAGTGAACTAAGTACAGTGAATCAACCCGCCTCATCCATGCACCCACCAAGCCCCCCAGCAGCTAGAGAACTGCCCAGAATATAAGAAACACCTGTGCAAGGCATCGGATTAGCCACAGAGTTCAGAAGGATCACATTTGGGGCCACTCTTAGTCTGGTAGAGACTGCTGGTGTTGGGAGAAGGGCTAAGAAATGGGATCCTCTGTAGGATTCAAGGGACAAAACGCAGAATGCAGGGCCCATCAAGGATAACAGTACTAATGGGGAGGGGACGCTTTCTTGGATTGAAATCAAAGGACAGCTGCGCGGCTGGGGATTTAGCTCAGTGTTTCCACTGCCTGCCTCACAAGCACAAGGACCGGAGTTCGATCCCCGGTACCAAAAAAATAAAATTAAAAATAAAACGAAGGACGGCTGTCTAGGAGGAAACAAAACAAAATGAAAAAATTAATCCTCCTCAGGACTCATCCTGCCTTCAGCTCTTCAGGTGGCTTAGAAAACCCCAACTTCTGGATTAGAATAAAGGGAACCTGTATGGCATGAATCTGCAAAAACAATTAAGACTTTCCTATATAGAAACAAAGTGAAAAGAAAACAAAAAAACTATGTGTCAAGGTATTTCTATGAGCTTGTTGATATACAATATCCAGCTTACAATAAAAGATAACCAAGCATTCAAGGAGACAAAGCCATACAAATGAAGGCTAGCAGGAAAAAACAGACAACAGAAATAGACCCACCTGAGCTCCAAGTAGTAAAGTGTCACATATGGATTTTTTTTTAACTAGTATGCTTACTAGTTCAAGGATATAAAAGATGAGGAATTTTGTGAACTCAAAGATTTTTTAAGTGGCATAGCATAAATGAAAGAAGACACACCCAAAAATGTGAATATTCACGATTTCAGTCAAATGACATCCCACGAAGGACAAAACTAAACAGACAGAAAACACATTGGGGATAGAAGGTTTGAGGGATCAGAGAAGCACAGGGTGATTTCTATGGTGAAGGAACCAACCATCTGGTCCCAGAGTAGTCCGCCTAGAAATCTCTGCGTTGGTCAAGCCCCACAGAACTTTGCAACACAAAGAGAGCACTGTAAAGGACGAGAATCACCCAGAAGGGTGGGGGATCCCAGGGTGAAATCAGAATGCAGTAAGAGACAACTGTCACTGGGTACAAAGGAGTCATATGGCCTCGGTGCAGCAGTGGGGAAAACAGATAAGCTAAATAACTGGGAAATAGTGTTCTGATAGGAGACTGTGAGAGAACAGTGAAAAGACCTGTGCCTTGGTGAGCAGGTTCACCTCACACACAAGCAGGCTGATGTTCCTCCCCCACCTCACGCGTATGCTGGAGCTGAGCAGACAGGATACTGAGGTGCCGAGAGCTGGCACCTCACTGTCACAGGGCAGGGAGATGCAGATTAGCTGGGCTGTGGCAAGAGTGAGTCTTGTGGACTGGTTCCTAGTCTGGGACCTTGGCGTGGATTAACGCTTAGCTCACTGCGCAGACAGAGGGACAGAAAGAGGGAGTCAGGAAAGACCTGCGATGTTATGAGCAGGAGAGGACGCACTCTTGCGTTTCCTAGCTCTGTCCACAGAGCAGGGCCAGAAGCAGCGGTGAGGAGCACATCACACACCCGGATCTAGTTGTCAGTGCCATTCCCAGCACAAAGAAACAGGGCTGACGGGCTTTGCAGCTGGGGCAGCAGCCCGGGCATCAGCTTCTCTCTGGCTCCGGGAAGCAGGCCAGGGAGTAGACAGAGGCTGTGGCTGGTCCTGTTGCTTCCGTGCAGCCTGAGTTGGGGGAGGTTGGGTGGCGGGAGGGTGGAGAGGAGTATGTGCTTCACTACCAGGTCTGGGAGCTTGTCCAGTCACCAGAAGGACAAGGTCACTGTCAAGCTGGACAACACTGGGCAAACCGTCACCCTACGCCACGTTTCTATACAGGTTCCTGCAATAGAAGGCAAGACAGACGACACAGTGCTTAAAGCTACGTGCATCCTAATGTGGGTACGAATGGCCAAGGATCCTTTTGCTTCCTGGCACTTTATTAACAGTGAATGTGTAATCACTGTGTGATATAGCACAGAGGAAGGATTTCTGTGATCACGGAAGTTACAAAATGTTAGCACGTGAGCGTCTAAGAAAGCTGGAGTGCTGGTTTTTTGCTGGTTTGTTAAAGTGTATGTTAATGAATGTACAACCGCAGTGTACCTCCCCCAGCTGTTGGCATGAATGTCTATTAAACATCACATGTGATACATGCAGGGTGCCGAGCTCTGAGCAGGGAGCGATCAGGCCAGGTATCTGAATGGATGATGTCACAATTTATAATTAGTCGCTCTCTTCTGGCCTCTTTATAAGCTTAAAATAAATGAAGTGCCAGCCTTTACTGGGAAGCTGCAAAAATTAGTGTCTTTGATAATTAAAAATAAACTGTGTTAAGCTTTTCAATAAGAAAAATTAATCTCACTTACTTGAAGATATATAGTCTTACTGACGCATTTGCCTCCTCATTAGTTCCTTCCAGACTAAGATCTCACAAAGCTGTGAGTGACATTGTCCTCATCACGCGTCCTCTCACGATAAGGCGCGAGTTAGTTGGTACAAAGCAAGTGGGTGGAAGGCATCTGAACATTCAGAGATTTATTATCAGCATTACCCTCCCTTGTCAAACGCTATTCCCTTCTTCCATTAGATCAAAATACAAATCAGTGGCACAGATACTCAATTTCCAATATTTTCAAATGTAGCACTATTCATAAAAAGTACTCTGTAACAGGTTGTATGTGTATTGTGAATGTATTTCCGGTTAAGGTAATGTCTATGTGCTCTAAAGAAACATGAATGGCACAAAAATGAACACTATCTGCACTTATAAATACAGTGAGTGCTAGAATCAATTTTAAGCGCCGTTATACCTTATATCATATCTACTCTAGTAACCAATCCCCCAAAATCGCTAAGCTCCCAAGGGACAGAGACAGAAAAGGCACCTTAGACATGGCTGAAGAGAAAATTATTGAACTGGAAAGTAGGTCTGAAAGCAGGCCAGTGTGGTAGACGTATAGCATCTGATATATAGTATGTTCACCTAGGAGGTGTCTTCTTCGTATGGTTTAGATCTAGAATGACTCCCAAAGGCTCACATGTTCAGAGGTGGAGCTACTGGCAGGAGCTTAGATCATGAGGGTGCTGCACTCATGAGTGGATTCATTCAATGAAGAGTTCAGAGGTGAGTGTGCCGCTGGGAGGTGGGGTCCTGCTGGCAGAGGTAGATCACTGGGGGCGTGACCTGGAAGGGTTTTTCGCCCTCCCTGGCTCCTCTCCTCTCTCTCCCTCCCTCCCTCCCTCCCTCTCTCCCTCTCTCTCTCTCTCTCTCTCTCTCTCTCTCTTTCTCTCCCTGCTTCCTGGCTGCCGTGATATGAGCAGCTTTTTGCCCACTGTGCCCCCTTGACACACTGTTTCTGCCTTGGAGCCAGCTGACTGTGGACTGAAACCGCAAGCCAAAGTAAACCTTTCCTCCTTTAAGTTGCAGATGTTGGGTACCCTGCCTACGAAGCTTCTCCTTTGGAGATTGTGGAAGTTATCGCAGATGGTGCCCAGATGCGGGTTTTAATGTGGACCTAGCCCCTTCTGCTGAAGAGCCCTGACCTCCCACTCCTACCACCTCTGAACCTCAGGCCTGGCAGTCCATCAGGAGAGAGGTCCATTTTTCTCTGGGGCTCTGGACGGGCTACTCCTCAGGCAGCGGTTCTTCACGGTGGACAGGAATGATAGCAGCCCCTATTTGCCTTCTGTCTCTGGAGTATGGAGAGGGTGGGAAGAGATAGAGCCACAGAAGTGCTTTGTGGACAGGGACAAGCTGAGGACTCTTTGGCTGCCAATATCCTTAGCTGCCCTATGGCCAGGCCTCCTCCTGGAAGCCCAACTCTGGTCCTTCCCCTAAGTGGTGCCTGGTAAGCTCTGATTCTCTCAGCCACTGCATCCAGCTGCTCCCACCCACTCCCCAGCCACAAGGATGTTCTCCTCCGTAGACGTCCCCAAGGGAGCCTTGGGCATGCCTCAAACCCATTTTGCAATACTTCAACTCAGATCCATCCCATAAAGGCCAGAATCATCATGCACCTCTGCTGCCATCATGGGCACTTTGACAAGATAGGATCAGAGCTGCCCTGAGGCCACCCTCTCCCTTCTACCACAGCCCACCATGCCTGGATCACTAGGCCAGCCGGTGCTCAAAGGTTTGCATGAAGTGGTTACTCAGGTCACCCAGCAGCTTGAGCTACCTTTTGTCCAGAGCCACCTTAGAAAGCTGCAGGGACTTACCGCCATGAGCCCAGAGGTAGGGCGTGCCTGAAGGGGACTGGAAACAGCCCTAGATTTAGTCCCAGCCTTTCCAGAACCTTGTTTGGCCCTCTAGCTCTTGGTTAACCACTTGAGAAGAAAGAAAAGGCTGGAAGAAATGGCTCTCATCAGGCATCAGCAGCCTCGGGTCCAGGAAGTGTATGCTGAGCTGTCCTCTCCATGCACCAGCTTGAGGTTGGGCCCCCAGGCCAGCTGGTGCTCCTGGGAACCGTCCACGCTGTCCTGTATGCAGGAGTATGCAGGCTCTTGATGGGCTCCAGCCCGTGTAAGTCTCACTCAGACCCAGCCTCCAACCAGGCCTGAGAGCTCCCTGGAGAGGGCTACGTGGTCCTGCTCTCCTCCATCCAGCTTCTGTCTCCACTGGGGTAGAGCTGAACCTCTGTGCACAGAGTGACAGCAAGGAGGGAGCAGGAGACAAAGGTGCTCTGTGGGCTCACAGTGGAGTGAGCCCAGGCCAGGGACAGAATCAGCACATTGGTTGGATGCATTTCAAGATCATCATGGAGGCAAAGCCCAGGAGCAAGAGAAGAAGGAAAAGGAACAGCATAGATGACACTGCTACCGGGAGATGTGTCGTGCAAACAGGACAAAATCTGACACTGGAGAGTAACACGGGAGAAAGCGTGCAGGAGGAGCTGAGGTCCTGGAAGAAACACACACGGGGGTCTCCATGCCGGGCGTGTGGGCAGCACAGCCTCCACCAGGTAGAAAAGTGAGCCTCCGAGGAAGGGACTTACCTAGGGTTTCCAGACTCAGAAAACAACAACAAAAACTCAGTGAATACCATTTTTAGTGTGTGAGGTGTGATTGACAAATATGGTGAGTGTTTAAAACTTTTAAATTATATTCACAGATATATTGCCATGAATCCCTCCGCCTTGCTCAGAGCACACGTTTCCTGTTGTCCTCGACACTTTCTGAAGCAGCTCTGCAGGTCCTCTTTGGTAGGTGTCCTTAGACGTGCTGTGTGGCTGCTTTACCATCCTGAACTGATTCAAAATGTTTACTTTTCAAGGTCATTTTAACTTTATGAAAGAGCCTGAAGTTACACAGCGCCAGATCTGGTGAATAAAGTGGGTGAAGACGCGGTGTGATGTTTTTACGAGCTGCCTTTCCATAGCTTGGTGCTTGACAGCTACCTTCACTGTATTTTTTATCATACCTTGTAAAGACACGAAAAAGACGTCCAGAACTGCTTCAGACAAGAGCGTGGGACAGGAGTGTTCAGAGTGGGTGGGGGAGTATTTTGAGAGGGATTAATGGCAATGTGTCTTTTACTATAATAATTTTTTAATGTAAGCATTCGCTGTTTATTTCAGTCACACCATATATTTGGGATGTAGTTATACTATAAAATGCATTGTTTATGGAAAATTCAAAACCAACCGGGAATGCCATGTTTTCCTCTGCCAACAGTAGCCTGGGAGACTCCTGAGGGACATGCGTCCTTACCAGCTTTCTGGGCAGAAGTAGAAAATGGGCCCTGAGCACTTAGCTTGTCGTTAAACTGTTTTGGAAGCTCCACCCCCCAGCACTCGTGACCAGTGTCCTCAAATCTGAGCGGCCTCCTCACCAGCGGGCGAGCAGAGCTGTGCAAAGGGAAAGGACGGCCTCGGACACCGCCACCCCCTGCATGGGGCTGAGCGGCCACGATAGGCTCTGGGCGGAAGGAAGCAGCAGGTAGGACGATCACAGGCTCGGTGGCTGCAAATACGTTTGCTGGGGTTTCTGGGGGCACCGAGTGCAGAAGGACCATCCCCCCAGTCCCCGCAGCCTGGGCACACTGAGCCCACTCCTCTCTGGCAATAGAAATCATCTCAGGGCTGAAGACCTGGTGGGTGATCAGGGCAGTGTGCTCTTCAGGAGGCTTCCCAGGGGGCCTAAGAAGAGGGATCATGGGGGCCCCCTCTCCCACGAGAGCCTTCACAAGCCTCACATCTGCCCAGCTGTGGAAACAGGCTGTGGGGACAGCACATCAGACGGCCCTGTGGCCCACCCCAGAGAAGGCCATGTGGTCTAAGGCCCAGGCTGAGGACCAAGAGCCTGGCTCCCTACAGCAGGGAAAGAGCCTGGCTATGCATCTGCCTGTGCCTGTCTCTGTTAGTGTCTGTGTCTCTGTGTGCCTGAGTGCGCACACACACGTGTCTGAGTGTACCCAGGTCTTTGTGTTCCTATGTCTTGTGAGGCTATGTCCGTGTGGGTCTGTGTGTGCCTAAGTGCACGCATGTCCCTGTCCTCTCTGCACCTGTGAGGAGGGTCTGTGTGGCTTATGTCTGCATGTGTCTGTGTGCCTGGATTCCTGTGTGTTGGTCTGTGAGCCTGTGTGTTTGGATGTATCTGTATCTCTCTTGTGTGTGCCTGTGCCTCTGTGTGCTTGGTGAGGATTCTGTGAGTGTGTGTGTCTGTGTGTATACATATATGTCTGTGCTTGTACATGGGTGCTTTTCCTTACCCCACAGCTGCCTCTGGAGTCTCTTACCCTCAAAGCCCAAGAACAGCCAGTTTCACGTGTCTTTGGTTGCAGGCAGAAGGTCGTAGGCTCCCTCCTCGGACCAGAAGGCAGCCTGTGGGGCTCCCTCCATTCTTGGGGCACAGTTACTCCAGCTCTGCAGTGGGCAAAGGCAAGCAAGCAAAAGGAGCTATGTGGTGGATCAGTCCAGCTCCAGCCCAGACAGCTCCTCAGGCCAAAGCCAGTTGGGCTGAGATGCAGAAGTCTTGGTTTGTCTGGAACCCACAGTAAATAAACAGGAAATTCTCAAGCAGCCCATGAAAATGACTTGCAAAGAGTCAAGCAAAAAACAGACCATCTTAAGGGAAAACAGAGCTCATAATTCACACCTCCTTCCCAAGCTCACTCTTTCCTGAAGATGTTTTTGGAAAGTTGTGAATAGATTTCAAACAGGTGTAATAGAAAGGACTGGAAACCCAGCTTCAAAGGGACAGAATCTCTATTTGGTTAAAGAAAACAGAGACGTGGAGAATTGGAGTATGGACACCCACACCCAAGGCCACCTCCAAGAATGTGTGCGTGTGTCTTTCTGGATGCCCAGGTGTGTGTGTGAGCAAGTGTGAGGCTATTAAGTATGCTCTGACCCCTGGGAGCACCCTGCATACATGGGATGAAATGCCCTGGCCTCCAGGAGCCTGTGTCCTAGAATGGTCACGGGCCATTGAGTGATGCTGACACTTTATGGAAACTTTCCATGTCTGGTGGGCATTAGCAAATTACTAACATTTGTCACGAGCACTGCTGTCATGAGTCATTCGTCTTTGCTTAACTGTGAGCGAGCCCTACAGCAGGTCCCAGTGCTCTGGGAGCCTGAGGCAGGAAGATCACAAGTTAGAACTCAGCCTGGGCAACTTGGCAACACAGCAAGAACCTGCCTCCAAAAAAAATTGTAAATGTAAAAAGGCTGGGGGTTATTAGCTCAGTGCAAATGTCCTGGGTTCAAACCCAGTAGAGAAAAAATAAAACCTACAGAGAGAATCACCAAACCACCTGTATGCAAACACGCTGGAAAAGAGCACAACCCACCAAGGGGTCCAGGCCAGGCAAGGCCAGATTCATCCACGAGGCTACAGAGCTCAGCTGAACACCCTGCTGAGGGAGCAGAGCAGCACAGGAGCGCGGATGGGGAGGTGACAAGTCAGACAGGATCTCACTGAGTCACTGAATTACCCAGTGCTGTTGGCTCTTCTGAGGGTTCCCTCATCCAAGACCCGGCTGGGAGGACGGGGGGCACTGAGTCCAGTCTCCCTCTTCCACCCCCAGCCCAGGGCCAGGTGTGGCTAGTGAGGAGCAGCTGTTCCAGGAACAGGAGTGGGAAGGAGCTGTGTCCCCTGCACTTGGAGTAGAGCAGGTGACTGTGCGGCCAGGCTTCAGCCAACCTCAGCCCCAGGGCTGGGGGGTGAACATGGTCTGTCATGGCTGCACGAGGTGCTGACTGGATCACGAGGAGAGATTAATGCAGTTCTCACAGGGCTGGATTAGTTTCCACAAGAATAGTCTGTGGCAGGGAGGCCAAGCTTGGTGCCCATCTCCTTGTGTGCTGTTGCTTGCCCATCTACTTCTCTAACACAGTCTGAAGCAGCAAAAGGCCCTCCCCAGAAGCCAAGAGGATGCCACTACCATGCTCAGACTTCCCAGCCACCAAGACAAAATGAGTGTCAATGCTTTAGAAATCACTCAGGCTCATATATTGTGTTATAGCAACTGAAAACAGGTGAAGAACACTTATTCTGTTTCTCCTCAGGTTCTGGATTATCCTTTCAAAGTGTGACCAGCTTAACAGCCATTCTTCCCATTCTACATCCTTGCCAGGGCCAAGCTACCCTAGCCCAGGGGACTAGATGGACAGGAGTTCCAGGCCATGGTGGGCAATGAAGGATTCCAACAAGGACTCGAGGCACTTCTGATCCTGAGGTGGGCTCCCCCAAGCCTCGGGGTGCTATATGCCTCCCTCCACTCCCACAGTCCCTGCTCAGTGTCCAACCTACACAGTTGGGAGCCTTGTGTGCTGTGCCAGAAGAGGGGACCTGCTCTGAGACTCATGAGGCTCAGGCTCCTATGTGGACACCCAGATGTGTGCTCTGGGCCCCATCACCCAAGACTCTGCCTTCAACCAGGGCTGTCTGGAGGCGACTGAGAAAAAACACAATGAGTCTTGCTTCCAGCCCCACCCCCAGACCCACGTGTGTCTATGTTGGATGTCTACACAGTGAGGGAGTTGTTCACGTGAACTACACTCTTTGCGTTTTGTTTTTAAATTTTGAACACAATCATATAGAAGACATTCTCTGACCATGACGGAAGCAAGCTATAAATCAATACCCAGAACACAATGGGAAGACCAGTGAACGATGAGAACTAAACAGGTAGGTCTGAGTAATGCATCAAAGAGGAAGTCTCATGTAAAAAAATTTAAGCAACTGAAATAGAATAAAATTATGATGATTAATTTCTATGTCAACTCAACTGGGCCAGCCAGATGCCCAGATCTCTGGTTAAACATTATTGGGGGGAGCATCTGTGAAGTGTCCCTGGAGGATGTTAATGCTGGAATTGGTAGACCACGAAGGCAGATGGCCTTCCCAGTGTGGCGAGCCTCATTCAATCCAGTGAGGACCCAAACAGACCAGAAGAGCAGAAGTTGGAGTTAATGCTGCCTCGCTCTAGAGCTGGGACATTGGATTTCTTCTGCCCTCAGACTCCTCATTGTCAGGTCTGGACTGAACTCAGCACCATCATTTCTTCAGCTCTCAGATGACTGAAATACATCCCTGGTTTTGCTGGCCTCAGCTTGAAGATGGTGGATCATGCACTCCTCGGCCTCCATAATTGTACTAACTAATACCTTATAATGTACACAGTATAATAATGTAATATATGTCCTTTATTGGTTCTGTTTCTCTAAAGAACCCTGAGCAACACACAAATGAAAACATGGCATATCCATATACATGAGATGCAGCTCAAACAGAGCTAAGTGGGGAATTTACAGCACTAGAGGCTCACAGTGGAAAATAGAGAAGGGACTTCTGGCGTGAAAGCATGAGGAGCTCTTGCTTGTTAGGAGATCTTGTTATGTTAGTCAGCTTTCCATCACTATAACAAAATACCTGAGGTACTCACTTGTACAGACAAAGGCTGATCTTGGGTCACAGTTTTAGAAGTTCCAATTCATGACCAAATGGCACCATGGCTTTGGGCTGCAGGTGGCACAGTACATGGTAATAGGAGCATGTGCCAAAATAAACCACTCACATCACAAGCCAGGGAGCAAAAGGGAGAAAGAGCAAGGGCCAAGGTCCCTCCAGGCCACATCCCCGTGACCTAAGACACTCTCACCAGGCCTCACCTCCTAACGGCTCTATCACCTCCCAACAGCACCTCAGTCTGGAGACAAAGCCTTTAGCCCGTGAGCTTCCAGGGACCTTCAAGATCCAAACCACAACAACAATGAAATTTGTAGAACAAAGCATCTAGTGATGGTTCTGAAATATACAGCAAAGGAGAAATCATTGACTCAATTAAATCTGCTATAATTCAGTGAGAACAGCAAGGGTCTATGGTATTTGAAGCCGCTCCCTCTCTTCTTCCTTCTAACTCCACAAGACAGAAATTCCATTTCAGATGAGTACATCTAAGAGCACAAGGCTGCCTTTTCCCAAAGAACCAAAGTAGCTGCACCAGAGGAGGAGGTCAGCATTGCCCATTGTGACTCCAGCTGTCTCAGGCTAAGTTCAAGGTGAGTGTGACTCCATGGTGGGGTTTCCTGTGTCAAACACCTCCAATGGGATAAAGGCTCTACCTTGAGCACAGTGCCATACTTCCCCCACCTCCACCCACTGAGCATCCAGCTCCTAAAGGGCCCCCTACCTATGACACTACTTGAGAAATACATCTTTGTCCCTACACCCAGCCCAGTAGCTATGGTTCAGAGAGTTTTCTGAGAACAGAAACAGGGAAGCTGAGTAAGAAACTCTGGGAGGAGAACAGTAATCTCCCTGGGACCAGAACATATACCAAAACTGACCTCCAGAACCACTCCTTTAAGGAAATCCAACGTGGATTTGGTTCAGCTATAAGCCCAAAGGCATTGTTAAGAATAACACAACAATAAGCCAGCAATTAATGGAGCTTAATAGCTGCATAAGCCCAGGGAAAGTAACAAAGAACTGTGCTCCCAAACCACTGTCAAGAGCAGTGATGGGGTGAACACCAAAGGCTGTCTCCCCTGGGCTTAAAGAGCAATGTCAAATGTTTAACAGTGGGTGGGGAAGGAGTGAACAGATTTCACTCACACAATCCAGCCATTCACTGCACAAATAAGGAAAATGAAACTCATTTGTGGGAACTGAGGAATAGTACTCAGCACTGCTACCACATGTTATCTAAAATATTCCAGAAAAAATTAATAAAATATGCAAATAAGTAGAAAAGCGTAATAGAGACTGCCTGTTAGAGTAGCATGATGTCAGCTTTAACAAAGACTTCAAAGCAGCCATTATAAGATGTTCAAAAATTATGATGAAAGAAGAAAAAATGATGAAAGATTATTAATATCAGGAAGGAAAGATGAATTATGTTAACAAATATTGGAATTTTAATAATAAGAATGTTAGGAGCAGACTTAAGAAAATAAACAATGAATTAAAGAAAGCCTCTGGATATGAGATTAATATGGAAAATTCAATAATATTTTTGTGTACTAGGAACAAGCAAATGGAAAATAAAATTATTTATGAAATAGTATGATGACAATGGCACACAAAGTAGAGAATATCAAAGAAGGGAGATAAATTTTTTAAAACAAATGAAAATGCTGGATTGGAAAATATAATAATGGAAATAAATATTTATTTAATAGGTTCAACAGTATATTTAACCTGGCTGAAGAAAAAATTAGCTAACAGAGGTCAAGGGATAGTATACAAGTAAAGAAAAGAAAGAAAAATAGCTGAGTACAAATGAGCAAAGCTTCAGAGAAGTGCAGAGACACCACTAAGTACACTGACATACACATGGTGAAAATAACAGGAGAGCAGAGAAAAGGGGGAGGAAAAATATTTGAAGAAAGGATTACTGAAAACTTCCCAAGCTGATTTTTAAAATATACACAAAAGAATCATACCAGAGTGATATATCCACATCCATGTTTATAGTGGCACAGTTTGTAATAGCTAAAACTTGGAAACAGCCCATTTGCCCATCAGTAGAAGACTGGATAGAGAAGATGTGGTTTTTCTATAAAATGGAATACTACTCAGCCATAAAGAACAAGAAATTAGAGTAATTCATAGGAAAATGGATACATATTGCGGATATACTCCTAAGTGAAATAAATAAGTCACACATGTGTAAATACTGAATAGTTTCTCTGGTGTGAATAAACTATAATAGTACATAAGATCCTAATGACATAACTTACATTGTGAAATGGGAAGAAAAGGGCTACAGGTGTAGGGAAAGTGGGAAGGGTAGGGGAAAGATAATAATGGAAAGAAAAAAATAGGATAAAATGAAAAAATGGAAATAAAATCTTTGTAAATGGGGAGGGGAGGAGGGGTGAAGGGAGGGCAGGGACAAGGGGAAAAAATGAAAACCAAGACCTGTCATGTAAAGGTACAAGATCCCAATAATAAATGTAACTGTACTGCATACCTAAAATGTATCAATAAACTCAATGAAGAAAAAATATAAAAATAAAATATAATACACAACTCACCACAAGCACAATAAATGCAAAGAGATCCACAAACAGTAATATGTATTGTATTATAAACAGTAAAAATGCTGAAAGCCAGGGGAAGTGGGAAGGATGGGGGAAAGGAAATATGGAAAAGAAAAAACTATGAGAAAAAAGAAAAAAATGGAAATAAAGCTTTGTAAATAGAGAAGGGAGGAGGGGGTGAAAGGAGGGCAGGGGTATGGGAAAACAATGAGAACCAAGACCTGTCTTGTAAAGGTACAAGATCTGTATGAAGAATGTAACTGTACTGTGTACCTCAAATGTGCCAATAAACTCAATGAGAAAAAAAAAATGCTGAAAGCCAAAGATAGGTATAAAATCTTGAAAACAGAGAAAACTAGCTTGTAACTTACAAAGAAACCCTAGTAAGGTGAACAGCTGATTTCTTATCAGAAACAACGGTAACCAAAAGCAGTGGGATAACATATTCAGCGCTCAGAGGAAAAATTGTCAATCGAGATATCCAGCAAAGCTAGTTCTCAAAAGTGAACCTGAGATAAAGGCATTCCCACATACAGAAAAGCAGGTTTTGTTCCTAGCAGACTTCACAGCCTCCAAGAAAAGAAAGCTTAAAGGAAGTACTGAAGAAAGTTTTTCCACACTGAAACAAATTAAATTTTAGATGGTAGATGCCACACACACACACACACACACACACACACACTGCCAATATTGGTAATTGTATTGTGTAATAATAAAAGACTCTATAAATCCTTATTTTTTCTCTTAGTGTAAAAAGCAGCAGTATAAAATGATATGTATATAATGTACAGTTGGGTAGAAGACATAGAAATATAATATATATGCCAATGATAGCACAGAAGAGGTGGGAGGCTGCAAAGCTGAACTGGGATAAGGAGGTGATTCTAGATTGAACTCACAGGAACGCATGAAGAGAACCAGAAATGATAAGTAGTACTGTGAGCATAGCATACACTAAAATACATAAATAACGGCTGCACATACAACAGTTTTCCAATGAAATTATAATGTGAGGATGAGATTAATGTCTGGCTGAGTCAGGAGGGCCGCACTCATCTCTCGTGAGAAAACTCCAAAAAACTATTAGGGCTGGAATAATCTGCCCCCTTGGGTGTGTGAAGAGCTGACTTTAGACAAATAAACTGCTCCTCTCAAAAACCTCTGAAGTCCTGACTGCATTCGCCTCAGCCCCCAAAATATACAATCCAAAAATTGACATGTGGCCAATAAGGATGTGCCAAATATCCCAACTCCAACCTGGCTCCACCCCTGCCTTTCCCCATCCAATAGCGATCCAGTAGTGCCACGCTGGCGCCACCCCGCCTTAACTATATAAGCCTGTGCATTTCCTGAATAAAGTGGAAGCGTTTCAGAAACCTCCCCGGAGTCTGCGTGGTGATCTCCTGCCTTGCCCTCCCAGTCCAGGCCCCCTGAACTCTGTTCCAAGCCGGCTCATGGGCGAAAACAACTGGCACCGGAACAGGGGATTCGCATATACGGGGTAAATATTGAAGTTTCGGGTAAGGATCCCTGTTATGGGTAATGTCATGAGTCAAGAACGGCAGGTACAGGCCACTTTAGTAAAGAGTCCTCATGCCGTAAAGGCATCCGAGGCGTTTCCAGCCCAAACTCAGGCAAGTGTAGGGCTCCCTGAGCGCTCTAAAGATGGCGGACAAAAGCCTCTTTAAAAAGATGGCGCGGGTGGGCGGTCTCTTCCGCTTTCCTCTTCCCCAAAGGCGTCCCGCCACCGGTCTCTCACTGGGCTAGGAGGGGAGCCTGGTCTGCGGCCCAGTCCAGCAGCTACAAGGTGGGCGAAGGTTCTTTTGTCTTCTCCGGCCTCCTCTGTTGTCCCGGACGCTCGCAGCCCCACTCCATGGGGTGTGTTAGGGCCCAGCGGGGCTGAGAGGGTTGTGAACGCGGGGTCGAGGCCCGCGCAGTGGGGGCTGCGCAGTCCCTGGCGTGAGGCCGTGGGAGGCTGGCTGCTTCCTGGCCTGTGGCTGCTGGCACCAAGCGGTCCTGGGGGCTGCTGTGCGTCCAGGAGCAGCCTTCTTGCCGCAGAGCCTTTGATCTCTACTTCTTCCTGGACAAATTTGCAAGTACCTAACCCCCCTTCCCTATCTTCTGCCTTCCCCTTTCACGTTCGTATTACCCCTTGTATTGATCCTTCTTTGTTTAATCATACAGAAATGATTTTGCTAGAAATTATATTTTGCTAGAACAGCCCTGGCCATTTGGGTCCCCGTTGATCTCCATATGGAATGAAAAAATTCAGATCCTCTCTTTAGTCTTATGCTTCATCCCCGCAATAAGAGATTTTGAAATTTCCGCCCTTATTGCTGTCATCGTTTCCATGGTGGACAACAGCAGCGGTCACCTCACAAAATCAGCAGCAGTCAACCAGCTAACAAAAAACATTACCCAAGTCTTCAAAAAGACCACCCTGCTATGTCAAGATGTCCGCGCAGCTGTACTCAATTTACAAATCCAATTAAACTGAGTTTGGGAGGAATTAATACCCAGGTGTTAGATGTTGAAACTTTAACTAATGTGTGGGATACCATTTGGTCAAAAATCCAGGCTGGATAGAATTATTTGAGTAGTTGGATACATGGATTGAGATTGGGATCCCCATATGTATTAACCTCATTTGGCATATTGTTATTGTTCGTTATTTTAAAGATCAGACTGCCAGTAACAAAATCATAAAGATGTGGTCCTTTTGGCAGAGGCTCCGGGAATCAAAGACAAAAGGGTGAACTGAGGATCAGATTAATGTCTGGCTGAGTCAGGAGCGCCACAATGCACCCATCTCTCCTGAGAAAACTACTAGGGCTGGAATAATCAGCCCCCTCGGGTGTGTGGAGAGCTGACCTTAGACAGATAAACTGTTTCTCTCAAAAACCTCTGAAATCCTGACTCCATTGCCTCAACCCCTAAAACATACAATCGAAAAACTAGTATGTGGCCAATAAGGATGTGCCAAATATCCTGACTCCAACCTGGCTCCACCCCTGCCTTACCCCATCCAATAGCGATCCAGTAGTGCCACGCTGGCTCCACCCCTGCCTTAACTATAGAAGCCTGTGCATTTCCTGAATAAAGCGGAAGAGTTTCAGAAACCTCCCGGGAGTCTGTGTGGTGATTTCCCGCCTTGCCCTCCCAGTCCGGGCCCCCTGAACTCTATTCCGCGAGCGTGCTGGACGAGAACAATACTAATAGAGCTGAAAAATCCCTAACCCCCTGATTCTTCCATTGTCAAAACCACATACAATGCGCCACCTATGTTTGTGTCAAAACACTCGTGTACAAAACCTACTGCACCACCAGTTGTATGAAAGGATAGCGCTTAAAATGATAGGCTGTGGCATCGGACCATAACACATGACTGTTACTTGTTCATGTATTTACTATAATTTTGTCATTATTTTAGACTCTCTTCCTCCCAATTTCATTTTTTAAAAACAGGTAAGTGACACAGCACGGGTAGGTGCTCCAGCAGCTGTTCCAGTACTGTGAGCACGGAATGTTGCCCCACTGCCATTGATTCATTTTTCTAGGGGATACAAATTATTAAATAGCTTCCATGATCCTCCTCAGGTGTGAAATACTGTTCCACTTTCACGTATAGAGTTTTGTAATACAAGGAGAAATTGGAGCAAATGCCATTGCAGTAGGATATTTTACCATCTCTCATGCTTTTTCTTCCTTTATTTCTTTGTTGTTGTTCTGGTATTGAGGACTGAACCCAAGCCCTTCACACTAAAGCTACATTTTTAGTCCTTTGTGATGTTTTATTTTGAGATAGAGTCTAAGTTGCTACATATCCTAGGCTGTGCTTGAACTTGTAGTCCTCTTGCCTCAGCCTCCCCGAGGCCTGGGATTACAGACAGGTACCACATCTGGCTTCTCACAGTTTTTGATGAAGATAGTTGCTATGGTCTGGATTTGAAACATTCCCCGAAGGTCATAATTTAAGGCTTGGTCACCAGCGTGTGGTATCACGAGGCAGTGGAGCAACCTTTGAGGCATATCCTCAAAGGGAATGATGCAAAGTGTGGTCACTGATGCAGGAGAAATAAAACTCCCGACCTGTTAGATGTGCCCAGTTTGCGGTCCCATGACATGAAGGAATGAAGTCTTGAGCCAAAGGAAGTAGGTAGGAGAGTTTTGTTGGAAAAAAGGAGAGAAGAACAGCTCCTGGATTTCCAAGAGGGGTTCCCAATGGGGTGGCCGCTGAGGCCCTTTGTCAGGGGTAATTTACATAGTGAAATCACAACGTGGATACAACATGGGCCTAGTACAGTCAACCTAGGTTTACAAGTGTAGCTGCTTAGCTAATACTGATCCAGTAGGGAAACAAATCCTGTAGCAACTGTACATGGAAAGAAAGACATGGATGGGTCCAGATGCTCTGGTCACCCACTTGATGCCTATCTGGATTTACCAGGTGTGCTAATTACAGTGTAATCCCAAATTGCTGCCTAACCCTCAGGGAGGCGTGTAGGCCTGGCCCTCTTCAGCTACACCTCCAGCCACTATTCTGATTTCTTTATTCTTTCTGCTGACTTCCTTGAGAGCCCAGTTCCTCTCTGGCTGTATATTAATTTCTGTCTAACTTAGCTTCTTATAACAGTCGGGCATGTCCTTGAAGGGAATAGTGCAACCCAGCCTCTTCCTCTCTCCCTTACTTCTTGGTGCCAGTGAAGTGAGCAGCCATGATCTCTCATGTCCTTCTGCCATGATCTGCAGACCTGAAGTGACGGGGCCAAGCGGTTGTTGGACAAAAACCACAATTCACCTTTCCTCCCTATGAGCTGTTCAGTGTAGGTGTTTGCAAGGTGGCAGAAAATCTAAAGCAACAGTGTATCAAAAATCAATAGGGAGGGCTGGGGATTTAGCTCAGTGGTTCCACTGCGGGCCTCACAAGCCCCCCAAAATCAATAGGGGCATGCAGGGCCCAGAGATGCTAACAAATCCTGCTGGTTTAGCAGGCACTGTGATTTGACTGCCACTGCCAGCACAAGCATTTGTTCAGAGACATCAGTTATCACATGAACCCTTTGTTTTTATCAACAAGTGTTTTGTTTGGGGACCAGACAAGCTGGCAAGTGGCCGTAGAGGGGACTGCACAGTGGATGTTCTGTGTTGGGCTCCTTAATCTGGGTTTGAGCTCCTGGGTTGGGAGACGGAAGCCAAAGCTAAGGGATGAGGTTTTCTTGAGCAACCCAGTAGATTTCTGGCCATGGGGGAGATACTCTGAGATCACTTAATTGTTGAAGAGAAAGTGCTAGAGACCTGCTGGGAGCACAGGGATGCTCTACTCTGTATTTACACATGTGTGCTATGTATTTCACTTAAGAGGATAGTCTCAATGCACATCCATTTCGCTATAAACATCTGTAGTTTCTCATTCTTTATGGCTGAGTAGTGCTCCATTTTATTTTTTAAAAATCTTTATCCAGTCTCTGGTTTTTGGGCAATTGGGCTGTTTCCAAGTTTTAGCTGTTACAAACTGTGTCGCTGTAAACATGGGTGAGCATATTATCACTGTGGTATGATTCTTTTAAATCTTTTGGAAAGCTGGGTCGAATGGGATCTCTAATCCTAGTTCTCTGAGGTATCTCCATATTGATTTCCACAGTGGTTGCACCAGTCTGCACTCCCACCAACAATGGAGAAGGGATCCTATCTCCCCATAACCCCGCCACCATTTGTTATTGGTTGATTTCTTGATAGCAGCCATTCTTACTGGGATAAGGTGGAATCTCAGTGTTGTTTTCATCTGTATCTCTTGAATGACAAGGGATGTTGAACAATTTTTCATATTGTTTTGCTGCTTTTACTTTGAGAAATGTCTGTTCATTCAGATGCCCGTTTTTGAATCAGGTCTTTATATTTGGGGAGGTTTGATTTTTTTGTTTTGTTTTGTTCTTTATATATTCTAGATAGCAGACCTTTGTCTGAGGAACAGCTGGTAAAAAAAATTTCCCCACATTATAGATTGTCTCTTAGCTCTGTTGGTTTCTCTTGCAGTGCAGAGGCTTTTTAATGAGATGAGATTCCAGTTATTGAATCTGCACTAGTTCCTGTGCTGCTAAAGATTTGTTCAAGAAGTCTTTTCCTATGCCAATGTCTTCAAGAGTTCTACCTAACTTATCTTCCAGCAAATTTAGTGTTTCTTTTTAATACCTAGATCCTTAATCCACTTGGATTTTAGTTTAGTGCATGGTGAAAGATAGAGGTCAAGTTTTAATCTTTGGCAGGTTGAAATCCAGTTTTTCCAACACAGTTTATTAAAGAGGCTATCTTTCCTCCAGTGGGGATCGATGGTTCCTTCGTCAAAGATGAGGTAGCTGAGTGTGTCCGGAGTTGATTCTGTATCTTCTAATCTATTCCACTGATCCTCAGGTCTGTTTCTTTGCCAGTACCATGCTGTTTTTATCACAGTGGCTTTGTAGTATGTTTGCAAGTTGGAGATTGTGATACCCCCTGCCATGTCTTTGTTGCCTAGAATTGTTTTTGCTGTTCTAGGTCTCTTCTGGTTCCAAATGAATTTTCAGATTGTTTTCTCTACTTCTGTGAAATATACTGTTGGGATTTCAATTAGGATTGCATTGAATCTATATAGCAGTTTTGGAAGGCCATTTTCAGTATGTTGGTTCTTCCTACCCAGGAGTAAGGGATGGCTTTCTATTTTCTTATATCCCCTTTGATCTCTTTTTTCAGAGTGCTGTAGCTTTCAGGGTAGAGGTCTTTTTGGGTATCATACCATCCATGAATAATGACAGTTTAACTTCTTCTTTTCCTATCTTTATTTTATTTCTTTCTCTTGTCTAACTGCTATAGCTATTGTTTCCAGAACTGTACTGAACAGGAGTGGTGATATTGATATCCTTGTCTTGTTCCTCATTTTATTCAGCAGTGAAGCCATCAGGGCCTGGGCTTTTCTTTGTTGGTGAATTTTTAATTGCATTTTCAATTTCACTGGTTGTAATGGAGGTGTTTAGAATTTTTATATCTTCTTTGTTTAATTTTGGTAATTCATATGTATCTAGGGCTCTGTCCATTCTGTGTTTTCCATTTTATTAGAGTACAGTTTTTCAAAGTAGGTATTGATGATCCTCTGGATTTCTACTGGATCTTTTGTGACCTCACCTTTTTCATTCCTAATTGCATGAATTTGAGTCTTTTCTTTCCTTTTTTGGATAAGGTTGGGTAAGGGTTTATTGATTTTATTTAATCTTTCAAAAAACCAATCTTCAATTCATTGATTTTTTTGTATTGTACTCTTGGTCTCCATTGAGTTGATTTCTGCTCTGATCTTTATAATTTTCCCTTGTATGAGCTTTGGGTTTGTCTTGCTCTTCTTTTTCTAGGAGCTTAAGGTTCACTGTTAGGTTTATTTGAGCTTACTCTGTTTACCTAGCATGGGCATTTACCTCTATGAGTTTCCCTCATAGAACTGCTTTCATTGTGTCCCATAAATTCCTGTATGTTGTATTAGCATTATCATTTAATTGTAGAAACTGTCTAATTTCATCTTTAATTTCCTTTGTGACCCACGGGTTGTTCAGGAGAGTGTTACTCAGTTTCCATGTGTTTGTGGAGTTCTTGCCATTTCGTATGCTATTGATCTCCAGTTTAATTGCACTGTACATGGGAACAATTTCCATTCCTTTGCACTTACTTCAACCTGTTCTCTGAGCTAGCATGTGGTCTATTTTGGAGAATGACCCGTGTGCGACTGAGAAAAAGTATATTTTGATTTTGTGGGGTGGAACACTCTGTAGACATCTGTTAAGTCCATTTGTTCAGAAGCTTGGTTTAGTTCTATTATTTCATTGTTGGTTTTTTGTCTCAATGATCTATTTGTGACAGTGGGATATTGATAGTGAGGTCCCCCACTACAATTGTATTAGTGTTTATTTGGTTTTTCATGTCTATTAGTATTTGTTTTGTATAGTTGGGGGCATCAGTATTTGGTGCATATATATTTATGATTGTCATCTCTTCCTCTTGGATTGTTCTTTTTACAAGGATGTAGTGGCCTTCTTTGTCTCTTCATTAGTTTTGGTTTGAAGTCTACTTTATCTGCAAATAAGATTTTTTTTGAAGGGAGGGTACCAGGGATCAAACCTGGGACCTTGTGCTTGCAAGGCTGATGGCAGCACCACTGATCTAAATCCCCAGTCCAGGGATGCTCTATTCTGTCTAGGTGACAGAGTGTGACTTAAAACTGGCTGTGTGGCCCTGGGCTTTTCTGCTGCTCCGGGGAGATGCTCTGTGGCAGACTATGCCCTTGGCAATAAGCAGGGGTGGGATGGGGGTGCATATCACACCTTCTTTGTTCCACTATAACAAGGATATGGGTATTACTTCCCATCACAGCCTTGTGACCTGTATGCCACGCCCACATCAAATTTCATGTAAAATCTGAGCACCTTCATTTTCAGTGCTTAAGCAATATTTATGAACATGGGCTACGTGAAGAAAACCATAAACCCCCAAAAGCAGGAAGTGCACTGAAATACTAAAAGCTCTGTATAATAAACATTTGTGCCAATTACTAAAGATTAATTTTTAAAATGCGCCATTTGTAGATCATATCTTAGTTTCCAAAGTCTAACCCCTGAAACTTAACAATAAAATCATTCTGCCAAGGAAATGTCAGCTCACGGAGAGCAGAAACTGTTAACCACCTATGCAGGAAAGACGAGGAAACTGCCGGGCAGAGTCTAGAGGCCTTTACCTGTTTTTATTACTAAGCAAGAAGGAATAAATATAAACAAGATGAGTAGTTGACAGAAGAAGATGGAAAAATAGAAATGAGGTGTGAGGAATGCATTTTAAAAGACACACACACATCAGGATGAAAATAAAAGTGAATTGGCAAGGAAAAAAATGCGTAGGCTGCAAGCACAGCTCAGTGGAGGGCCCTGGGTTCAACCCCCAGCACTGAAAAGCCAAGCAACCATCTTGATGAATAAAGCTAAGGCCTGCTCCAAGAAGAGGCTGACCAGCTGCTGGCGGCATAGGGTGTGATCCGAGGATTCCCCTCCACCTGCTGACCTCAGTGCGCCTCCTCCCTCCACAGGATTAGTCTGAGGTTCCTGTGAATCCACGGGTCCATGTCCCCAGCCAGGCCCTGGGCGCAGGCTTCCCAGTGAGCCACACTGTAAAGCAGCCCCAGGTGCCAATTTCAGCTGTTCTAAATCTGCCCTCCTCCGCCGCCCTATTTAACTGCGGAGTAATTCTGTGTAACTTGGGATGGGCCTTGTGAATCTCAGCTTCTGGGCTCAGGTCCCTCCAGACAGGGGTGTGGAGGTGACAGCGCAGTATTGCTCCTTCCCTTGAGCTGGCCCAAGACCCGGTGAGAGGGAGAACACTCCCAGGGTACGGTGAGGTCTTCAAAAGCAGGCTCCCCAGCCATCTGCAGATTCACAGCAAAATAAATGTTGGGTGTTGTGAAGCCACTAAGTGTTGTGATGACCCGCTGCAGGACAGTAGAGACCAGGAAAAGGTGGTCAGGAGGAAATAAAGAAAATCAGGTGCGCAGTTTGAGGCAGAGAGGAAGTCCATGCCAGACACTAGTGTGCGTGTTCTTCAATTTTAAGACTGTTAGGGTAACAATAACAGACCCACACACACTGCGGTTGGGCAAGTGAATATGTACATAAAATGGTGGGCGCGTAGTAGGTGCTCAGGAAATACACGGTGGCTGCAGTCCTCCTCCCTCTGTCCTTCCTCCTCCCTCTGTCCTTCCTCCTCCCTCTCTCCTTCCTCCTCCTCACCATCTGCCTGTAGAGCAAGGGTTCAGCCAGCAGTATTACATGTGCATTAGCTACTCTGTCCCCGCAGCTGGTTAAAAGACCTCAAAGGCCTTCTATGCCCAGGACTCAGTTAACCCTAATGCCTTTTGCTTTTTCTTTCGCTTATGTATCTCCCTTTCTTATTAAAAGTGGTGTGGTGTTTGTTTTTGGTTTGAGGTGCCCCCCCACCCCGGCTCCAGCCGCCTTCCAGGCTGAGCAGTAAACTGTAGGTCCCGCGGAGGCGGGTGCGCTGCCTGGCTGGGCGGCACCGGGGACTTGGGCCACTGGGGAGACCTCAGCTGTTGGCGGCTCCACGTCAGGGACCTC
>NW_022900919.1:5352828-5398829 GCF_012274545.1 Fukomys damarensis
GCGGGTGTGCTGGGCGACAGGCCAGCCCGGGGCCAGGAGGGGACCCCAGCCATCCCCGACGGAAGTTCAGCTTGGTGAGGGTGAAGGGCGAGTGTGAGGTGGGAAACACGGCGAACGGATTAATCCCCTTCCGCTGGTGAAACCTCGGCGGGTGGGGAAGGGGATGTGGAGGGTATGGGGAGAGGCTGGCCAAGGATACAAAACTTCAGTTAGGAGCCGTGACTTCTGCGGTCTGTTCAACTTTGTAGCCGCAGTTAATAGCAACCTGGTACATTCTTCCAAGCCGCGGAGAGGGGAGTTTTTGTGTTCTTGACGCCTGTGCTATTTAAGGCAATGGATGTGTTAGGTAACTCTGTTTAGCCCTTCCATGACTGGTACTTACATCAAAAACATCAGCGCTGCACAGTACCCAAATATATACAATCTTTGTCAATTTTTAAAATTATTCCAAAGAATAAACAAAACCCCAAAGCAGTGCAAATCAGCATCTCTATCGGAAGTCCCAGAAATAACCCCAGAGAAGGGTGCCAAGGGACTGAGGATGCGGGGCTGCCAGAAAGAGGGGAAAGCCCGAGGCAGGCTGGCAGGGAAATGCCGCCCCCTGGAGGGGACGGGAGGTCCTTCGGCTTCTGGTGCGCTGCCAGAATCTGTCACAGGACCCCGCTAAGTGAGTGATCCCAAAGTGTCACCTCCCAGGGCCTGGGGGGACAGGAGGTCCGGATGGACACGGTGCCAGAAGCCTCTATCCCCAAGGGGCTGATCCTGGAGGACAGCACTGCTTTGTCTGGAGCCGGGCTGCCCAAGGTGATGCCTAGGTCATTGACCTCCACAAAACTGGAAGCCACAAATGAGCTCTTCAGGACGATAGGAGGAGTTGTGTGAAGCGCTTCAGATCAGACCAACCACCCCTCCTCCCCGAGGCTCCAGCTCACACAGCCTGGTCGGGACAGCATCACCCAGGGGTGGACCGCAGGCGTCCACGCTCTCAGGCCAGAGTGCTGCCTCTCTGGCCACAGGGTGCAGTCCAGGCCAGGTCCAAATGGGACCCATGGGGACACCACAGGGACAGTCCTGAGAGCTTTAATCCAGATGTGTGGGTTTCTTTAGCCTCATTGATGATCAGCTTGCCACCATGCAGGGAAGCTGCCCTCAGGAGACGCTAAAAAGTGCTGAAAACAGAACAGAACCGTGAAGAGAGGGGAAGAGGAGAAGAAAGAGGAGGAGGAGGAAAGAGCTTCTGGGTATGCAACTTCTGAAGCTATGATTTGTTGCACAGCCCATACATTTCTTCTGATTAAATTAGTTTGAACAGTGTTGTCAAACCACTGCAGCTCAAAATATGTCCCGCACAGAATGATTACTCATTGGCTTTTGCCTTGTTGTGGTTTATATCTAGGTGTCCCCAAAGCCTCACAGGATCGGAGGTGGGACTTACAGACGGTGACTGGATCCTGGGGGCTTCTTGCTGTGCTGTGGGGTGGTGCCTCCTCGTGGGAAGGCCTGGAAGGGTGCACCTCCCTCCCCAGCTCCTCCCTTCTCCCTGCTCCCTGTCAGCCAGAGGTGAGCTGCCCTTCTCTGCCACACACCTCTGCCTTGCCTTGGAGGCAGCCAAGTATGGATTGAAATGTGAGCCCAAAAAAACCGTCCCTCCTTTAAATTGTGGGTATTTTGTCCTAACAATGCAGGAAGTGATGGAGATATGCCTCTGAAGCCCAACACGGAATCATCCTCCTGAGCTGTGCCACCAGGATCCCTCCTGCAGCCGAGGTGAGGCCGATCTGTCGGTGAAGAAGCCTTGGTGTGGGAGAAGGACAGTCGGTCCCTCCTGTTGGGGTGGCTCTGTGGCTAGCACCTCCCTGGTGTGCCCAGTCCTCCTCTTCCCCCAGGCTCATGTCCGGATGCCCAGGAACCAGGTGCCCTCCGGACTGTGAGGACCCTGGCTCTCCTGTTGTGGGGTGGCCTGGGGTCGGCTGAGTGGTGTCCTCTGTCCACTACAGGGCCGGTGCTGCTGTGGGACAGTGTTTGGGGAGCAGAGATTTCCTAAATGAACTTGGGTGGAGGTGGATTTCCTAGGCCACAGGAGACTGCAGCCCCCGCACAGGAGAGCTGTGGTTCTCTGAGAGCAAACACAGCCCCCCTCTCCCCCAGGCTGCAGGATCTGGCCCACACACCCTCTACACAGCCCTGCTGCCTGGGCAGCCCCGGTTTACCCAGGTCCACAGCTCAGCTCTCGGTGCAGGCAGACTTCAGGTTCAAAGGCCCAACCAGAGCCCCTGGTCTAGGAGGCAGAGTTGCCACACAGGAAGCAGCACCTCCACGCAACCTTGGGGACAATTCCAGTGTCTACTTGAAAAGCAAATATAACTGGGCACCCCATGTTTTTATTTGCTAAAACCTGGCAACATGAGTGGGAGGAGGAGCGAGTGTCCAGCTGTGGGAAGGGCTACTTGGGAGGAGAGATCCTGGGACTCAGGGAGGGCCACACCCCATCCTGACCTGAGGAGCTGTAATGGCTCTAGGCACCAAGCAAACCCCACCATGGGGCAAGGCAGAGAGAGGCAGCTAGCTGCCCTATAGCACTGCCCATGCCGGACACCTGCATGGCCACCCAGACAGCTAGCACTCCAAGGCCCTCTGCCTACAGGGGTGAGGTGATGCCTCACAGTTGGGGTAAATCTCTAACCCAGCCTCGTGACTGTCTTTCCATAGAAAGATGATAAAGACATCTCTGTGTCCTTTGCCCATGCTCTACTTCAGAGCCCAAGGGAGGACCAGCCTCCTTTGGGTAACCTTGGAAAGCAGGGCTGGTGGCTCCCACACCAGAAGACGTCCTTCTGGTGAGCTCCCTGAAATGCACCCTGCACCCCCTCTTCCGGGTTGGGGCCCATGTTACCTGGAGGCTCCACCTCGCAGCAGCCCTGGAAGCTGCCGGTGAGGGGACAGCCAAGTACCCGCAGGCTGCTGGCCCACACTTGCAAGGGCAAGAGCTGGATGTTGAGTTCCTGCTCTTGCCTGCAGCAGTCCACCAGGACAGGGACTATCAAAAAGGGCTCACTCCTTGGTCTCTTTCCAAGACAGGTAACATTGTCACATGGCGTGGCCGTCACACGGCTGTATGGTGCGTGCCACAGTCCCAAGCACTCTTCTCTGAACAGAGCCGCCTGATCTGTGGCCCCCCTCAGGCAAACTGAGTGGTGGGCAGGTGAGGCCAACCGTCCTGTGTGAATCAGAAGCACACAAGAGGCCCTGACAAGCGGCTCATCAGATGTGAACGCAGAGCCAGTGCTGCACATGGAAAGGTATCACCCCTTGCATTTAGAAGAAGCAGGAGCTCAGAGGGGTTCAGAGAGGCTCAGGGTACAACACAGTGCTGCATCTCTGGAGATGCAACTGCTTCTCACACCAGGATCCTAAAACTCCTTGCCCTAAGAAGCCCTAGAGCCCCAGGAAGGGAGCTGTTTTCCAAGGTCTGCCGTCAGAGGCTCTGGACAGGGGCACCACCTCTGCCCCTCAGAACCACTGGCGGGCATGTGTGGAGCCAGGCGGAGCAGGTGCACAGGACCAAACGTCGGGCTGCCTGGGGCCCTATACATGATTCCTCCCTGTTCAGTGTTTGCCAGACTTCAGTTCGGGACCCCTAAGGTCTGGACATCAGCCACACAGAACTGAGTGTGTAACACTGTAGGGTAAGTGTCATTCCACGACTGTGGCACTGCTTACCAGTGTGTACACACACACATCTATTTATATATACTGTACGTACACATATATTTACATGTATGTACATGATGTACGTATATACAGGTGTTCCTCAGTTTGCTATGGGGTTACAGCCCCATAAGTACAAAAGTCAAAATATCATAAATAAGTTTAAAATAAGCCAAATAAGGGAAAATATCATAGTTGGGAAACGTACGGGGTCACCTGACCTGCCGCAGCCTCGCCAACCCAGCACACTCTGGTGTCCACTGTCTCCCCACTGCCTGTGGCTGGCTGGGACTGAGGCTGGAAAGCAGGCTCACACCACAGACTGCTAGCCTACAAAAGACCCAATTCAAAATCCAAAATTCAAAGTGTGCTTTCTACTGACGGCGTATGGCTCTCTTAACCACTGTGCAGTCGGAGAGACAAACCATTTAAGTTGGGGGCCCCTGGATATATACAGACATGCCTAAGAGGGGTGCCTGGAAAATATGGTGAATGTTAATTTTCTTAGATCAATGTGTTGGAGTAAAAGACATTGCCGAGAATGATGTGCTAAAGTGTGCTGGAATCCAGGGTGGGCTCGAGGTAGTGTATCTTTGGCTGTAATAACTTTTTCATTTAAACATTTGCTGTAGTTTTTGATCACACCATCCATACATATGCCACAAATGAATATCACCTGTAGGGTGACTGTCCACGCACAAGCATGGGTGTTTTCACAAAAATGGTATCCGCTGTAGGAACACTGCACGTACATCACGTGTGTGTCGGCCCACATCCCTCATCCATGCACGTGTACGTGTAGGAGGTGGCCCTGTAGTTCATGTCACCTCCCGTTGTCACAGCCAGACATTTGAGCTACTCTCTTATTCTGTCTACTGTAAGAGGAAAACAAGCAGCAAGCCCCGAGCCCCCTGGCTTCTCAGGAAACAGGTGGACAAACATTTTCAGCCCCTCTGGAGGGCAGGTTGACAGCGCCTGCAGGAAAGGGCCTGCCCTTGGGAGGCCGCAGACCCGAGCAGACCCAGGCAGCTCTCCGCCCAGATCCACTGCTTTCCTTATCAGTTTTACCTGTGAAAACGCCACAGCCCCCTCCTGAGGCTGTCTTGGGATGAAACTCAGCTCCTGTCAGGGTCTTCACTGTGACCCTAGCCTAGGGCCCTTCTTCTCCTCCTCACAAAGTCCCCCTAGCAGCAGCCCCACCCTCAGAGCCCCACACTCGGTGAAGGAACAGAACACAGACAAAAGCTTACAAGAAGCAAAACACACCCAAGCCCCCCCATCACACACTTGCATGAGACACACACAGGAAGGAAGTGGCCAGTGATTCAAGCAGGGAGAACTGCAATGTCTCAAGCAGGAATATTTTCTGACAAGCACTTCCTGACTGTGGTTTTGAATGAGATTTCAGCAGAAATCAGCCCGGCCCCCCACTGTGTCCCCTTCCACCCCCCCACCCAGCCACCACGCGTGGTGTCTGCTGTCTAGACACAGCGGCCAGGGTGGATGCCCAGCCCAGAAGGCGCCCAGCGGGCGGGCCCCTGCTTGGTGGTGCTGGGGCTGGGACTGGGTAGGCTGAGCAAAGACTGCCGCTGGTCAGCGCGGCAGGGGCTGTGGTCAGAGCCGCAGGGGTGGGCAGCTGCCTAGGCTGCAGGGCTGAGGGGAAGGGACCTCTGGGAAGCCAATTCTTTGCTACGCACCCCAGGCCACTGACTCACCAGCAAACCTGTTTTTGATTTCTTCACAGAGCCAGCGTGGAGCCCTGGTAGGTCCAGCCCTGTGGAACCAGGGTAGCTCCAAGCAGGACACTCCCTAACAGAAGTCCCTTCCACACCCCCATGACTGCAGCCTCAGCCACAGTGCCCCGTTCTGAGCCAGTCCACCCTCCCGTCCTGGTCCTGCAGCTGCCTCTGCTCCACAGGGGAAAGACAGCCTGGTTCACACCTCCCTTCCTCCTGCTGCCCTTCCTCCTGTCCTCGCTCCAAGTCCTGCCTATCCCCAGGACCCAGCTCAATGCTACCACCCCCGTGAAAATCCCCGGACTCTCCTGCTGGGAAGTCCCTCTTCCTTGCTGCCACTGACCTGGCATCTCGCCATGTTGGCAGCTGCTTGCCTTGCTCTGTGAGCCTGCGTGAGTCCCCCAGCTCCCTCCACCCGTTTCCCATCTATAGAATGGGCAACTGAGCAGCCCGCTGAGAGGAAGCCATGCAGGGCAACCAGTCTGGCCCTGAGGAGCTGCTCCATTCCATGGTGAGGTGAGGAGGAGCCTGCATCCTTTTCCAGAGGGCAACCTCACTGAAGAAGGACTCGTGGGGCAGAGCCAAGGACCGTGTCCACAGTGGCAAAGGAGCTGGTCCCAGGATGGCTGTAAAGCCCTCATGCCTGGGCTGTTTCTGCCTCCATGGAGGGACTACAGGTAAAAGATGAAGCTGAAAGCTCCTCCCATCCTCTTCCAGAGACGGGGAGAGAGAGACACTGCGGGATCCAGCACTGTGCTCCAGCCGAGGGATGCCCCGAGCATGGCTGTCTTTGCCCATGGCAGGTGGCCAGGCTGCTTCTGTGGTCTAAATGGACAGTCCACACAGACCTTTCTGTCTGGGGTGGCCTGGGTGGGGCGTGGCTGGGTCTGTCTGTGTCTTGTGGAATCACAGAGCCCGGAGGAACCTGTCACAGGCAGTGAGCTCTGGCTGGTGCACAGAGAAGTCCACCGCATCCTGAGGGACCAAAGGTCCACATGGAGTGGAGCGGTGGGCAGTCCACCAATCCGCTTGCATCCCACTGTGGCTGGTGGCCTGGCTGCCGAGGTCACCTAGAGTTTCCACATAGAGGTGCTTGTTCCTCACCCGAAACAGATACATTATTCTTCAGGATTTCAGGACCGAGGCTTCTTGAGTGTCCAGCTTTTCCCAAACAAAAGAGCCATTCTTAGGCCCATTTTAAAGAAAGAGTCCTGAGGATCCAAGCCAAGAGGGTGCCAGGCCCAGGCAGGCCAGAAGCCCGGATGTGGACAGATCTGCCTGGCATCGGGCACCTTCAGAACAAGTGTCATGACGGTGCCTCAGTGGGTGAACCAGCAGACCCTGTTCCTGTGGCAGTTGGAAGGCCAGGTCTGAGCCCCCTTAACAGACATGTGCGGTGGCCAGCAGCCAAAAGCAGACCACGGCGTGCTGGGGCCCTTCCAGCCCTCCATGCTGCTGGCGTCACAAAGGGTCCCCTAGTCCACTCGCCTTCCACCCTCAAAGAACTTCCCAGGACCTCAGCCTGCCTCTGCCTGTGCCCGAAGCCCCTCTCCTTTCCTGAGAAGAGACTGTCGTGTGCTAGGGTACAGCCCACCCTCACTGGTGTTCCGGAACCTGCTCCTGTCCACTCAGGTCCATCCCTCCCTGGTTCTCCTCCTCTCTGCTGCTCCATCAAGTTATTTCTACCAGAGCACCCCACCCTCACTCCTGCCGTTTCTGCTTCCCTTGCCCCCTGAGATGGAGAAGAATCAGGGACCGGATTTACCCTGTGGTCTGGAGCAAGCAGCACAAGGCCCGGTGGTAAGAGGACAGGCAGGACGGCCCTGGGAGGTGGAAAGCCGGTGGAGTGGCCCTGTGAGCGCCCAGGTGCGGTTTCCTGGAGGAACACAGTGGACTACATAGGAGTGGAGGAAACAAAGCTCAAAGTCCAGGGAGACTGAGGTGGCCAGAGTCTCCAGGACAGAGCTGGCAACAGACGGCCCTGGAGGTTGGCAGAGCGGCCCTGCAAGTGCAGCGTGCCTGTGAACAAGAGCCACCCAGGAAAGGAGGACCAGGCTCCCTGGGTCCTGGGCAGAGTACTCGTGGGGAGCCTTGGACTCGGTCCTGGATGGGACACCACTCCAAACTTGCCTAACGAATCCCATCAGCGAGACTCGCCGGGACCCAGTGGTGCCTAAGTGACTTCACTGCCTCTCAGGAAAAGAGCTTGACAGTCATTCTCTGGCATCCTGCATGGTGCCGCACACAGTACCCAGCATCGGATGAGAAAAACTCGCCACTGAGGAGAAAGCATTGGCCCGGACCCAGCATCGGCTTGGACCCAGAGAGCTTCACACGGGGCAGAATTCTTTCTGGCTGTGAAAGCAGAGAGAGACGACAGTGGGGAAGGAAGTCCTCCCCTTCCACCGTGCGAGCTCCTGGTGAGAGAGAGCCTGGTGAGGAGAAGGTGGTGTGGCTGCCAAGGAGAATGTCACCGACACACGAAGGAACCAGAAAAAGGGAACCTCATCTCCACTTCCCCTACTGGCAAACTTCTTTGTCAACGAAACTGCAAAAAGGAGGCGGTTTTTTTTTATCCTCGGTCTAATCTCTCTCCCTTTCCTGGTTTTCCTCTTTATTGTAAAATGTGATGTAACAGTGTATAAACATTCCGTTAGCAAGACATTGTAACACAAACACCTGCATAGCCACCACTAGGCCTTGCCCATAACTTGTCCCTCCAGCTCCCTCCTCTGAATCTCTGCCACCTGGTGCCCCCCCAGCATCTCTTCAGTTTTGCAGTTTCCATGGAGCAAGTGTCCTTATACATAAGGGCGCAGCTGCAGGTTTGCACAATGCATACAAATGGAATCACACACACAGAGGTTTAGACCTGGCTTCTTTCAACGTTCCGCCGTGTTCCTGCAGGCGTCTGTGATTCATTTCCGTTGCGGTGTAAAATCTGTGATAAGAACGCGCACCTTCCAGCCCTTTCTACTGGAAAAGGGCATTTCTGCCTTTTCCATTCTGGGGGTCACCTTGCCTGGTATAAAACCCACAGACCCCAGGGCTTGAGCACAGTCGCTTCCTCTTCTTTCACAGCTCTGGAGGTGGGCAATCTGAGACCAGGATGCAGCTGTGGGAGTCAGTGGGAGCCCCAGAGGCAGCCCCTGCTGGGAGGCCTTCCCATCCCGCTGGAGGGGACAGTGGGACCCAGCCCCTCCTCTGTTTCTTTTGTTCCCAGCCGATGGGAGGCAAATGAACTTCCTCTGCGACGCATGCAACACTTGCCGTGTTTCTCTGCCTCACCACAAGCCCCAAGGTGCTGGGGCCAACCGTCCATGGCTGATGCCTGCAGGACAGTGACCCACAATGGACTCTTCCCCTTCATCAGTGAATTCTCTCAGGTATCTGTACAGTAACAGAAAGTGGGCCAACATAAACATTGTTGGGAATCTGTGTGCCTCGGCCACCATACGCACAGGAAGGCACGTACCTGCCAGTGGAACTGTAGGCTCCCGTGTGCTTGTCTTCAGCCTCAGGAGACGCTGCTACTCCACTTCCCGCAGGAGTTCTGCGCCAGCAGTGTTAGGCGACCGTTTCTTTGAAGGCTTACCAGTCCTTGGTGTCATTGGTCTTTGGTGTATGGAGCTCTCTGGTTGTGAATGAAATGTATAGGACCATTTACATGTTTATTGGACATGTGGTTTATCTTCTCTTTTTAATTTTTTTATTATTTCTTTATTTTAAAATTAAGTTTATTGGTACATTTGAGGTTTACATTAGCCCTGCAACATTTTTCTCATTGTTACGATTTTATTGTTTCCTCAAAAGCATGTGTTAGAAACTTAATGCCCAGTGCAACAGTGTGAGGCAATAGGGCTCACTAGGGGTCATTAGGCCGTGGGAGTAGGGTGAATGCTCTTATCCTAAGATGAGAGGGTTCATTAAAAAAAGGAGTTCAGCTCCCTCTTGTCCCCTTTGTCCTTCCAGTGTGTAATGTCTTCGGCCAACCACACACCAAGAAGCCTCTCTCCAGACATCAGAACCTTGATCTTGGACTTCACAGACTCTAGAGCAGTGGCGGCAAACCTATGGCACACGTGCCACAGTGAGCTGCTGGAATCATTGACAGCTCTGAACGATTCGCCATCCCTGCTCTACAGTGGACTTCTTAGTTTCCACCAAAAAGAAAAAAATAAAAGCTGAGCTTGTGATTCAAGTTACATAAAATCTAATTAAATTACATATATATATATTCTATTATAAATTGTTTTATTTTTATCGTTCATTGTTAGGGTATAGATATGTAAATAATTTATTGTGGGTTATTATCTTTTTATGCAACTTTGCTGAAATTTTTTATTAGTTCCAATGGGTTTTTTGTGGAATCTTTAGGGTTTCCTACATATAGGGTCATGTCATCAGAGATAATTAACTTCTTTTCTAATTTGAATACTTTTGATTTCTTTTTTCTTTTCTGATGGCTGTGGCTAGAACTTCCAATTCTGTGTTCAACAGCAGAGGTGAGAATTCTTTCTTTGCTCCCAATCTTAGAGGGAAAGCTTCCAGCTTTTCACTATTGAGCATAGTTTTTTGTAGTCTATAAAAGTTTAATAATTTGTTGGTTTAAAAGAAACAGCTTTTGGGCCAGGGGTTTAGCTCAGTGGTGCCGTTGTCTTCCTTGTAAGTGCAAGGACCCAAGATTCCTGGCACCAAAGCCAAAACCAAAACAAAAATAGCTCTTAACTTTGTTGGCTTTTCCTATTGTTTTTCTCTTTGGTATTTCATCTCTAATTTTTATTATTTTATTCCTCCTGCTTACTTTCATTTTACTTTATGCTAGTTTTTTTTCAGATATAAAATTAGGTTGCTGATTGAAAACTTTAGTTTTCAATGTAGGTGCTTGCGTTTATAAACTTTTCTCTTAGCTCTACTTTATTGTGTTTTTTTGTTTGTTTTTTTTTTTTCATTTGTTTAAAGATACGTTCTTCAGCAGCTTAGCTCCTGCCTGGCAAGGAAGAAGCCCTAAGATCTATTCCTGGTACCAAAGGGAAAAAAAAAAACCAAAATAATAAAGATATGCCTTTTTTCTCAAGTGATTTCTTCATAGATCCACTGGCTGTTCAGGAACATGTTGTTTAATTTCCACGCACTTAGGATTTTCTGGTTTTCCTTCGGGTATGGATTTCTAGTTTCTGTTGTGGTCAGAAAAGACACTCGGTATGATTTTAATCTTACATTTTTTAAGATTTGTTTCATGAGTGACATATGCTGTCTCTGAGACATGTTCCATGTGCAATTTAGAAGACTTTCCGTTCTACCAATGGTATTATGTTCTATGTGTCTTTTAGGGTCCATCAATCTATAATATGGCTCCAGTGTTCAGTTTCCTTACTGATCTTCCTTCTGATTGTTCTACGCTTTACTGAAACTGTAATATTCAAATCTTTTATATTATTACTGTCTTTTTCTCTATTCAATTCTTTCAATATTTGCTTCACACATTTGAGTGTTCTGCTGTTACGTGCATATACATTGAAATTTTTATATCGTCCTGATGAACTGGATATTTTATCATCATATGTCCTTTGTCTCTCGTCACAGTTTTGACTTAAAGAGATTTTGTATGATAGAAGTGTGTCTTAATTACTTTCTCTTTGCTGAGACACAATACCTGACACCCACAACTTAAAAGCAAGAGATTTTTATTTAGTCTCATGTTTTCAGTCCACAGTCAGCTGGCCCCAAGGCAGGAAGGCATGGTGGAAAGGTCTGGTAGAGGAATTGCTCAGGTCATGGTGTCCAGGAAGCAGAGTGGAGGGAGGGGCTAGGGCAGGAGCCACCTCTGAGGGACCCTCCTCTTCCCACCAGGCCCCACCCATCAGCAAGTCAGCCGCATTCCCCCACCATTCACTCACCTTCCAGAAGCCCCACCTGTGAGTGCATGAGGCTTTGGGGACATTCTTGCTCTAAAGCATAATAAAGTATGACCTCCCTCCCTCCTTGTGGTTACCATTTGCACGGAATATCTTTTCTTCTATGCTTTCATTTTTAACTTATGTGTGTTCTTATATCTAAACTGAGTAGATCTTGTGGTTTTAAACCATTCAGCCACTCTTTTTTTTTTACATATAAAATAATTACTGATCAAGAAAGACTGTTACTGTTACTTTGTGAATTAGTTTCTATATCTTAGTTATTTTGTTTCTGTCCTCAATACCTTCTTTTGTGCTTTATTAATTTTTATAGTTATATACTTTGATTCCATTCATATTTTTGTGTGTCTTATACAGATTATGATTACCATAAGAAGTAAATAAAACATAGTTATAATAGTCTATTTAAAACTAATAAAAACAACTTCAACGGCATGCAAAAACGCTCTTATGTCCCCTCAGTTTGTTATTGGTGTCCCAAATTACATCTTTTTATATCTTGTTAAATTCTGTGGCAGAATTAAAGATTTACATACTATCATTATAGTATTACAGGACTGTGTATTTTTCTTTATATTTAGTAGAAAGTTTTATACTTTTTGTATGCTTTTGTGTCACTGTCTAGCACCTCCCTTTAGTAATTTTTGGTAAGTTAGTAGTTATGATAGATCTCAGCTTTTTTTTAACCCAGGAAAGTCTTTATCCTTCATTTTTTGAATTTTGTAGGATATAGTATTTTTCACTAGATTTTTTTTTACTTTCAATACTTTGAATATAATACCCTAATCCCTTCTGTCATATAATATTTCTATTTTGAAATCAGCTAATAATCTTACTGAAGCTCCCTGGTACATGACAAACTTTTTTTCTTTGTTTTTGACTCTAGGCAGTTTTCTTCTAATGCACCTTGGTGTAGCTCTTCTGCTTTCATTCTAGTTATAACCCTTTCGGCTTCTTGAACGTTAGCAAATATTTCCTTTTTTAAGCTTTGGGAAGGTTAAGCCATTATTGCTTCAGGTAGACTTTCTAGCCCTTTGTTGGTTTTTTACTTTTTGAATATATATATACATACTATGGATGGAACTCGGGACCTTGTGCTTGAGAGGCAGGAGGTGGCACCACTGAGTTAAATCCCTGGCCCTCTAGCCCTTTTCTCTTCTTCTAATGCTTCCATAACATGTGCGTTGGTTTGTTTGATGGTTTCCCTTAAATTCTTTACATTTTCCTCACTTTTCTTTATTCCTTTTGTTTCTCAGACACAGTAACTTCAAACAGCCATCTTCACCTCCACTGATTGTTCCTTCTGCTTGATCAAGTTTGTGACTGAACTCTTACAGTGAATTTTACAGTCTTAATTGTATTCTTCATTTCTAGAATTTCTCTTTAGTTCTTTTTAGTTTCTTTTTGACAGTATTCTTATTTTGTCCATGCATCATTTTATTGATTTTGCTACTTGTTTTTGTGTTCTCTTGTAGTGCACTGAACTTCTTTCATTGTTTTTTAATTCTTTTCTGGGGATTTATTTTGTTCCTTTGATTGTGCTGTGTTTCTCTGTCTATTCATGTCTCTTCCTGGGATTTGCACATTTGAAAATCAGCCACCTCTCCAATCTTCAGGGGCACGCTCTCTCCAGCATCAGGTCTTCAGCACAGCCACCTGAGGGCTTGTACCTCTCTGACAATGCATCTTCTCCAGGGTTGTTCTCACTTCCCAAGGAGAGATTTTCCAACTTCTCTTCAGAGTAGGAACAATTCCTTGGTCCCTCTACTGTGTATCACCAGCAAAAGCAGGTTCTCTGGCATTGCAACAAACCCTGAGCTCTTGTTTATTCTTAACAGCCCCCTGATCTGCTAGAAGCCCGGTGAGATAGAAAGCTGTCTCTCTAGCAGTCTCCCCAAAGCTGTCCACAGGTTCTACTCTTCTCCTTTGCTCTGTTCATTTGTTCATTTTCTCTTGGTTGCCCACAGAGAAAACTGAGCTGCCTGCTCAGGAGTGTCCGTCACACTTCACTATTTAAAATCACTCATTAGACATTTTTAAATTTTTATGTCTGTGGGGTTTTTATTCTATGTATGCAAGCACATGATCCATCTTATCATTATCTCATCTTGGTCCAAAGAGTACATTTTCCTCACTAGCTATGTTGACTAGAGTTCTTTAATAGATGCTCTTTGTTAACTTAAGCATGGTATCCTCTATGGTTAGTGTGATAAAACGTGTAACACAAAGAGATGTTCAGCTATTTCAAATAATTATTCTTCTTTGGTTTTGTTTTTTTGAGACAAGATTTTGCTATGTAGTTCAGGCTGGTCTTAAACTTACTATGTGGCCCAGACTGGCCTCAGATTCATGATGATCCTCCTGCCTCAGCTTCTGAAGTGCTGGGATTATGGGTACAAGCCACCATACCTGGCTTCAAATTATTATTCTGTATCATTTAAAATAATTTCATTATTTCTCTGTTAATTTTGTGTAATACATAATTGCTGTACAATTAAAGGTTACTATAATAAAATCTTGCTTTCTAATGTTAATAATCCTTCATTCCATTAGTAACTCTGCTCCTTTACATATTGCTGGATTTTATTTGGAGTTTTTATATCTGTATACAAGGATATAACTAACTTATGAAATAATGCTTTTCTAATTGCTCTGTCATATTTAATGCCAATGCTACTCCACAACTACAAAATGACTTGAAATATACCCTAAACAATATGTGCAAGACTGGCCTTTATTTTTTTTTCTTAAATGTTTATTAGAATCCTAGGAAAACCATTAGAGCTTTGTGTTTCACAGAAAGGTTTTTGCTTACTGACTAAATGTATTCAGGATTATTGCTTAGTAGGTATGTTTTATCACTTACTTTGTTGCCAATCCTTGGCATCTAGTAATATTGACCAGTATTTCATGTGTTTACTGGCCATTTGAATGTCTTTTTTGAGAAACTATTTATATCCTTTCCCACTTTTAAATAAGGCTATCTCTTATTATTAAGTTGTAAGTATTCTTTCTATTCTGGATACCAGTTCCTCATCAAATACATCATTTTCATTCATGTTGTCTCGTATTAGCAAATATTTTCTCATCTTCTACCTCATCTTCTATTATTTCAGTAGTGTTCTTTAATGTACTATAGTTTTTAATTTTATTAATACTCAATTTATCTATTTTTTTTCCTTTTCTTGCATATGTTTTTGGTGTCATATCTCAGAATCCTTTGCTTGGTTTGAGGTCTTGAACTATTATTACCCAATTGTTTCCTTCTAGTAGCTTTACAGCTTTATGTCTAGGAGGAGCAACCTGAGAAAGAACACATGGGGAGATACAACCTTTAGCTATAGTGAGGAAGGAAGAAAATCAAGCTGTTGATTAATAGAACAAGCTTCTGTAGTCCTTAAAGATAGAAAAGTAGGATGTGTGGGCAAACTGGATGAGACCAACACAAACAAGGTTTACTTGAGGAGAAACAAAAACTAAAAAGCAAAACAAAAGAACCCTAAGTTTTAAGAGAGCTAAGATTTATTTAAACATATTTTTTGAAAAACGTTTGAACCAACTGTGGTGGTACATGCCTGTAATCCTAGCACTCTGGAAAGCTGAGGCAGGAGGACTGAAAAGTCAAGCCCAGCCAAGGCAACTTAGTGACTTAGTTAGAACTTACCTCAAAATAAAAATATCAAAAAGAGCTGGGGAAAGCTGGGGAATATAGTTTAGTGTGGATGTCCAGGGTTCAACTCTAAATGCTGTACTGAAAATTCTTTCTTTGAAAAATCACTTTATGACTCTGATTAAATAAAAAACTATTATTTTAGATTATTTTATCTAGGATGAGACGTGCATATATTTGAAGACTACATATGCTGTGTAAATGTGCAGTTTATAAAACTAAAGAGTCAGAAGTTTGATCCATGCATAGTAACCAGTAAAGGCTATCTTTTATATATGCATTGCATCTGGACCTTAAACATATAAAATAGGCCGTAAAACTCTTGGCATTTCTGCCATTTATATTCAGTACCACTGAGCTGGTGAAAAATCTGCCATTTGGACAATATTGCTGTTAAAAAAAAAGTTCTACATTTGTTGGTTTTAACCTAAATAAGCATTTTGTTACTGTAAAAATTAGATGCACTTGTACATCAGCTAATAAACCTTTCGTGGTCATTAATGGTTTTCTAACAAGAGATCTAAAGCTATTCTTTGACTTTTGTCAGTGAATAAACTTTGTAGCTCTGCTAAATCTGAAATCACATTTATAGCTATGTAAGTGGGTCATAGATTCTGTATTTTGTCTGAAAAGTTAAAACTGAGTTGATATATAAGGACTTCCAGGTAGCTGTCGTGTAGTCACTGCTGACTTCGTTTGTTAAAAGAATTTATGTTACCCAGCTGTACAAGTCCAAAATGCAAGGTTTAGGAGGACACCTTACCATGTTAACATCTTCCAGACTCAAACTGTTCATAATAACAGACTCTACCGGGCCCATGCTTGTGTGTTCCTGACTGTATTATGATAATTAGAGGAGCCTAATACTACGTCACCCTAACAAGTAGAGGATTAAATATTAGTCACATAGGAAACATCTCTATAGGCCTGCACATTCTACTTAAAAGGACTCCAATTCCTATGAAACTAGACTTCCTATGTTCTCAGACTATTGTTAACTGGGTTTGTTTTGATCTTTTATCTGTTTTGCATTCTTTTTGTGACACTCTATAACTGTTGTCATTTACATTCTTCGGGAATGGGACTTCTAAGAAGCCTGAGCAGGATGTTAACAGGACAGACACTGACTCCCATGTCAGAGGAAATGACCATCACTAGGACTCACCGCTTCTGCTTCGAGACTTATGTAACTGACCTTCTGGGGGTTCAACACAGCTTGAGGACCAAAGCGAAGGAAGATGAAAGTGCTAAGAGGACAGCCAATAGTTTGACCCTTGCCCTCCAAGGTCAGCCAGGACCCCTCCTGAAAGGGAACTGCAGCTATGGTGAGTCACCCGACCTCCTCAGCAGGACACTTGCAGGGACTCTTGGGGCTGAGACTAGCCCAGGCGATGTACATTATGCAAAGAGGAAAGTCCCTGGAAAGGGCAGTGTCCCCAAAGCTTTATGGGAAGCTCAGTGGTCAGCAGAGCCCCGAACCAGCCGAGCCAATGAATAGCCGTTACAGGGAAGGCGCTGAGGGAACCAAAATGCTCTTCACTTCACGTGGCCCCAGAAGGAGTCCCAGGGGAGCCTGGAGTGACCTTAAAGTAAACAGGAGGTTAATTGTGATGACCTGCTTGGTCTTAAACACTCACCAGGAAAGTCTAATCTAAGCAGGAAGTAAAATAGTTAATAATAACAGAGATCTTTATCCATTTCTCCTTAAAATTAAGTAAAATATAAAGGTGTCTTGGGGAAAAGAGCACGGTTACAGGCCACAACAGGGACAAAGGACAAACAAACTCCTGGCCCTTAACCTGTTTACTTATTAGACACACAATTTGTGGGGCGCTTTTTCCTGAAATAATCAAAGACTGTTCACTCAGCCTGCAAATGCCCAACATATAGGTTACGAAAACCAGAATAAACCTTGCTCACTATTTTGTAAAACGCCAAGTCAAATTCTTCTCAGCTCCATAGAATAGGCATTCTAGTCACTTAGGGATTGTCCAGGAACATCGCAGAACAAGGCTTATTATCCTGAGATCTGTCTGCTCTATCTCATCCTCTCTTCGAGGCCAAGGACACCAAGATAAAAGTAACTTCCTTTCAAGATTCACAGGGACTTCTGATGACCAGCTTTTACAACAACCAGTTCCACACCTTTTCCCCTTAAACCGATCTGCAAGCCTCCAGCCTTTCTCTGGAACCCATAGTCACCTCGGTCTCAGGAAGTGCAGAGCCTCAGGTGACTGAAATGCACAAAAATAGTCATTTCATGGGAACAGGATCATCCCTTCCCCATCCACAAGGATCTCTGCAGAGCTGCAAAGCCAGGACTGATATGAATGACCAGACCCCAGCCCACCAGCACCCCATTGTGGCGGTCTGGCCGTCACAACATGAAAGTACCTGAGTTGGGGAGTGAGGATTGAGAAAGGACAGCACACTCAATAGTGTGGAGACAAGAGGTCCGATTTATTACACAGAAACAGCTCCTTTTAAAGGCAGGCCAACAGGAAACATCAAGCAATATTAGGGAGGAGATCAAAGGTCAAACTTACCAAAGTCCTTGAGCTGGGCGTGGTGGTGCACGCCCGTAATCCCATAAAACTAGTCTGGATTACAGTGAGCTCCAGGTCAACACCCGTAATCCCATAAGCCCAGCCTGGATAATCCCATATGCCCAGCCTGGATTACACAGTGAGCTCAGCCTGGATTACACAGAGCTCCAGGTCAATCTCATCTGCATAGCTGAGACCCTCATCTCAGAAAAGCCAAATAGAGTCATAGATTGTGTCAATGCCTCAATGGTAGAAGTTACTTTTCCAATGTCAAATGCCAGCGGGCTCCCACACCCCATAAAAGGGTTTCTGGTTTATAGCGGCACAGTTTGTAATAGCTAAATCTTGGAAACAACCTATTTGCCCATCCGTTGGAAACTGGATAAAGAAGTTGTGGTTTTTCTATAAAATGGAATATTACTCAGCCATAAAGAGCGAGAGAATAGATTCATTCATAGGAAAATGGATACATATTGAAGATATACTCCTAAGTGAAATAAATAAGTCCCACATGTGTAAATACCAAATAGTTTCCCTGGTGTGAATATTCTGCAACAATGCATAAGATTCTAATAAGATTACTGACATTTAGAAATGAGAGGAAAGGAGCTAAAGGGGTAGGGAAGGTGTGATACGTAGGGGAAGAACAAAAAGGGAAAAGAAAAAAATGTGAGAGAATGAAAAGATGAAAATAAAGTGTTTGTAGATGGGGAGGGGAGGAGGGGGTGAAGGGAGGGCAGAGGTAAGGGGAAAAAATGAGAATCAAGACTTGCCATGTAAAGGTACATGATCCCAACAATGAATGTAACTGTACTGTATCCCTAAATGTACCAATAAACTCAATAAAAAAAAAAAAATGAGAAAAAAAAAAAAAAAAAAAAAAAAAAAAAAAAAAAAAAAAAAAAAAAAAAAAAGGGTTTCTGTTGTTTTATGGGCGGGTCAGTCTCTTCATCAGAGGCTGCCCCCTCCAGAAACTCAGGCTAGAGTCCTTTCCCCATCTTCTCTGCTACTTTCCGATTAATTGCCTATAAATTCAGGCTGTTGTTTAAATATCTGTCACCACTAAGGCAGGGACCCACACTAGTCTGGGACACCCCCCATTCCTTCAGCACAGTTGTCTGAGATTTCCCATGAGCAACAGGAAGGCGAGGCCGAATGAGAAATCCTCGACCCTGGACCCTGGCCCCTTGTGGAAGGAAACCTCTGTCTAGGAGCTGAGGATGGTGGTGTCCTCTCTTGTGCTGGTGCACAGCAGTCCGGACTGGAGTCTCCAGAGGGTAGACAACAGAGAAGCCATTTGTGTGACATAAGATGGCTTCCTCTCTCTGAAGTTCACATTTGGAGATGAGATGGCCCTTTGCCTTGGCTTACCCTGAGGATCACTTTCACTGTAGATGAATCAGTTTTAAAACAATTTTCACTTGCCCTGAGCAGTGGGTCGCTGGGCTCCTCAGACACATATGCCGGAAGTTGATCTTCTCAATGTGTTCTTTTATAAATCATGATTTTACCCTCAGGCCTTAAAAATCTTTGGCTAACCCAAGGTAGTGAGGATTTACTCCTAGGATTTTTTTTTCTGCACACTTGAAATCTTTGGTTTTACATTTAGATTTATGGTCCATTTGGAATTAATTTTTTCTGTAAGGTACAATACATGGACTGAAGTTCACTTTTTTGCAAAGAAATGGTCAGTTGTTTCCACAGCATTTGTTGAAAGGATGCCTTTTCTCCACTGACCTCTCCTTTTAACTTTGTCATTTATCAATGGACCACAAATGTGTGGGCCTACTTTTAGACTAGTCTCCAAAATGGATATATTTTCTGTCTTTACTTCAGTACGGAACTAACTATCTCAATTGCTACGGTGTGGCCTAGGAAGTCTTAAGGTCATGGAAGTTTGATAATTTTGCTTTTATTTTACAAAGTTATACTACCTAATAGGGCAACTTTACATTTGTATTTAATTTTTGAATCAGTTCATCAATCTCTTTAATAAAGCCTGGGATTTGATTGGGGTTTCTTTTGACCTATAAGTAAATTTGTTAAGAATTGAAAGCTTAACAATGTCGGATCTTCCTATCAATAAATTGTACAACAATCTACTTGGGTTTTCATTGAATATTTTACTTATACTTTATAGTTCTCAGTGTTCAAATTATGCACATATTTAGGTAGATTTAGACCTATGTGCCTTTTCTCTTTCCAATGGCGATTTAGAAATTTGTGAATTCTAATTGCGCATTGCTAGTACACAGAAAAGTAAATAGAATTGCTTTGCATATATGTGATTTATGTTGCATACCACTGCTGAACTCTTTTATTAATTCAGAAGTATTTGGGGGAGATTCTTTGGAATTTTCTACATATACAAATGTGTCAACTGAACATAGGGACAAATTCTTACTTTACAAACTGTACATCATCATTTGTTCCTTTTTTTGTCATATCACATTACTGTCTTAGTGCCTTTGGGTGACTACAACACAAAGTACCAAGAACTGGATGACTTATGCCGGAATGCATTGCTCACTTTTCTGGCAGCTATGAAACCCTTCATCTGGTGAACTGGTGTCTGGTGAGGATCCTGTTCCTCGTAGATGGTGGGTTGTGGCTGCATCTTCACAGGGTAGAAGGGAGCAATCAAGGTCCCTTGGTTTCTCATAAGGGCACTAATCCCAGTCGTTATGGAAGAGACCTCATGACCTAATCACCTCTTGAATGGATATGTTGAACACATTACAATTTAACTTGAGTTGGATTAAAATCGTTTACTTTGTTATGTTTTCAGTTTGGTCCACCTGCCCTTTGATTTTATGTTTCTCTTATGCAATCCCCGGCCATCATTTCTAGTATTTCCATTCAGTTGTTTTCTATAGCTTCCATCTCTGCTGAAATTATCAGTCTTACTCGCATGTTGCCAGCTTTTCCTTTACAGCCTTAGCATATTAATGATCATGATTTTAAATCTTCTGTCAGATAGTTTCAACCTCCTGTGCTTTTTCATAAGGTTCAAAATTTTTGTTTTAAAAAAATGTTAAACAGTAGTGACTGCTGTGAATAATTTTCATGTTTGAAAATGAGGCCACATTTCCTCTGCCAGGTCTTTAGTGTTTGTGTTTCATGGACCCAGTCAGGATTTGGGCTGGATCTGAGGTTTTGTGCTGCTTTGTGTACCCTCGTGATGCACCACACTTCAAAATTCTAGTGTTACCTGGTGTTTAGGGTGGAGGCCGCTTTGCTTGAGCTTTTATTTCTCTGTCTCAAAAGGACAGATAGATGGTCTATGGTTTTTCTGGCATGGACGGGAGGGATGACAGAGAAAAGGGGAGAAGTTACCTACACTATGAGGAAGCTTTCTCAAGAATCTCTTCAGTCCGCCCTCTGAGTACCCAGTGGGGTTTGTTGATGGTTTAATTAATTACATATGTATAAATCACCTGCAACATATAAAGTCTTAATTGGGGCACACCAATTTTACAACCTGTTTGTTGTCTCATTGAATGTCCTTATTCTTTGAGGTAGTTTAACCGACTGTTTTGTAGGGCTTTCCAGGTGTAGTGTCTTATCATCAGTAGACAGATGTGGTTCTGTCCCCATTAAATAAATCACTGGGTTTAGGACTGACGTACATATATTTAATCATAATGAGACATAGTCATCCATTTTTTCAAGATCCTAAGTACAAGTGGGTGCTGCATGCTTTCAGAGACTTTATTGGCATCTATGTTATTGGAATTAATGTTCAATTATGAACATTAATCATAATTGTTCTTCACATTATAATTGCGATCAATTTAATTTGGACTTCTTATTAAGTCGCTGTGCTTATAGCATAGAATTTCTTTTAACTATAATACCAATTTAGTTCTACGGTTTAGGTAAGTCATGATTTTTTTAAATTTCCATTTTCTTGTGGCCAAAGAACATCTCAAATTACACTTACTAGAATAAGTTCGGAGGAGGTTAACTTTCAAAGTCTTTTCTTATACATAAACAAATTGCTTCCTTATGTGCTAATAGCTCAGCTGGATGTATCATTTCAAGTTGATATAATTTACCCTTGATCCTTGAAGAAGGATTTCTTTAGCACATCCCACCACCACTGATCTCATTCCTTGGCCAAGGACTCATGTCTCCTCTTTCCTCTTATCCTCCTAAAAATACATGACAGTATTTCAGCATAGGTCTTTTTTCAATTATCCTATTAAGAAACTGAGGAGAATTTTTATTTAACACCCTCCCTCCATTTTAGCTCTGGAAAGATATCACTCTTTCTTTCATTTCCCACTGTAATAAACAAAACAGTCACCCTCCAGAGATGTCCTATGCTAATCTCGGAGGCCTGTGACTTTATGTCATGTTACATGGAAAGGGGGACTTTGAAGATGTAATTAAGTTCTGGGCCAGGGATCTAGCTCAGTGGTTCCACCGCCTGCCTCATGAGCGCAAGAATCTGAGTTTGATCCCTGGTACCAAAAAAAAAAAAAAAAAAAAAATGTGATTAAGTTCAAAATCTTGACATGGACAGAGTCTCTTGTTTTATCCTGGTGAGCGCACATAATCACAAGAGGCTTCCTAAGAAGAAGGAGAGTTAAAGTTGGAATAGTGGGAGCAGAAGGCGAGAAGGTGACGTGACTATAGGAGCAGGTGTCAGAGACATCTCAAAATGCCGCTCTTCTGACCTTGGAGATGGAGAGAGAGGTCATGAGCCAAGGAATGCACATGACTCCTAGATGCTGGGAAAGACAAGGAAGCAGCTCTCCTCCTGCAGCTTCCAAAAGGGGCATAGTCCTGCTAACACCTTCATCTTCTGGCTTTGGAGCTCGACAGCTGCAGCCAATAAATCATTAAGACGCTGAGCCTGCACTGCTGCGTTAAATCATCAGTGGGAACCAGTGCACCTCCCTGCGTTCTTTCTCCGTTCATTTTTTCAAAGTACTACTTTGAATCTCTGAATTGATGCACACATCTCTTAACTGTCCTCTCACACTTCCTATCTTTTTATCTTCTTTACCTAAAGCCAGGGAATTATTAGGATGATTCTTCCAGGTTTTTTTCCCCGTTTTTAAAAAGATCTGACAATCACGTTTTTAATCTCTCAACTGTGTCTTGATCCCAGGTTTTTCCTAGATTCCTCTTCATGGTTTGCAGGTGCAGTGTCTCCTCGTATGTAGCTGGGATGTTAGTTTAGACTCTTTCTAGATCAGGTTCACCTGGGAACGGCTGCTATTCTGCTCACCACGGTCCCTCTGTCTTGCTTACCTGTTTGCACACCGGCAGAAGACAAAACCGATGCAGACTGGCAGCTGGCAAGGGTTCCTCCTCTTACACGCAGGCCTGGCTTCAGTTCTGTGTGGGCTGCGAGTCACAGCAACCGGCAGCCTCTACTACACCGGTCTTCTTCCGCCGCAGCAAAACACCAAGCTAAGAGGGCATCACCCTGATGAAGCACACTAAGCTTCCCCTCAAGTTCTCCTCACTGCCCTGGAGGATGCCTTCCTCGACTCAGGCTGTTAGGGTGGACTATCACAGACTGGGTGGCTTACAAACAACAGAACTTTATTCCTCACACTCCTGCAGGCCCGGAAGTCCAGGATAGAGGCGATGGCAGGTTTCTCTCCTTCTGTTCATGCAGGCAGCTGTGCGTGCGGTGTCCTCAGGTGGCGGAATAGGGGTGGGACCTCCCCAAGGCTCCTTGATAGGGCACAAATCCCATTCACGAAGGCTGCACCCACCAGCTCCCACAGGCCTCTCCTTCCTGACACCATCACCTTGGGAGTTCGCTTTCAACAGATGAGTTTTAGGGGACACAGCAGGCGCAACCATGGGCTTGGCACTGGGCAGCCCCCATGCTGCTGGCCTGAGTCTCACATGTACAGGTGCTGGGATTGGAGGCAAACAGGAGTTTGTTCCTCTACTCCACGAGCAATCCTTCCATCCATACCCTGAGTGACCCCCTGTCCCACTCCTGTCCTCCTTTGGCCCTGAGCTTGCAGTCTCCCAGGCTACTCAGAAAGGGGAGTGTCTCTTCCCAAGCCCTCCTCTGCCGCATGCCGTCTCCCCTGAGTGTGCACCTCTGCTTTGGTTTACGGATATGTGTTGTTTTCTGGAAGTCCACGAAAGCCAGGGCCCACTGATCTACCCGGTGGCTCGCCCTTCTTTTCAGATCTGCCTGGGATTATTTTACTCCCTATTTCCAAGGGCTCTGGAGAGGGAAGGGAAGCAAGGGGTTGTTCCATCTGCTGTCTCCTCTGGCCGTCTGTCTGTCCCAGACACACATCTCTGTCTGGGAGGACTCCTCTTCCCTCACATGGGCAGAGCCATCCCAGAAACCCAGAGCCTCAGCTAGGTTGTGGCTCGACAACATCACCTATAGCCCCTAACTCACTGTCTTCGTGAGAAACACAGCTGACTGTAAACTCTCCAGAGTGGTGAATCAGAATTCCCTCTGGCTCTGGGCTAGAGCACCTAACACGACGGTGGCTTAAACAGGGCAGCAGTTTACTTAGTGCCGTAGATCTGATGGGGAGGCCACATCACGTCATACTCGGGCTCCAATTATGTGGACTTGGCCACGTGTTCCAGGGCTGGTCCACACACCTATATGCCAAGCTCAGCCGCCAAGCTCCCACCCTCAAGGAAGGGCACTGCATGGTGGAGCCCCTAGGGGGCGCCATATCGCCTTTGGGATTTTACTCCTCCAGCGACAAGAATTCTGAAGACTATGGCTTCCAATACACCCCCTCCTGTTACTCAGACCTGATCAGGAGATCTTGCCCGCATTGGTCGGAAGTCGAAAAGATTCGACAAGAACCAGGCCAACGAGGAGACAGATCTGTTCTCAACACCGCGGGAGTTAGACCGTCAGCTTGAATCAGCCTCAGAGTGTCAGAGGGACAGCAAAGCAAACCACAGGAGACTTGTTTCCCGAGGCCTTCCTGTCGCCGTCCCTTCTCAATCCGCCTTTCCTGCCAGGTCCCCAGGGCTCTGGCCCTCAGCATCAGTTCAGCCGGAACACGTGATCCTAGCAAAGTTGCTCGAGGAAGAAAACAATTCGCGAATATCCTCTCCTGTCCCTCCAATACAAACATCTTTAAAAAGCATTTTTCCCACATTTGAGCATCCCCCGTTTCAGCAGGGCCCACTTCCTATGTCAGCTGGGCCCAAGCAGTCTGCACATCCCGGGGAGGGCTCACCCAGATGGACAGGATTCCAAAGCAATGAGCTTGGGACAAGCTGAGGAGCGGCAGGCTCACTGCGTGGAGCCCGGCCTCCCAGCTCCACCCGGGCCCTGCTGCGCCACAGCTGCCCGGGGACACAGCTCCATGCCTGGCCGGCAGGAGGTGACCACTGGGCCTGGCTTCATATGGAGAAGGCGGGCTCAATGGGTAGCCCGGCTACTCCTCCGCCAGGCCGAGCTGCCTTTCTGGGCCTCTGTCCCTGGGCTTTGCCCAGACCCGTGTCCAGAGCGTTTCACTGTGCCAAGTGCACTGGCTTTGTCCCCCAGTCTCCAGCAGGGCCTCTCCTCTCACTTTCCTCCTTTCTGAGGCAGCAGGGACAGGTCTCTCCCCAGGGTCAAAAGCTGGAATTGGGCCTGCGTGTCCGGCCCACCGGCCCCAGGCCCTTCCGTGCCCTTCTGTGCCTTCCCTGACAGCCTCACACAGTTCCTTCTGTGGGTGCCTCAAGAGGAGAGCTAGCATTCGAGATCAGTCCTGGACATGTGCCCCACCCCGAGTGGACACGGCCATTTCTCCTCTGAGCAGCTGCAGTTTTCAGAGCCCACAGCAATGGGCTCCGCCACCATCTGGGGAGAGGCCGGGCCTAGGGTTGCTCGTCTCCACCCAGGGCAGGCAGGCCACTCTGGGGCAGGTGACACTATGTGACGGCTGCAGCTCAGCCACGGTGGGTGCCAGTGTCTGCCTGTGCTCCTGGGACATCGCCCTGGAGACTCCGACCTCGTCACACCCCAGCCCCACCCAGGGGCAGCAGGAAGGGCAAAGGACCACAGGTGGGCAGGGACCCAGTACTAAGAGCATAGCTCTGCATGCCAGCAGACAACATCCACCCTCCTGGGTCGCAGCACGATGCCTCCCTTAGAAAGTCCCCTGGTGACATCCAGACTTCCTAGTGGGTACGCCGAGGCTCAAGGTGCTCACTGAGCTAAGTCAAGGCTCCACCCCTCTGTGCCACCCAGTGCAGGTGTCACAGCCAGCCAGCACCACAACACAGCGGGCACCCTCCACTGGCAGCCCTGTGCCACCTACCTCAGTCCAGATCCCACCGCTTATCTCCTGGATCCACATTGTCTACTCTCCTGCACCCCACTTTCCACACAGCTGAGCAGTCTGCAGGGGCCATCACCCCTCTGTTAGAACCACAGACCCACCACTTCCCTGCAGGATATGCCTCTCCCCACTGCCAATTCTCCCTGCTCTGTCCCTCTCCCTACCCACTCTGCTCCACATGGGGCCTCCTGCCATCCCCACCCCACCAGGCAGGGCCCAGTGTTTTGAGTTCTGTCTGCCCAGAAAACCCTGCACAGGGCCTGCTAACTCACTTTTTCAAATCTGTATTTAAGTCACCCACTCAAGCAGGCCCCCCCCAGTCAACCTGTTTAACCTGCAGCTTGATCCCTGTCCCCTCTGCTCACCCCGGTTTTCTGCGCATCATGGCTGCCACCTGACCTGCGTAGTTGCCCCAAATCTGGAAACCCAAACTCCAAACTGTTCTAAAATCAGAAATTATTTGACGACAAGTTGCCACAGTGGAAGATTCCATATCATGAAAGGTTTGAGAACAGCGTAATGACCAATATTTTACAAAATTACCTTCAGCCTATGCGTTTAAGGTATACGTATATAAATAAGTTTTGTTTTTAGATTTGGGTCCCTTCCCAGACATCTCTCTGTATCTATATGTAAATATTCAACAAGTCAAAAAAATCCAAAAATGCTTTTGGTCCTAGGCATTTCGGATAAGGGATGCCCAACCCACATGTGTATTTTTGTCCCTCCCCATGTAAAAGGCAGCTGGGAAGTGAAGGCAGGGTCTCCTGTCACCCGTCCTGCCGGCCCTGGACAAAGAACAGACAGAGGGAAGGAGGCAGGGATGGGCCGAGGGCATGCGCCCTGCACCAGGCAGGCTTCTGGTGAGAACTCAGTGGGGAGACCCACCTGGCTCAGCCCAGGACCACTTCCACTTTGCGGTGTGTCCCAGAAGCCCTGTGACAGGCTGGGCCTGAGTCACCCTCCCCAGTGGCAGCACCAGGAACAGCTGGAGCTTCCAAGAGCACTGAGGTGTGGGGCCGCAGCCGCTCCCAGGCCCTGCCTGGGCAGACAGAGCAGAGCAGGTGTGCAGGGGCACAGGCCCCTGTGTCCCAGGACACTCCCTCCTGATGGCTGCTGCTCCTCTGCCCTACAGCGACCCCACCCTGGCACACCTACCCACCACGGTGAGCCGGCGCTGACTCACACCCCCATTGTCCTGCACCCAGTGAGGAAGCAGGGGAGCATAGTTTTCCGCCCCTTGGACCTCCTCTGGGCCAGAGGGGCAGGCCCGAGCCTGGACTGGAGTGGGTGTCAAGGAACCCGCGGGGCTGGCCTGAGCACCTGCGTGGGCAGGATGGCTCTGGGAAACAGAGTGGATTATCCGGCGGTTTGGCAGACTGCAGAAAACTGGGGATGCGGACGCCGCCCGCCGCAGGGGCCCCCGGGTTCCAAAGGGAGTCAGCTTCCCCCGGAGGGTGGAGTGGGCTGGGCCCAGTGGGGTCCTTGCTCGCCTCTCTGAAGCCCTCCACCTCCTGGAGTACCATGCTCTCCGTGGAGGCAGCAAGGGGCCCACACTCTGTTGGGGACACTCAGGACCCTCTGGCCCAGGGAAGCTGAGCTTCCTGGGGGCCGTCTCCGGGGTAACCGCAGAGGCTGCAGCCCCGCCCAGCAGAGCGGATCAAAGGCGGCGCTGCTGCGTGGGCACTGGGCGAGCTCGAGTCCCAGCAGGGTTTCCTGCCGCCCTGGGCCTGTGGCTGCCCTGCCAAAGGGGCCCGAGCACCCGACCTGGCACCCTCCTCCTGCTCTTGGGCGTCGGCAGCCTCGGCCTCTTAGTCTGGCCCTCCAAAGCCTAGGGCTCTGCTCCAAAGTCAACCCATGGGCTGTGGCAGGACAAAGGGGCTCTGCTCGTCAGAGCCCTGGGAGGAGGGGGGGCCAGAAGCCAGCCGAGCTCCTGGTCCAACAGAACCTGGGGTGGGGACAGTGGCCCCCAGATGTCCTCGGGCCATCAGCGCTGGACAGAGGCTGGATGGATGCAGGGTCTTGTCACCTGGTTTACTCACCTCCCCTCCCCTCTAGAGCTGTCCACGCAGCCTGCCTTCGGGCTGTCTGACTCCGTGGCCTTGGCCCTGACGCCAGAGGTGTCGTGGACCTTGGTGCCTGGGCAAGCTCTGGGCAGTGGGCTTGTCAGAACCAGCGGTGTGTGTGTGTGCACGCCGAGGGGTCGTGGAAAACAATGCCCATCACGGGCCCCACCCCATGGGATCGCGGGGTGCTATGTGGTGGGAACCAGTCCAGTCAGAGGCCTTATCCTAGGGATCGGGCAAATTACCGGGTAGCCGTCAGCAGACATGCGCACAGCAGACACCTTATTAGGTTAATTATGGGCTCTGGGCCCACCAGGGCGGAGGGAGTGAAACCTGAGATAAACCCGCTCTCGTCAGCCAAGGGAGTAGCTGGAGAGAGGCTGGCCATGAGCTTGCCACAGGTCCTCAGGCCTAGGCGTGGGGGCGATGGCAAAAATCATGGGGACGCACACCCTGTCCCTTCAGCCTTGAAGCTGGCTGCTCTGATGATTACGCTGGGCCAGGAACTGTGGCCTCTGGGTACAGTCAGTGATGGCAACAACGATGTCACTGAAAGGTTGGTGTGACAGCACACAGATCAGCCCACTCAGTCCCGGGAACAACTCCCTCCTTTCTCTTTCTTGTTTTGCTGTTTTTGCTTTTATGTTTTTTTGCTTTTGTACTAGGTATTAAACCCAGACCTTTCCCACTGAGCTCCATCCCCAGGTCGTTCTCTTTCTATTTTGAGACAGGGTCTCACTAAATTGCTAAATTGCCCAGGTTGGGCACCAGCTCATGATCCTACCTCAGCCTCCCAGAGCGTTGGAATTACAGGTGTGCACCGCTACAGCCAGTCCGTCCTCATTTTACAGGTAGGTAAACTGAGGCTTGGGAAAGTAAATGACCCCTGCTCCCCTCTCCCCACTCCCTGCAAATCAAGGCCAGAAAATCAAGAAGCAGTCAAGGCCCTAAAGGGGAATGGGGTGGGAACCTCCCAGAACAGCCAAACTTGAGGGAGAGGGCGGCAGAGGAACAGGGTGCAGCTCCTCTCCCTCCTCGGCAGTGACGGAGGAGCAAGGCGGTCCTGCCCGGGCTTGGCCTGCACCAGTGGCAGCCAGGCGCTTCCCTGCGGAGCAGAAGGTGTCACTGCACTGGCCCCGGTGCTGCTCCTCGCAGGTGTGGCCTGGTGGCCAGGGCATGGTGGCCGGCGTGCTGAGTGTGCTCCCTGCTTGGGAGCGGGTCAGGCCTTCCCGGCCTCAGGGCATGTGGCGTGGCCTCCACCAGTCCTGCCCCTTGCCCCCGCTCAGTTTCAGCCATGTGGGAAATGGCCTCTGGGTCACTACCTATGGTGACGTAAAAGGTGAAATGCACAGGGAGCACGCGCACTGGACTCCTGGGGGCAGAGAGTTCGGAGATCTGTGCCTGTACACCTGCCAGCTGCCCCTGATTCGGGCCTGTCCCTCTGCACAGAAGGCCCAGCACATCATCTGGTGTCCTGCCCTTCTCCAAAGAACCGTCCAGAGCCAGGCTCCAGGCCCTGAAACCTGTCTTGCTCCCTGGGCCCACCAGGCTGAGCCGGGCCAGGCCAAGGCAGGGACAGACACAGGGACTCTCCCTGCAGGGCCACCCAGAGGTGCCCGGCTACCTCTCATCCATTCCCCACATCCCCCACACCACCCCCCTTGACCTGTGCTAGGTCAGCACATCGAGTTCCCCCAAAATTGGACCTAATAGGCAAATTGAACTTCTTTCAGAAAGTGGGAAAAAAAGAAGGGTGCAGCATTGGTTTCCAGGGGTGATCTTGAGGGTGACATTGGGCAGCCCCTAGAGCCTGCTGGGACGCCCAGGTGGTCCCAGATTTCCTGAAACTGATTACCAAGTCCTGCAGACGTAGCTGATGCCAGCCAGGCCTGGCAAACTTCTGGCTACAGCTCCCCCTGCCCCTCTGGCTTGGTCTTCTCCAGATGCCCACCAGTCCCTTCTGCTCTATAGGCTTCTCCACTGCAAGCTGCCCTGGAGCAGCCCACAGCTCCCTTTGTGGCTTCTGGACGTCTGATCTGTCTGAATGTCCCCACTGCTGACAGTGAGACTCAGGTGCATGAGAGACAGTGGGGTCAGACCCCTCCTCTGCTCAGAACACTAGCAGTTCACAACCCCATGGCTCCGTAGATGTGCCTCGCTGCTGGTCTCCTTCCTTCAAAGGCAGTGCCATCTTCTGAGCAGGGACCTCAGTTCACCAGCGGGTAAAGAACAGAAAGGCCATGCAGAGGCAGCGTTGCTTCCCCAGCAGGCATCATCCCTGCGTGCCGAGAGGTTGCCGCCCAGGTGCCCTGGCCCTCCTTTTGGGGTCTCAGTTCACATCCGTGCTGATGGCATGGATGGCTCTCACGGCCCATCCCAGTCCCCACCTCATGAGCCAGTGTGAGCCGACTGTGAGCCGGGTCACCCGGGATGCCGAAGACTACAGAGACTGCCCCTGCCCTACCCTAACTCAGGCAGAATCCTCCGTGTCCCTCACCAGCCCCGCCCGGTCACTGACCCTGTCCATGTTCCTGTGCACAGCCAACCAGTCGCCAGCCCCAGTCTCCCACACTGCGGCCCTGAGCTCCTACTGCCCACATACCTCAGCCCTTCACCCTACCCAGTGCCAGCTCTGTGTGTCTGCTGGGTCTTCATGCCTTTTGCTTTGGAGCAACAGCCCTGTCCTCTCCTACACAAAGCCCTCTTCATCCCTCCAGGGCTGTCTTACTCCATTTCCTGTCACCATGACAAAATGCCCAAGACCGGGTGATTCATGAAGAAGGACGCTTACATGGTTCTGGAGGCTGAGGGGTCTCAGACCATGGCACCAGCCTCTACGGGGTATCTTCACGCTGCATTGTCACGTGGCAGTGGGTACCACGTGGCAGGACAGGAAGCATGCCAGCTCAGAGCTCTCTTCTCCTACAACCACTGAGGCTGCCTCTGAACCCTACCCTCCTGACCTCCTGCGATCCTCATTCCCTCCCAAAGACTCCACCTCCAGGCTCATTACCATATGAATGGGCATGACATTCCCATACAGGCATTCTGCAGGACAAACATCCAGGCCAGAGCCAAGCGATCTGACACACCCTCCTGTGTGCCCGCCCCTCGCCCTCCCACCGCGCCACAGGCTCAGGCACGCACATGGGATTGCATGAGTCAGGAACCCCGGCTGTGCTCCTAGGGCGCTCGGGATGCTGGCCAAGGGAGGGTGTGAGCTCGGTTTCTCACCAGTAGAGCAGGGCTTCCTGCATGTCCCTTCTTCATTCATGCCTGCACCCAGTGAGCATCTATATTGCGCGCCTACAAGGGTGCCAGTCACGCTTCAGCCACAGGGGAGACATTTCCATTCCCCGAGTCCTCTGATGGAGATGACTAACTGCCGACAAAAACAAGCGCAAAAAAATGCCAGACAGTGACGGTAGGAGAGAAAAGGCACAAAGAGCAACAGGGGCTGCTGCTTCCGGCCAGGTGCCCAGGAGCCTCCTGCTCCACTCCAGGGACAGAGAGAAAGGCCAGGGAGGCTGCATGGCAGTGGTGAAGGGGGCAGGGAGGGACCTGCCCCAGAGAGCCACGGGGCTGTCAGAGCCAGGGTGCAGGGAGGGTGTGGCTCTGAGAGACAGGATGGGCTTGGTGGGAATTAATAGGGGTGATGATTTTCAAATGTGGCTAAGGTGCGGTAGACTTTAGACACTGCCAGGAAGACAAACCGCCGGGGGCCAGAGCCGGTGGCTCTTGGGGGCCCTCTCCACATCCCTGTGCATCAGAGCGATGGGCAGAATCCCCTGAACCCCATGCCAACCTTTTACTCCATTCCTACTCAATGGAAGCAGTATGTTTTGCATACAAAATTCACAGCTTACTTTACAACCTAGCATTTCAATTTTTTAAACTAATATTTACTTAATTAAAGGTACCAGTGTAGAAGCCTAGCTCTTCCTTAAACTTTAAATTCCACCTCACTAATGTTCTTGTTTTATAATGAAGCATGCAACTGTAGCTGTCACTTCCAAGGGAGGAGGGCGACACTGATTTATGTTGGGTCTGTGCGCATGTTTGTTAATTACATCTCTTTAAGGATAGTACATTTAATTTGCAGCTCTGTTTTAGGTCCTCACTAGTCTCAGTGGCAAAAAGAATAGGGAAAGGGAAATGAAAATCTTTTAAGTACTCATTATAAATATAACACATTAAAACGTGACAGGTCAAGTTCTCTAAGGGTCCCAGCATTTTACGAGAATTTAGATTTCAAGTTAAAATGTCAAGTCTGGGTTAATCACTTAACTGTAACTAAATGTTCACTTCAAGGCTGGCCTGTGACTCTAACGGGCTGGCTTATGGCTAACGTGGCGAACGCTGACGAGACCGATTATGTGTGTTCAACACCGCTGAAATTCTAGTGAATGTCCGGGTGAATGGCTCTGCGATGCTGCTACCCAAGACGACATCACAGGCACCTTTCCAAGGCAAGTGGGTCACACTCCTCACAGGAAGCACATGGAAGGCGGAGAGTGACCCTGGCCTGGCACCCAGCCAGAAGGCTGAGCTTGTGTCAAATTCTTGCCACATGACAAAAGAGGGACACTCTTCCCTACTGAGTCCCCAGATACCAGTCACGAGTGATCCAGCGTCTGTCTCTGGTCACAGACGTCCGCGCAGTCCTCATCTTCGAGGATCCGTGTCTAACTGTATCCCATTGATCGTTTATAGCCTCATGCAGGTATGGATTTTTGTTTTAGGCCTCCTTGTCTGTTAGCAGAGCCAACAGCTACTCAAATGGCATCTAGTGACCCCCTCCCAGCTGGGGACGCCGGAGTGCAGCTGCCTAGTAAGCCAGTCCCTGAGCCCTGAGTCCCTAACCATGCTCTCTTGTCCAGGTCAACTGTGCTGTCAGTGGCCCCAACCACCCAGCAAAACATCCACCAGCGTGACGGTATCTCCCAGACCTTTTATGAGTCCAGAATACAAATCCAAGTGGAGGAGCAGCCCCTTCCCTGGGCAGGAGCATTGTGTTAGTCATCTTCCTCCCCACTGGTGCAAAATATCTGACACCTGCAGCTTAAAGGACTCTTCCAGGTGTATTTTGGCTGTTACAGCCCAAGGTCAGCCAGCTCCAAAGTAATCACGGCATGGCAGAGAGGCCTGGTGGAAGAAATGCTGCTCACCCCATGGCAGACAGGGAGTAGGAGCAAAAAGGGAGGAGATGGAGAGCGAGATACACCCTTCCCGTGCATACCCTGGGTGACAGCCTCCTCCAACCAGACCCACTTCCTTACGGAACCTAAGAGACCCAACATTCAACTGTCTTTCAAACCCAGCCCATGAAACTTTGGAAGGATAACTACATAGAGATCCTAACAGGCACCTTCCCACTTCCCAGTAAAGCTCCCTCCTTGCACCTATTACGTTCAGAGACATCCTTGCACCCTGCCTTCCAGTCACTTCCATGGTGGGCAAGAAACCAGGAGTGGAGAGTTCCTGAGGCACCCATCTCTCTGGGGCCTGGGGAGCACTGAGCAGGAGACTTTCTGTACCCAGGTGAAAAGAACACAGGAAGGGTCAGCCAGGTGTGCTAGGCACAGTCTGCCCTGTGAAAATGCAGATGCCTTCTTCACAGGCTAGAGAATTTAGCTAGCCACAGAGACGTGGGAAGGCTGCCCGAATCAAGACAGAGGATGGAGGCCAAGCCCTGTGACATGTGGAGCAAGGGCGCTGAGAGGACACCTGCCAAAGAGGCTGACGAATGCCCAAGCGAAGGCAGAGTAGAAGGAACCTTGCAGCTGGGACCCGAACCCTCTCTCCCACCAGCCAGCAGTGTGACTTCAGTTCTCTCTCATTTTTATTGAATTTTATCAAAGTAGCTTTGATTTGCTATTATGAAATGAAACTATATTGTAAATTAAATGTGGACTCCAACCACCAGGGAAGTGTAAAAGAAAACCACAGTAAGCGTCTGCTTCTATCCATTATGATGGCGATTACCAAACAAAGGACAGTAACAAGTGCTGCAGGATGTGGAGACACAGAACCCTTGGAGGCTGGTAGTGGGGTGCAGTGGTTAGAAAGAGAGGCTGGCAGGTCCTCAGTTAAACACAGAGTTGCCACATGATCTAGTAACTCCACTCTTAGGTATGTACACAAGAGACAGGAAAACATGTTCTCCCAAAAACGTGTACAAAAATGTTTGGAGCAGTGTAGTTAATTAATAATAGTCAAAGAGTAAACATGACACCCATCAGTTATTGAATGTTTTTTAAGTTATATCCACATGACAGGTGACTAGTCAGCCATAAATGGGTGTAAAGTACTGTACTGATGTTCTACAACATGGAAGAGACTTGAAAATGTCATGCTACACAAGAGAAACCAGACACTAAAGGCCACCCATTGTATGTTTCCATGTGTAGCAAATGACCGGAAGAGGCAATCCATAGAGACAAAAGGTACATTAGGGTTGAGGGGAGGAGGGAAGGAATAGGGCAGTAACTGAAGTGTACAGGATGTCTTTTTGAAGGATGCCCTAAATTGGACTGTGGTGATGGTGACAGGGTTCTGTGAATATTCTAACATCTACTGAGGCATTTCAATTAAATGGGAGAACTTGTATGATGTGTCGGTTATAGCTCAATAAAGTTCTGGAAGAAAATGTCCCTGGAGAAATTTTCTTCCACCCCATCACCTCTGCCTGTATGCACAGGGCTTCCTTTTGCAAGACTAAGCAAGGCATAGATCAGTCAATAGATCAGTGGATGATAAATAGATACACACATGTATACTTTTTTTAGTGTACTCTACTTTCTTACACAAGTATTAATGGTTTCTGTGTACTATTCAGCACCTCCTTTTTGTTTTGTTTCTTTTAAAACAAAAAAAAATTGTACCCTGGCCAGGCATGGTGGTGTGCATCTATGATCCCAGCACTGGCAGGGGTGAGGCAAAAGGATCACCACGAGTTCGAGGCCAGCCTGGGGTACATAGTGAGTTCAAGGCCAGTCTGGACTACACAGCAAGACCTGTCTCAAACAGACAAACATATGTACACTACTGCTGTTTCAGTCTCTCACTCTGTTTATTTGGGGGAGGTAGAGGTGCTGGCTCTGCACTGAGCCACACCCCAGCCACTTAGCTTCCTTTCATGGGGGCACAGCATTGCCCAGTGGTCATGGCAGGCACCATCAAATGCTCCAGATGGAGCTCACAGATGGATAGATACAAACTCTGCCATGCTGTCCGCAGAGGTCCCACTTAGATGACCTTTTACTGCAACCACGGCTGCCACTCTGGGCCCAGCCTGCAGCATCTCTTGTCTGGACAAAAACAGACAGAAATTGCCGCCTGTCTCGCAAGCACAAAGACCCAAGTTGGATCCCTGGTACAAAAAAAAAAAAAAGACAGAAACAATTACTCATCCCCTTGGATAACCTTTCAAATCTGGAGGCAAACAGAAAGATAAGCCCTTGCATTAGTCACCTTGCCATTACTGGGACAAAGTGCTGGACACTCGTAGCTTAAAAGAAGAAAGGCTTATTTGGGCTCACAGTTTTGGAGGTTTCAGTCCATGGCTGACTGGCTCCAAGGCAGATACATCATGGCGGGAGGAAAACTGCTTACCTCATGGCTTCCAGGAAACAGAGAGCAAAAGAAGAGCTGCGAAGAGAGCCAGAGAGGAAGGGGCCAGCGACTAGGCAGTCTCCAAGGTTATGCCCGTGACCACGCAGCCGTACCTGGAGTGTGCCTTACTCATCTCTCTCTCAGGCCAAGTGGATAAGATGAACAACTACCATCCTTTTGTGACCAGAACCCATAGCCAGGCTCCTTTCTTGCTTTCGAAAACGTAGCTCCTACTGGATGTAGTAGACGCCTGCTTCACTGCTTGAACTTTGGTCCTGCCTTCCTGCCAGCCCCACCCCTGGAGCCACGGGGTCTCCCTGCAGCTCCCTGTTTGCTGGGACCTTGGTAGCTGCCTTCTGATGCAGATATAGAAGTTTGCTCCTTGCTCCCTGCGGGCCTCAGCTCAAATACTCCTCCTCCTCCCCTCCCCCACCTCCTCCAGAGGCCTTCTCCGAATTCCTGCTGCAGAGTACCCATCCGCAAGATGCAGTTCCTCCTGTACCGTCCCCAGCCCCCTGTGATGTCTCAGCGCCTGAGCTGTCCGGCACCTCTGTCTCTCTGTCTCCTCAGCCCCCTTGCTCCTCTCGTTCCTGACTGGGCTCAACCTTGCTGTGCTTTGGGGTGACAACTACAGCCACTTCTGCTCCCAAAGACCAAAGAGAGAAGCAGTGGGAAGCAGCGGGCAGCGCGTTCTGAGCCAGGCATTGGCTGGTTTGGCCTGGAAGGAGGCGGATCCTAAGACGCGTTTCCTTGGAGACCACATGCTTCAAATGCACCCTGCGGGTCTGTGCTCCCACAACACCCAGGCGCACAGGCGAGGAAACAGAGGCCTACAGGACCACAGGCTGAGGGGACAGCGCCTTGGCTCTGCAACCTCCTGCTAGGGGAAGCGGGCAGTGTCTGCCAAGCCTGCACTATTGGCCTGGGAACCCAGGAGCCTCTCCTGAGGCATCACCTTCATTCAAGGTCATTGCTGATGATCCAGCAGATTCTCAGAACCTGCAAAGAGAACTCGAGCAAGGTCAGGAAGAAGACAAACTCGGGGGCAGTGACAACAGCAGCTGCAGCAGTTCTCTGAGGTTCACCAACTGTGTCTTCCCCACAAAGGTGACGCCGCAGCCTAGGCCCAGCCCGTGGGACAATGGACATGGGGGATGCAGGAAGGAGCCAGGCAAGCACTTTCGGGGTGCTGGGATCCCTGAAACAGTCATGGGTCAGGGTCCCGTGGGGACTGCTGCTGGGGCTGGAGACAGGATGTGTCCCAGGGCCTGTGACAACCGGGCCACAGCCGGGCTCCAGGGAGTGTCGCCAGGCCTCCGGGCTCCCTGCCTCAGGCCCTGCCATCGTGGGCATTGTCCCAACCGATCTTCCACACAGGAATCCCAGCCTTCCGGGTTTCCACAGAAAACGCCTCCAGGCAAGCACTTCCTGAATTCCTGGAATGTTCAAGACCTGTGGGACGCGCTGGAAGGGCCTCCTGACCTGGTTTCCCTCCTGTCCCTCTACCCTTTCTCCACACACTCACTCTTTCCCTGGAAGCCCCAGTGGCTGGGACAGGGCATCCTGCACACCATTATCCCACTGTCCCCCAGAGACGGGCTCACACGCTTTCCATGTCTCACTGCTCCCCCAACCCCAGCAGCACCCCACGCACCCTGCCACAGCCCACAGACCACCCCACAGCCTCCCACAACTCTCCCCAGCCCCCCTCAGCACCCTGCACCTCCATGGCTGCCCACACCCCTCAGTTCCCCGAAGCCCCCCTCCGGCCCTCCCCTCACAGAGAAGTTTCTTGAAGCTCAAAACTGGGTCCACGGGCACTTGCTGGGGACAGAGATGCCAGGAAAGGCTCAGGCAGAATGCCACATACGGTCTGGGTGAGGAAAGCTGCTTCTATCCTGGCGAAGAAAAAGTCACAGATGGAGAACATAAACGCAGGGCCATGCCTGAAGGAAGAGACAGAGATGGGAGCTCAGTTCAGTAAGTCCACCTTCAGCTACCACGGGTCCCAAAACAGAGGGGTGTGGAGGAAGGAAGACTAGCAACAAAATCTTTGAAGCAAACATTTCAGACCCAAAGAGACAGCCTTCCTCCAGTGGGGCCCACAGGACACGGATAAAGAAGCAACGGCTGACCTCAGAGAGCTCTGTAGGCAAGGTTGGCCACCAGGTATGTGATGGGGAAGATTTAAAGAGGGCGACCAAGAACAGAGTGCATCAGCCTTCCCATCTACAGCAACAGTAAAAGGTCTGAGACGTGATTCTGAACTTATGTTCTCTCCTGGGCCAAATTACCAACCCAGCATGGAGCAGAAGATTTCCAGACCTCTCAGGGTACAAAAAGGATAAGTAGAACAAAGCCCACCCCTGGTCCTTTCTGGGGCCATTACTTGAGGATGCATTGCAGCAAAACAAGGAAGAAAATGGAGCTGGAGAAAGATGTGGGTCTGGACTAGGAGTGATCCACCAGGGGCGGCCGGGGGGTCCTGGGCACTGTGTGCAGGATCTGGGGTGGAGGAGCAGCCAGACTGGGGCAAGAGCTGGAAGGGGACGGAATACTGGGAACAAAATGGTGGTAAGGTGCAGAGGCGTGTTATTATTCTGCTAACAAGAACGAGGAAAACCATATAACCAAAATTGCAACAGCAAACTAAAATGTGCTGTGAGTTTCACCTCTTGATAGAGTGAAAACAGATTCCCCAATTTGTGCTTTTTAGTTTTTAAGAGACAATGTTTTGCCATGTTGCCCAATCCTCCTGCTTCTGCCTCCAGAGTAGCTGGGTCTGCAGGTGCCTGCCGCTGTACCTGGCTTCTGGTTGGCTCTTGATGCCAGGTGTCTTTCTGGATTTGTCTGAAGTGAGATCACAAACAAGGCGACGTCTCCTGACCCTAGGCTGTGCAGCGACACGTATGCTAGGCCCACTGCCAAAGCAGAACCCACCTGTATTAGAGACCGAGTTTGTTGAAGCTCCCCTGAGAAAGCCAGGAAGACAGAGTAGGGCACAGAGCAAGGGGGTGAGGCAGACAGAGGGAGTTAGAACATGGAGCTTCCGAGAAGACAGAGCAGACCCGCGAGAGCTGGACACTCCCAGGGCACGGGGTAGAAACGGTGGGCGGGACGGAGTAGAGGGAGGTCATCACCACTTCCATCTTTCATATCAGGAAGCCCGTATATTTTATATAACGCTCATAAAGCGCACAGCAGGAGGACAAGCATTTTATTGAGGCTTAAGAGAATGCGCAGTGAAACACAGTATTAAAGCCCAGAAAAGGATGAAGAGGCATAGGAAGCCCGTATATTTTATATAACGCTCATAAAGCGCACAGCAGGAGGACAAGCATTTTATTGGCTTAAGAGAAGCTTAAGAGAATGCGCAGTGAAACACAGTATTAAAGCCCAGAAAAGGATGAAGAGGCGTGGCCCTGGGATGATGGAACTGGTGCGGGGCAGAGGGAGTCAAGCGAAAGGAGGGGATGGAGGGACGTGTGGTCATCAGGTCTGGGGGAGCACTCGTGAGAACCCAGAACCGAAGACCAGAATTCCTAAATTTAAAAAGTAGATCCGGGCTTCAAATTACTTTCAAAGCCCTTCAAAGTACTACTCAACCCTCCATAAAATAAATGCATTTTGCTGTTGATGTCTTGCACCATTTTCTCACCATACTGCAACCAGGAAGGAGAAGGCTGTTCCGGGACTCACCCAGGGCCACAGCGCCAGGTGGGGAGAACAGTAATGCCCACTGTGTCCAGGCACTGGGCAGGTAGCCGGGGCCCTCCCTGCACCCTGCGCAGCACCCTTCTCTTGGCTCCGATCAACGAACCTTGCTGCTGTTGCAGTCTTCCCAGCAAGGAGCGTGGCCCCTTCTTGGCTGACCAGAGCAGTTCTATTTTTACTTCATGATGCTGCATGGCTCCTCTCTAAGCCTGCGCTGTGATCCAGGTGCCAGCCTCGCTGGCAGCAGCCTTGCTCTGGAGCAAAGCTCTGCCTGGTGCAGGCAGCAGCCTGGCCGCAGCCACCTGTGCACACCTGAGTCTGCACACTGTGGGGAAAGCCTGCAGACCAGCCTAGGAGCCCGCTGGGGACCATGCCAAGGTGTCAAACAGTTCCCACCGGGCAAACAGAGGAAGGCGTGAACAAACCCAGTGCTCCACCACCCTGCTCTAGTAAATCCTAAACAAACACAAAGTTGCTGGCACCTCTGAAATCTGTCGGGCCCTTCTGCGTCACCTGTCCTGACCCTGGCGATCACCTTCCCCACACGGTTGCATATTCTTGGCCTACAGGGTATTTGTTGGCTCACACTGCTAAAACAAAGCACTGTGCACCGGGTGACTTGACCACTTATTTCCCGTGGTATGGAGACAGGTGAGTGCAGTCAAGGGGCCACAGATCCAGCATCTGGCATCCTCCGACTCCAGCCTGGTGTCTGCACGCGACCGGGACTCGAGTCTCATTCATGAGGTTATGAAACCCGCGCTCTGCCTCTGACCCTGTTATCCCCAGGAGCCACCCCCGAGTGCCATTCCACTGGGGATTAGGTTTCAGCACGGAATGGACACACGGGGTGGCACAAACTTCAGCCCTGGCAGGCGTGGCTGGCCGCCTCTGGGACGATCTTGGGAAGACACATTTGCTGACGTGCAGGTGACCGTGGGCGTGCTCATCCCCAGGGAAGCACATGGGGGGCCTCTGGGGCGAGTCCCTTCGCTGTCCCCAAGGGCGGCACAGCCCACTGGTTTGCCTTTGGCATACTCTGCCTCCCCAAATCGGGACGAACGGGTTTTCAGACAGAAGACCCACCTGAGTAAGCCTGACGATTTAGAAAACAAACAAAAGACCTCTGTGCTTTTCACTTCCTAAAGATAACAAATGCCTCATCCTTGTACCTTGCACCTTTTCTCTATGTGTGCCTACGTTTTTGTTTTTGTTTTGTTTTTTTTTTTTTTGGTACCAGGAATCCAACTCAGGACCTTCTGTTTGTGAGGCAGGCAACAGCACCACTGAGCTAAATCCCCAGCCCTATGCCTGCTACATATAACACAATTATACAGCTATAGAGAGAAATGTGTGCTCACAATGTGATGCTTCTTCGTGTATTATTTTGTAACCTGCTCTTTTCACTTAATATATTGGGTACTGGCAACTGTTACACAATTCACTGAACTGATCCCCCATTCCTGGACAGTTAAGCTATCTTAGACATCTTAATGTTCTTCCTTTAAGTACTTGATATTTGCCCTATGCATGAGTACAGGTAAAGGTGGTTGAGTTCCACCGCTCACCACCCCCAGCAGGACCGGCCTGTCACCCCGGCCGACAGTGCCTGGGCCCCTCTCCCGGCCCTGTGTCCCCACAGCAAAGCTCCTCCCTCCTGAGCCTGGGTTGTGTCTCCACTAGCATCCAGCTTTCTTGAGCTGCCAGCTGCTCTTCCCAGAGTGGGAGCTCCGTGCAGGAAGCTCCTTGGGCCGTGGTGAGGAGGGCACTGCCCAGGCCAGCCCAGGAAGGAGCCCCCGGCCCACAGCAGACCTCTGAGAATCCCCAGCAGTGTGTCTATGGGTAAAGAGCAGAAGAGACAGGCAGGGGGAGCAGCTCAGAGCCAGTGTGCAGTAACCATTTTCCAAAACACCGTCCTGAATCCATCAGGCAGCCCCGCGCCCCTGCCGCAGGAGTCTGTACTGAGGGCTGGCCCTGGAGGTGCAAGGGGGCCGGCCAGTTATGCAGGCCACACGGAGTGCTGGATTCTCACCTGGTGCTCCTGCAGAACTCATAAGTTAATTCATGACCCAGTGTTGAGAGGTTGGGAATGGAAGGCATTCATTGGGATGGAGATAAATGTAAACAGTGAGTCCCGTAGCAAGGTAACAAGGCTGGTGAGGTTGTGGAGAAAAGGGAGCCATTGTACCCTTTGGTGGGTATGTAAATTAGCAGTTGTTATGAAAAACAGCATAGCACTTCCTTCAAAACTAAAATCCATTGTACCCTTTGGTGGGTATGTAAATTAGCAGTTGTTATGAAAAACAGCATAGCACTTCCTTCAAAACTGAGGACTATTGTACTGTCCAGCAATCCTCCTCCCAGAATATACCCAAAGGATACATATTCACAGTGCTACCCACATTAGCCAAAGAACAGAAGCAACTGGCTGTCCATCAAGAAAATGTGGTGTACAGACACCGTGGAATACAATTCAGCCACAAAAAGGACCAAATCTTGTCAGTTTTGACAACACAGCTGGAATTGGGGAATGCGAAGTTGAGGGAAGTAAGCCAGACACAGACTGATAAATTCCACATGCTTGCATTCAGATGTGGAATCTGAAAAGTGGGTCTTGCAGAAGAGGCTGGTGAGGGGAGAGGGAAGAGCAGCAGGAGGTACTGGGAGATGTTTCCAGCTTGGTGGGAGGCCTGGGCCCTCACATTCGGCTGCATAGTGGGGTGAACAGAACTAACGACCATGGAATGGATTTCCTCTGACACCAGAAGACACTGAATTTTCTCACCACGAAGTGATGTGAGCACCGTGCACACATATATGGGAGGAGCAGAGTGTACCCATAAATGGGTAATTGCAGCAATCAAAAGTGAAGAAAAGAAGCCTGGGAGTGGGGCTCAGGAGACCCAGTGCGGACCCCCACCCCCATCTGTGGGGCCCCTGCCTGCACCCCATTGCCGCCTGAGCCCTGCCTCCTTTCAGGTCTGCAGCCCTCAGGTTCTCACAGAAGCGCAGCCCGACCACTAAGTGCACACGAGGGACCTCGACTGCCCGCTCCTTATGAGACCCTAATCCCAAATCCATTGCCCCTGCCCCTCCCGTCTGTGAGAAAACTGTCTTCTGGGAAATCGGTCCCTGGTGCCTCAGAGGTCAGGACCACTGCAGCTCATTAAGCCCAGGGAAGTCCACTGAGTCCTACAGTCGTGCAACTGCAGCTGTGCTGCTGCTCCACTCCCCACTCAGGAGGGTACAGGGAGGACATGATGTAGGAACAGGAGGCGATATGATCCTGGAATACCCTGCTGGCTGGGAGCAATCACAAGGGTATAAGAGGAAAAACAGGCGGTCAGAGGGAAGGGATGATGTCACCCCACTGGCTTCAAAAACAGAGGAAGGGGCCACAAGCCAAGACATGTAGGTGGCCTCTAGGAGACTCCAGAGGAGCCAGACTTGTTAGCCCCGGAGGACTCATTTTGGCCTTCTGATCTCCGGCGCTACAAGAAACAAATGTGTGTTGCTTTCACCCACTGTTGGTGGAAGTGGGCTACAGAGCAATGGGAAACTAATCCAGGTCAGGGACTTCCAACACTGTCTACTGCCCAAACTTGCCTGTCTATGCCCTACGATATGGAGTCCTGATCCCTGGTCCATGATGATGCAAGAAAGTTGGGCAGACAGTGCCTCTGAGGAAGAAGCTTGGTGTCTTTACTGCGTTACTGGGCTTTCCACTTAGAAGACCTGAGGTGTGGTGCGAGAATAGAGTCATAACACACATTGACCGGAGGACCCACCACGCACGTCCCCAGGATGAAAGGCACTGCCTAACCTGTTACTCAGTGCTCTCTGCAGCTGAGCCCAACCCACAAAGACTGGTCTACATCCCAACAAGATGGAGAGAGATGACAGAGAAGCTGTGTCCCAGTGAGTCCCCCTGGAAACCCAGGCCGGTCCTCTGTCTGTTAGCGAGGCTCCTCCCGGGACACACGTTCTCCCACGACAGAACGTTCCTGCCACGCCGTGTTTCAGCGTCTGCTTCCACACCTCGGGCAACCCACTGCTTGCTGACGTGCTACGGTTTGAATATGGTTTATGGTTCGGGGGTACAGCGCAGTGGTAAAGCCTCCTCACTGGCATGAAGCCCTGAGTTCAATCTCTAGCCCTGAGAATTCTGTAAAAATATCTCATTGGGTTCAATTATGGTTTGTCCTCCTGGAAACGCTTGTTCCCACTGTGAAGTATTAAGGGTGGAACTTAATCCACTAGTGTCCAGAGGAGGGGCTGTTGGGATTGGGATGAAGTCGTAGGGTGGAATCTCTAAGACTTGAGTACCAGTGGCTTTATAAGAATGCGCACGCATGCATGTGCGTGCGCGCGCGCGCGCGCACACACACACACACACACAGACACAGACACACGCACGCACACACGCACGCACACGAGATGCCTCTGCTGCCTCAAAACACTACAAGCCAAAAGGCCACCAACAGATGCAGTCTCTCAACCCCAGGATCTCGGGACTCGGAGCTGAAACAAACCTCTTTCCTTTCTAAGGCATGCAGGGCATGGTGCTGCGTCACTGGCTGCAGAAAATGGACAGGGACAGAAGCTAAGTCACTCCTAAGGGAGGAAGCACAATGGGTGGGCGCGGCTCAGCTGGGCTCTGCCTCAGGGATGCCGGGAGCCTGTCCCCTCCACCAGAGCCACCCCTCACCACCAGCCACAGCACATCCGCGACCCAGGTCCTGATAGAAGTCGCCGGGCCCGGGACCATACTGCACAAACTACTCAGGTGGGCCCTAGAGGTCCTGCCAGCCGCAGACCTCCATGAAATGCTTTATTATTTTGCCTGCCTTTCTTCCCCTGTCTACAGGACAATGGAGAGAATGTGTGCTCTGCAACATACAAAAATGCTAATAAATTTGTTCACAAACACCAGGAGGACCTACTGGTCACTTAAGTATTTTTCTTCCCCTCAGGAGTTCCGTTCCTAAAGTGAGCGCTGGCCAAAGTCTTCCAGAAAGGAGCCCCAGCAGGAAGTTGTAACTGACAGGCCGCTGTTTGTTTCCTGTTAACACTCCTCACCCCTCTGGGGTCCTCTACGGTCTACTTAAGGAAGCAGATCCGGCGCACGGTTGCCAGCGTCCAGAGAAGCTCCTGAGCAATGGGGCAGAACAGTGGCTGTCATGGGAGGCGCCCTGAAGGGTCCCCAGATGCCTGGGCACCAACAAGACTTTTGTTTGAAAACTCAAGCTCGTGTTCACCGCTGTTCAGGATGAGCTCAGTGCCTTCATTTCACAGCCTCTCCTTTCTCCCTCAGACACAGAAAACAAGCACGTGTTGAGAGCCTGCCAAGTATCTATGCAGCATCAGGAAAAAATCAATAGTTATCGGTGTTGTGAACTTCTTGGTACCTTTCATTCACTTTGTAAGTAACAGGCACTCACATAAGAACACATGTGTCCTGAGTACATGTGTCCTGGAAGAATGGTGTGTCACAGGGGTGCAGTCTTGGGTCTGCCGAGATCCGTCCGGGGTGTTACCCACGCCCTCCGGTCGCACGCAAGGCACAGCCCAAGGCTTGGACCGCACTGGCCACCACCCCTGCTGGCTCTGGGCTTCTTGTCATCTCTCTTGTGGCCCACAACCTGCCTCTGGGGTTAACAGGGAGCAGCCAGTGATCACAAGGAGCTGGGGCTCCAGCATCCATGCCTTGCAAGCCCCCAAGGCTGTGCACTTCCGAGTTGGTGTCCAGAGCCAATCACGGACACTGCCGCTGGTAGAAACAGGCACTTTCTAGACTCCGGGTGGAGGGTTTGGAGATTTGGCTGCTGCTCTGGTAAGATGAAGGTGCTCAGGGGACTGCGACAGTCTGAATCTACAGTGTGCCCTGAAGGCACCCGAGGTAAAGGCTTGCTCCCAAGGGGGCGCTACTGGGGGGTGGGGAGAAACAGACGTCCCAGGCTGGGGCCCTCGCACAGGACCAAAGGACCGATCCTCCTCCCTTTTTCACTCTGTGGCCATGCTGCAAACAGCTCCCTCTGCTGCGCAGTCTCTCCGGGACGCGTCGCCTTGATGCAGGCCTAAAAGCAGCAGCCAACTGACCCAGCCAAACATGTGCCTTTCCTTCGCACAGGAGGCCGAGTTCCAGTGCTCCTGAGAGAGAGCTGACGGACAAAGAGGACGAAGGGAGAGTCCTAGCTCTTTGGAGGAGCCTGTGGTTACCACCTCCCCTTGCTCCTCTGTCCTGGGAATGGAAGAGCTGAAATGGACCCAGCAGCAGAGGAGAGAGTCAGGAGAGACCCTCAGTTTCACAGCCGGCTTCCCGAGTGAGGCCAGTTAAGCTCCAGGTACGAGTTTCTCCCTCTGTTAATTCCATGCTGAGAGTTTCACTTCTCTCTGAGCCTCTCTGCAGGACACATCTTTCAAAGGAATCAGTTTGGACAAGTAAAATAATGAATCATAAACTTTATTTCAAAATGTAAACGTCACTAAACATGCATACACGTTAAAACAATAAAATTTACAATTTCGTTAATTTTTTTTCATTTTGCATAGGACATCATTACAATATAGAATCTATGCCTTACAAAATACATACAAAGTTTTCTTTCAGCAAGCCAAGGCCAGACTGGGAACTGTACAACTGTAATACTTCACTGCAGCGATCCAGGAAAGATGAAATGTGGCCTTTGGAAGCATGGTGGGGAGACGGTTAGAGAGAGAGAGAGAGAGAGAGAGAGAGAGAGA